>NC_000087.7:11484270-11856770 GCF_000001635.26 Mus musculus | reverse complement strand
AGAGAGGGGGGGTGGAGGGAGGGAGGGAGAGAAGGAGGGGGGAAGGGGAGAGGTGGAGAGACAGATGTACACTTACAATACATATTTTTAAGTCAAGTTGTCAAAACTACACAATCAATGTTCAGGAAGAGATGTATATGGCAAACACTCACCAGGGAAAGACTGTCATGATAAAGACAGCATTGGAGGAAACAACAAGTTCATCTGTGGCATTGAGAGCCTGAATGGGCCCTTCTCACATTTGGTTGGATTAAGAATCCAAGATTTAGTTCAGAACCACCCAGATCCCTCCTTCTTGCCCCACGGATCTACTTCTGCTAGGGCACAGTCACAAGGGTTCCACAACATTTCTAGACAGTTTTCCCAGTTTGAGACAACTGAGACTGTGGGAGAAATACCCCTCTCCCCAATCTTAATTAAACTAAGCCACGCAACTGCAAAATATTTTTGAAAACAGTTTAATTTCAATTTTGTACAAAGAACAGAGAGCTCTACTTTGAAATGGACTGAATTAGTCTTTAGGTTCCATTGTGCACCCTAAATGAAATATAATGTAAAAGATTCCGTTTTCTATGTAGCAAGTGAGGGCTGAAAACAACACACTAATGGAGATAAAATGCAAAATAACTGGGATATATAGTAACAATTCAAACTTACTGTGTGAAAAACAATGTATTTATACAGGTTAACTGTCCTATTGACCACAGTGTCATTCATCATTGTGTTAGGGGATACAATCTAGTGACTAATCATCAGGGTTTGACAGTAAAATCCTTAGGCTCAATACACCAGACATTAGCTGAAAAATGATTTACGAGAATGTAATGCCCTTTGGTGTCTTCTCTGTGAATCTGTTATATGGATGCTCTGTCGTTGGTTGTTTTAGTTGTTGGTGTTGTTTTAAAATAGAAATATTGAATGCAAAAGCAAGTGGCAGGAGCCTAAAAGTTCTTTGCATCCTCTCTTTCTCCTTCCCATAACTTTCTAATTTTCCCAATCCCCACATTCATTCAAAAATACAGAAGTTCAAAAAATACAGAAACTGATTCATCATCTTTACTTTGTGCTTGCAAGCTGGTTGCAATTATCTTGTAAGCATTAAAAATCAGGCTAACATACTGCCTATGTTCAACAGGATTTCATTGATGTGAAGAGACATCATGACTCAGGAAACTCTTATAGGGAAAATTTAATTGAGGTTGTCTTACAGATTCAGAGGGTCAGTACATTATTATCTTGGTAGGAAGCATCACAGCATCCAGAAAGAGGAGGTGCTGGGGAAGGAACTAATTGGTCTATATCTTAGTCTGAAGGCAACAATGAGGAAGCTTGTGGCCACAGGTAGCAAGGAAGAGGATCGATTTTCGTCACTGGGCAGAGATTGTGCACTACATTAAAGCAAGCCTACACAATGATACACTTCCTCAAACAAGCCCACACCTTGTAATAGTGCCACATCCCATGGGCAAAATATATTCTAATCAACACACTGCATCATAGGAAAATGGCAGAGAGACATAAAGAAAGATACTGTCTGATTGCATTAATCTGGTCACAAGTGCTATATACCTACACGCTTATATGCACACACACACACACACACACACACACACACACACACACACACACACACACACACACACCATGCCTATCTGATATGCATAATAATAATGTGCAGACTAAGGTCCTGAGCAATTTGATTGGACCAGGCGCTGTGTTCCACTCACCAGAGGTCTTAGAATCCCGTGGAGGATCCTGTGTGGGTCCTTGCAGGTGACCTCAGAATCCCCCGGGCCAGGGACCATGGTGCTCCCTTGATCTACTTCTGTTGTCCAATTGCTCTGGCTAGGATTTCAAGCGCTATATTGAATAGATAGGTAGAAAGTGGGCAGCCTTGTCTAGTCCCTGATTTTAGTGGGATTGATTTTAGTTTCTATCCATTTAGTTTGATGTTGACTACTGGTTTGCTATATACTGCTTTTATTATGTTTAAGTATGGGCCTTGAATTCCTGATCTTTCCATGACTTTTATCATGAATGGGTGTTGGATTTCGTTAAATGATTTCTCAGCATCTAAGGAGATGATCATGCGGTTTTTGTTTTTGAGTTTGTTTATACAGTGGATTACGTTGGATGGATCACAGAGCTCCCAATGGAGGAGCTAGAGAAAATAGCCAAGGAGCTAAAGGGATTTGCAAACCTATAGGCGGAACAACATTATGAACTAGCCAGTATCCCGGAGCTCTTGACTCTAGCTACATATGTATCAAAAGATGGCCTAGTCGGCCATCACTGGAAAGAGAGGCCCATTGGACACGCAAACTTTATATGCCCCAGTACAGGGGAACGCCAGGGCCAAATAGGGGGAGTGGGTGGGTAGGGGATTGGGGGTGGGTGGGTATGGGGGACTTTTGGTATAGCATTGGAAATATAAATGAGCTAAATACCTAATTAAAATGGAAAAAATATTGAAAAAAAAAGATGTGTTTCCTTATATTAAACCATCCCTGCATCCCTGGGATGAAGCTTACTTGATCATTATTGATGATCTTTGTGATATGTTCTTAGATTCAGTTTGCATGGACTTTATTGAATATTTTTGCATCAATATTCATAAGGGAAATTGGTCTGAAGTCCTCTATTTTGTTGGGACTTTATATGGTTTAGTTATCAGAGTAAATGTGGCTTCTATCGAATGAATTGAATAGAGTACGTTCTGTTTCTATTTTGTGAAATAGTTTGAGAACAGTTGGAAGTAGTTCTTTTTTGAAGGTCTGATAGAACTCTGCACTAAACCCATGAGGGTCGTCCTGGGCATTATTTGGTTGGGAGACTATTTATGACTGCTTCTATTTCTTTAAGCGATATGGGGCTGTTTAGATCTTTATTCTGATCTGTATTTAACTTTGGTACCTGATTTCTGTCTAAAAAATTGTCCATTTTGTCCAAGTTTTCCAGTTTTGTTTAGTATAGCCCTATGTAGTAGGATGTGATGATGCCTAGGATTTCCTCGGGTTCTGGTCTAATGTCTCCCTTTTCATTTATGATTTTGTTAATTAGGATACTATCCCTGTGCCCTCTAGTTCGTCTTGCTAAGGGTGTATCTATCTTGATACTATTTTCAAAGAACAGGCTCCTGGTTTGGTTGATCTTTGAATAGTTCTTTTTGTGCCCACTTGGTTGATTCCAGCCCTGAGTTTGATTATTTTCTGCTATTTACTCCCCCTTGTAAATTTGCCTCCTTTTCTTCTAGAACTTTTAGGTGTGCTGTCAAGCTCTTAGTGTGTGCTCTCTCTGGTTTCTTTTTGGTGGCTCTCAGAGCTCTTGTTTTTTTTTTTTTTTTTTTTTGTGGGACTACATTCATTGTGTCCCATAAGTTTGGGTATACTGTCCCTTCATTTTTATTAAACTCTAAAAAGTGTTTAATTTCTTCTTTATTTCTTCCTTTACCAAGTTATCATTGAGTAGAGTGTTGTTCAGCTTTCACATGAATGTAGGCTTCCTATTATTTATGTTGTTATTGTAGATCAGCCTTCCTCCATGGTGAAGTGATAGGGTGTATGGGATACTTTCAATATTTTTGTTGAGTCCTATTTTGTGATTGATTATATGGTCTATTGTGGAGAAGGTACCATGAGGTGCTGAGAAGAAGTTATATTTTTTTGTTTTAGGGTAAAATGTTCTGTAGATATCTATTAAATCCATTTGTTTCATAAATTCTGTTATATTCAATGTGTCTCTGTTTAGTTTCTATTTCCCGGATCTTTCTATAGATAAGAGTGGGTTGTTGAAGTCTCCCACTATTATGGTGTGCAGTGCAATGAGTGATTTGAGCTTTACTAAAGTTTCTTTAAAGAATGTGGATGCCATTGCATTTGGAGCATAGATATTCAGAATTGAGGGTTCATCTTGGAAGATTTTACCTTTCATGAGCATTAACTGTCCCTTCTTGTCTTTTTTGATAACTTTGGGTTGGAAATTGATTTTATTCTATATTAGAATGGCTACTCCAGCTAATTTCTTCACACCATTTTCTAGGAAAATTGTTTTCCAGCCATTTACTCTGAGGTAGTATCTGGTTTTGTCCCTGAGGTGGGTTTCTTTTATGCAGCAAAATGTTGTGTATTGTTTATATAGCCAGTCTGTTAGTCTGTTTTTATTGGTGAATTGATTCCAGATTAAGGCAACTTCAGACCAACTTCTCTTATGTATATCAATGCAAAAATACTCAATAAAATTCTCCCCAAACTAAAAGGGCTATTAGGTCCTTTTCTGATAGTCAAAACTGCAATGAGAACTGCCAGTTTTCCTAGTGTCACTGGCTAATTGCTCTTAGATAGTAACTAGGCTTTCTCCTACTCAGAGCACATTCCAAAAGGTTGGATAACAATTAACCAAAGGTCATCAGAAGGGAACTAATGATTTATTATAGGTTCTAGGGTAAAACATAAATATTGATTGGGTTTACCTATACAAAACTTCACTAATATCATAGTTATAGTTTGATACCTTCAGTGAACCTGTTGATCTGAGACAGTTGATGAACTTTGTAACATGTGGTGATGTATTCTGAAATATGTATAAGTGCTGAGGACAAAGAGACAAGTAAAATCGAGAGAGAAGATTTTCTTTTTTTGTTTTGCCTTTCTCCACTTAGACTTTTTTTTTCCTTTTACCCACTTAGAAGAATTTTCCCTTTCCGCACATAGGATCTTTCTGCTTTTCCCCTTATATAACTTTCATAAAAATATTTTTATAACTTATTAATAACTTCTATAATCACTTCTCTAAATTCCTTCTCTTCCAGTGACATCTGGCTTGTTGGCTCAAAGTCAGAGCCCAGCAATTCCTGCTGAGCTAGAAAAAAGTCTGCATTGCTTAATCCTCCTCTGTTAGGCTACAGGTGTTAATCACCTAAGCCAGCCTACCCTCAGAATGACCAAGTACTTTTTAGAAGTTATCATCAGCATTTCAGTACAATTTGAGAGCTAAAAATCCCTGAGACACTTAGATTTTAAAGCCATTGCCAGGGTCCTACTCTGTGACTCCACTGCTATCCTGGCTCAGAGCAATCCTGGACCTCAAACTCTACTATAGAGCAGTAGTGATAAAAAAAAAAAAAAAAAAAAAAACTACATGGTATTGATACAGAGACTGACAGATGGATCAGTGGACTAGAACTGAAGGACCAGAAAGAAAACCACACATTTATGAACACTTGATATTTTGAAAGAAGCAAATATGTATATATATATATATATATATATATATATATATATATACGATGGAAAAAAGAAAGGATTTTCAATAAATGGTGCTGTTCTAATTTGCAGTCTGTATGTTCAAAAATAAAAATAAATCCATACTTATCACCTTGCACAAAGCTCAGTTTCAAGTTGAACAAGATTATCAACATAAAATAAGATACACTGAATCTAATAGAAGATAAACTCATTGACGCAGAGAGGGAAATGTCCTAAAAACTACTCCCATGGCTCATGCCATCATCAATTATATTCATCATCATCAATTCATAAATGTGACCTCATGAAACTGGAAAGCTTCTGTAAGCAAACCATATAGGCAATGGGACTAATCATCAACCTACAGACTGGAGAAAAAAGTCTTAATTAACCTCACATCCGATAAAGGGCTAATATCCAAAATATATAAAGAACTCAAGAAACGAAATAAACCAATCAAATATGGGGTATATATCTAAATAGAGATGTCAAGACAGAAGAGTCTAAAATGGCTAAAGAACACTTAAAGATATGTTTAAAGTCCTTAGTGCTCAGGTTAATTCAAATCAAAACAACCCAGAGATTGTACTTTACACCAATCAAATTGGCTAAGATCAAAACCTCAGATGACAGTACATATTCGTGAAAATGTGGAGAAAAAGGAACACTCTCCACTGCTGGTGGGGCAGAAGCAGGTACAACTTCTCTGGAATTCATTGTTGAGATTCCTCAGAACATTGGAAATAGGTCTACTTGAAGACCCAGATGTACCACTCTTGGGCATATACCAAAAAGATGTCCCACCATGACCCAAGGCACATGTTTTTCTATATTCATAACAGCCTTGTTTATTATAGCTAGAAGCTGGAAATAACCCAGATGTCCCACAACAGAAGAATGGATACAGAAAATGCGGTTCATTTACACAATGAAATACTACTCAGCTATTAAGAAACAAAGACATCCTGAGTTTTACAGGCAAATGGATGTAACTCAGAAATATCATTCTGAGTAAGGTAACTCAGAACCAAAAGTACATGCATGGTAAATACTCATTAATAAGTGGATATTAGCCAAAAAAGTGCAGAACACCCTGTATTCATTCCGCAGATCTTAAAAAAGTTATCAAACCACAAGGCCCAAGTGAGGACACCTCAATCCCACTTGGAAGGGAGAAGAAAGAAATCACAGGGTGGGTGGGAGGTGGGGGGAGTGTCTCAAGTGGGGATGGGGACCAGGAGTACTAGAGAAGAACATGATCAGGTATTGGGTAGAGGAAAAAAAACAAAAACAAACAAACAAACAAACAAACAAACAAACAAAAACTGAATCCCTGAGGTACAGCAGAAAGAATGAAAACAGGCAACCTATGGAGGTATGGCTTTGGGGACCTCCCAGAATGTACCAGAGCCCTGGGAGGTGAGAGACTCTCAGGACTCAAATGGAGGTATCTTAGATGAAATGCCCTACAGTGGGGAGTAGGAAATTGTAGATGGGGAGTAGGAACTTGTAGAATCCACACCCAGTAGAAAGATAAGGAAGGCATGAAGTGAGTGATGGGGTTGCCATCCCACGTCAAAAGTTCTGACCCAAAACTATTCCTGTCAAAAAGAACTTCCAGAACAAAAACAGAGAAGAGCCTAATGGAAATGAGGTCCAGTGAAAGGATCAAGGTGGGGCCCAGCTTGGGGAAAGGCCCCAAGGCCTTACACTACTACTGAGGCTATGAAGTGCTCACAAAATGGGGCCTATTATGACTGTACCCGAATGACCCAAAAAGCTACTGGAAGAGTCAGGTGCAGATATTTAAACCCACCCAATGGACAGAAGCTGCTGATCCCTCTGGTTCAATGAGGAAAAAGCTGGAAGAAGATGAGGAGGAGGGCAACCCTGTATGAGGTCCAGCAGTCTTATTTAACCTGGATCTCCAAGACCTCTCTGACACTGAGCCACCAATCAGGCAGAATATACAAGCTGACATGATGCCCCAAACACACATACAGCAGAGGACTGCCAGGTCTGGGTTTAGTCAGAGAAGATGCACCAAACCCTCAAGAGACTGGAGGCCACAGACAGTCTCTTGGGTAGGTCTGGTGAGGTGGGGGTTGAAGACAATTTTGTGGAAATGGTGGGCGGTGGAATGGGATGTGGAACAAACGGAGGGGGGGACCTAGAGGGGTATAACACCTGGAGTATGAAAAAAGATTAAATAAATCAAAAAAGATAAATAAATAAATAAATGAATAAATAAATAAATAAATTCTTAATGAACACTGGCTTTTAAAGGTTTCTTTCTTTTGAGTACATTCTCTCTCTCTCTCTCTCTCTCTCTCTCTCTCTCTCTCTCTCTCTCTCTCTCTCTCTCTCTCTCTCTCTCTTTCTCTCCTTTCTCCTCTTCCTTCTCTTCCTATTTCTCACTTGCTGCTTTGCTCCAGAATATTTATCAACAGTCACCTATTATTCTACCTATTTTTAGAAGGGAATGAGTCTCTGCCTCTTTAAGGTATCTAAGGGAGTTTTTTTTTTCCTACAAAATTAAAATGAGAGTATTGGCCTGGAAATTACCCAATGCTTGTTTTGTAGTGTGTAGCACTTTCCTGATACTTCCAGAGGACTTCCTATTGATTGAAAATTTTGTGTCTGTGTATCAGAGGGAGAGCAATGAATGGAGAAAGAGAGGATAAGGTGGGAGTACTCATTGTTTTTTAATTGCTGAGAAATAATCTATGCACTAGACACACCAGTGCTTTGATCATTTCCCAGATAAAACACCTGCTTTTAGCTAACAACGATTACAAACAAATATATTAAAAATATGTAAGTATATTTTTGTGAGAATATGTTTTCCATTGATTTAATTATCAGAAATAATATTTTTCCGTCCTGTATTTAATTTGTGTAGCCCCTAGATATGAATCCCTGAAATATTTGTACTTGGGCTTTTGAAATATATTGAAATAGCTATCCAGGCTCTATTCTAATCTATCAGAACAATGTATGTCACTTATAATAAGTATATAATATCCCTAAGATAATTACTGAAAATATATAGATAAAGCAAGACATCAAACTTTAGCCCTTAGAGATGCCCAGACAAAGATAGCTGATAATAAATAACTCTGAAAAGATAGTTAATAAAATTTATATTTGTCCACTTTGGTGAAGTAAAACCCCTCTGCACAGATATTTCTTTCATGATATAGAATAGAGGTCCTAACTGTCACAGGAACAGATTTATATAGTTTGTCCAAGAATTCTTTACATGATTACAAAAGAGGTCGAATATACATGACATAGTCTTTAGTTGAATTGAACTTTTATATAGAGAAATTTGACAAAAAATAATATTTACTCTATGGGTGCTTTCAAAAATAGAATGGTTTGCATGGAACAAGTTAGTATTGGAAGGATTAGAAGTTCCAAGCTATCCTTGGTTACATACTAAGTTGGGGCCAGCCTAGGCTATATGACATCCTGTCTGAAAATATGAAATTACTGGAACCAGTAGTTTATCTTTATGAATCCTGTATTTTGGAGACAGAATCATGAGCAATATCAGAAGTACAAGGTCTATCAGTACCAGAAAGTATAAAAAGAATTTCCCCAAACAAAAATAATTTAAGAGTTATACTTAGGGGCGTGATTATGTTGCTAGGGAATAAAAGCACTTTGAGTTTAGAGTGGTCAGTATTGAGGAGTGAGTATTGCCCTTGCACAGGACTCACATTTGGTAGCTCACAGTCACCTTTAGCTTGAGCTTCAGAAGGCCTCTGGCACCTGTGGGCATGTGCATTTCCTTACATACATATGTACGTACCAACACATACATACACACACACACACACACACACACACACACACACACACACGTTTAAATAATAGGGAAAAGTACATTGCTTTATCTATCAGTTTAAAGGAAGTTTGAGTTAAATGTACTTAAAAGAGGTGCCTCATAACCAAAGTATGAAATCTGCTAGTCTTCCACAAATTAGGTGACTCAGAGCCACTAGTCAAATAAATTACACCCTATAAAATCAAATAACCCCATTAAAAATGGGGCTCAGAACTGAACAATGATTTCTCACCGAAGGAATACCGAATGGCAGAGAAGCACCTGAAAAAATGTTTAACATCCTTAATCATCAGGAAAATGCAAATCAAAACAACACTGAGATACCACCTCACACAAGTCAGAATGGCTAAGATCAAAAATTCAGGTGACAGCAGATGCTGGCGCGGATGTGGAGAAAGAGGAACACTCCTCCGTTGTTGGTGGGATTGTAAGCTTGTACAACCACTCTGGAAATCAGTCTGGCGGTTCCTCAGAAAATTGGAAATAGTACTACCAGAATATCCAGCAATACCTCTTCTGGGCATATATCCAGAAGATGCCCCAACTGGTAAGAAGGACACATGCTCCACTATGTTCATAGCAGCCTTATTTATAATAGCCAGAAGCTGGAAAGAACCCAGATGCCCCTCAACAGAGGAATGGATACAGGAAATCTGGTGCATTTATACAGTAGAGTACTACTCAGCTATTAAAGAGAATGAATTTATGAAATTCCTAGCCAAATGAATGGACATTTGATCGCATCATCCTGATTGAGGTAACCCAATCACAAAGAAACTCTCACAATATGTACTCACTGATAAGTGGATATTAGTCCAGAAACTTAGGATACCCAAGATATAAGATATAATTTGCTAAAAATATTAAATTCAAGAGAACGAAGACCAAAGTGTGGACACTTTGCCCCTTCTTAGAATAGGAAACGAAACACCCATGGAAAGATTTACAGAGATAAAATTTGGAAGTGTGACGAAAGGATGGACCATATAGTGATTGCCATATTCAGAGATCCATCCCATGATCAGCTTCCAAATGCTGACTTGCTAAGCAATTGTGATGGCCTTCATTCCATTCTCAGAACATACATGAATGTAAAGAGGTAACTGCATTCAGCAAAGTGATGCTCTGACTTCCACATGTGCTCTAGATCACATATGCTACCACATAATAATAATAGTAGTAGTAGTAATAATAATAATAATAATAATAATAATAATAATAATAATAATAATAATAATAATAATAATAATAAATGTGTTTTAAAAATGAAAAGAAAATTTATTAAGTCATATTATATTAGGCTTATAAAAAAACTAGCACTGAGGAAGAGAAAATGGAGTAGTATTGAAAGTTTGAGGCAAGCATGAACTACACTAAGAAGGTTAGCACCTTATAAATTTCTGTAGATATCCTGGCCAAAACAAGGTACATGAAAGTTTATTTTACACACAAATTCAGACTATAGTCCATCACTGTTGGGGCATCAGTGCAACAGGAAATAGCAGAAACTTGACACAAGTCAAGAGTAGAGATAAAGGAATTGATGTGTGTATGGCTACTAGAGCTTAATTTGCTTTCTTTATTCTCATACACTCCAGAATCCCCATCGTAAATAATGGTGCCACAACAAGGGAAGTTCTTCCCGTATAAATTAAAAGTAATCAAGATGCAGGCCCACAACCATGCTCACAGATTAAGTTGTATAGACAATCCTTCATTCAGATTTCCCTCCCAGGCAATTCTATGTTGTTTTAAGTATATAATGTTAACCATCACAGATTCATTCATTGTTAACCTGTCACATAGACACACGACATTATGTTTTAGACATAACCTACAAACCCTTATTTCCAAAGTTCTCTGTGTGTTTAATAATGCAGAAAACAGTTTAACTTTAAAAGTCCTCATAGTCTTTAAAAACTTTACCACATCAAAAAATGTATTGTGATATATTGTAGAAAATTATGTTATTGCTATGCATAATAGAATAATGTAAAAATTCTTATCACAAAATAAAAATAAGTATTAGGAATAGCAAGTGATGATTATACAAAAAGCCAAAATCATGCAGAGAAAGGAAATCCTCCATTTCTGGGGCTTTTCATGGAGAAATCAGCTTTGGTGTCCCAATTCCTTTACATGTGCTATCTTCAGCACACACAGATTTTCTCAGCATTTAAACTGATTCCATTTCTCACCTCCAGATGTCCTTGTTCAGATATTAGATCATGTCCCATCATCCTGGCCTTTCTTATACTCTGGAATCTCTACAGTAGCTTAAACTTTACCTTCATAACTTCATGCAACAGCCTCTTGGGGCTTCTTTGCCAGGATTCAAACTCTGTCACACAGTTCTGGCCTCAGCTGTTCTTAAAGACTATCTTAGTATTGCATCTTTTATATACTAAATTTAGAAAAATGTAGACATTGCCACCAAATTTCATGACTGGCCCAAGAGGTAACCTACTTTGACTGGACCATAGCTGTAACATCATATCTACAGTTAATGTATCTGAAACGTTTGACCATGTTTCATCAACACTAGTATAATTGGCAAATGTAAAACATACAGAGTTCCCAAAGCTTTTTTATCATTCCCAATTCTAAGGTATGTTAATTTTAGTTTTAAACAAATTCAACATATGTATTTTTGGTATGAACTTCATTGTACAAAGTTCCATTTCAAGGACTTGTGACTTTGTGATTAAAAATAGGAACATAAGATGTTAAAAAAACATAAAATGTATGCACAATGAAATGTTTTGTCCACAGACATCCTAATTCTCTCAATATGTCTTACATTTTCTAGCCTCCATTCTCCATTTAATGTTGCCTTAACTCAAGGGGATTAATGATAAACACCTTCTTTCTGAAAATATATTTTTTTCCAAATTCAATAAAATAAAATAAAATAAAATAAAATAAAATAAAATAAAATAAAAGCCAATTCAGTTTAAAAGAATTCATTTCTGTTTGCTGGAAAACTCAAGTTGATCGTGCTGTGCTTTAAACTATTTCGAGTATTTGATATGCTCTCTACTTTATAGAGTTTGACTCACATCTTAAGGGTACCCTGAGAAGTTCTGGTAAATAATTTTATAATATTCAGTCAAGTTCCTACAAATCCAAAGTAACCAAAATATCTTTAGAAATCTCCAACCCTTGAAAAAAACATATTATCTGGCAGATTTTATAGTATATACACCTGTACTGGCTAGTTTTATGTCAACTTGACACAGCTGGGGTTATCACAGAGAAAGGAGCTTCAATTGAGGAAATGCCTCCATGAAATCCAATTCTAAGGCATGTTCTCAATTAATGAACAAGGTGGGAAGGTCCTTTGGGGTGGGACCATCTCTGGGCTGGTAGTCTTGGGTTCTATAAGAGAGCAGGCTGAGCAAGCCAGGGGAAGCAAGCCAGTAAAGAACATCCCTCCATGGCTTCTGCATCAGCTCCTGATTCCTGACCTCTTTGAGTTCCAGACCTGACCTCCTTAGTGATGTAAGCCAATAAATCCCTCCTTCCTCCCCAAATTGCTTCGTGGTCATGATGTTCTGTCAAGAAAATAAAACCCTGACTAAGACAACACCCTATCCTGTTACATATATTATGCTATTTTTTTCTAAGCCCAGTTCATAGAGATAATTATGTCTGACAGAAAATAAAGCTCATTAATTTGAACAAAGAGTTTCAATAACAGAATTTACTGTAGTTTTGGAGGGTTAACATGGTGAGTCAAAAATGAGATGAACTGCCTTGTTGCTGCTCTAAGAACTTAAGAGTTTTTTTTGCAATGATGATTTGTGGGAATTTAAAAGTTATACATAACTACATGTGTATTGTGTGTGTGTATGAGAGAGAGATTAGGATAAAGTAATTTGAATTATTATTATTACTAAAATTTTTTCATACAATATATTTGAGCATGTGTCCCATCCCTAAATACCTCCCAGATTTTTTTCCAACCATCATACCCAATTTAATGTTATTTCTCTTTCTTTCTCTCTCTTTTTCTTTCTTTCTCTAAATGAAAAAAGCAAAAAATCCTGAATCAACAACAAAAAATCATGAAATCCAAAGCCTCAGAAAATCACACACACATACACACAGAACACACACACATACAAACACACACACACACACACACACACACAGAGAGAGAGAGAGAGAGTGAGTGAGAGAGAGAGAGAGAGAGAGAGAGAGAGAGAGAGAGAGAGAGAGAGAGAGAAAGCCAAACCAACAACATCAAAGAAGTCCACAAAAATAACATGTGTTGGTCAACTCTCTGTAGGTATTAGTCAACTCTGGAATGTGATTGACATGCACAGCAATATTCCATCAGAAAAAAAATGTTTTTTCATATGCCTGAGGGTCTCAATTTAGAACAGAGTCTATGTCCATTTCCCCATCTAAGTGTTGGGATATCATCTATCTTGAACTTGTACAGGTTTCATTTGTGCTACCACAGTCTTGTGAATTCTTATGTTCAACACCATTTTGTCTGGAAGAGAATGAAGAAGAAACCATATTTTTCTGAAACTTAATAAATAAGTTTTCTCCACTTAAGAATGAGAAGAAATTTGTTGTTAGAGTTATAACATCTTTCTTTTCTAAGAGACCATCTCATTACAGATATGTGTTCATTCCAACTATGAAATAACTCATATAATAATGTAAACATTTAGTTATCTTCCAATATTGGTAAATATTTACAATTCAACTGATTTAGTAAATCAATTTAAAACTGACATTACCAATTATAAAATGAAATAACTGTTTATTAAAATTACTAAAGTATAAAAATAAGTATGATTGCTATCAAAAAAATATTGCCTTAATAAAATTAAGCATAAGTGAAGTAACAATTTTACTTAATATAGATTGTATCTCATATTCATCAATACTATTTTAAGATATTATAGTCTTTATTTTATGCATCTGGGATTAGATGACATGCTGAATTTCAGTGCCTGAAATAATAATTAGAGATGGTAGATGACTGGAAGGAAAATGGATTTGATTTTATACTGATTGTGTTTTTATAATACTAATATTTAAATCCATTGGTTACTACACTAAAGCTTTTTGAATCACTTTTTTTCAAATTTTAAAATCTTATGCTACCTCTTACACTACATAGCAAGGCATTATTCAACAGATTCTTAATTTGTTAAATTGTTCTTTGTGAATGACAATGATGTGTAAGAATATTAAAATCATCAATATACTCACCAAATAACTTCAATGTTTTTAATATGTTGAAGGAATTTTTATATTCTGCATCTGTTAGAAAAATATCTTAATGTTCATTAGACACAGCACTGGAAGGAATTAGGGTAATTTTTTTCTTTGACCTTAGAGATGGGTGAGTTCTTCAGTAACATTTAGAATTTCTTTTTACCATGAGTATTCTTGAATCTAGACTGTCCTGACCCATGAAACAATCGAACAGGTTCTGAGAAACCACCTAAGGAGAGAATGGGGAACAAGAAACACAAAGAATGGACAGCAAGACAAAAAACAAAAAACAAAAAAAACCTGATCAAGCTGACAAATTTTGTTTTTCCCATGCAGGTTTTATACCCATAGAAACAGGAAATGGGGAGTGAAAATGATGCGAAATCACTTTGTTTCTGGGGGAATGCACCTGTTCCCCAAAGCAGGATACTGACTAGGTAAAAAAAGTTCAGCAGGAGGAACAGAACAGAGTGGGTTGCTAAGTACCTGTCCACAAGATCTATAGATATTTGTTCTTAACTGGGACTAGTACTTTCCTACAGAGGCCTCAACTTTTCCCAAAGAAATCTCAACTAAGATAGGACTTTTCCACTAAGGCCAAAACTTTGTTAGTAAGGACTTCTGGCTGACAAGGCAGTTAACGTCACCCACACTCAGTCCCAACACTTGACTATAAATACAGCACCTGGAAATTAAAAATAATATTTGGTTGCATGAGATGCAAGCATGAACATGTCTTGATTGGAGTAATAACTTTTAGATTAGAATGGCTAGAAGATAAATATGAAAAGACAAATTAAAATTAAGTTAACTATTGGGTAAGTAAACCTAATTAATATGCTTTATTGGCAAAACCAGAAACTAATATAGAGAAAACCATCAAAGTTTCAACATTAAGGTCAAAAGAACTATGAAACAAAAACCTTTTTAATAGTAGGGATGTGAAAATTTTAATTTCTCATTTGTTTATTGTTGCATGAGACTGTAGAAAAAATAGTGACAATGGGATGGAAGTCAACATAAGATTCAAAGTCACACAAAACATTAAAATAGACAGCATTTGCTAAATAAAAGTGTAATTTCAAAACTTAGTGAAATATTTATTAATAAAATACTATTTGAAAGCATGTGGCAATAAGCAGTCTAAAGCCCACACTAAAACGTTAGCTTATCTTTGGAGTTATTAATAGTATGTAATTCTCTCTAAAATTTTTATAACATCAACACTGCTGACAAGTATGAAGAAAGCAATGACTTGACTAGCTATTGATGTTGCAGTAAGTTTGTATTTTATTTTAATTTATTTACATTCCAAGTATCCCACCTCCTGATCCCACTTCCTACAGTTCTTCAACCCATTCTTCTTCCCCATTTCCTCTGAGAGGGTGTTCCACAAGCCACCCACCCCATCTCACCTCAACATATCCCACACCAGCATCCCTGATGCATCAAGTCTCTCCAGGATTCAGTCTATTGTTTCCCACTGGGCTGGAAAAAGCAGTACTCTGCTACATATGTGCCAGGGGCCATGGACTAGGCCAAGTATGCTCTTTGGCTGGTGGCTTAGTCTCTCAGATCTTCCTGGGAGTTTGGGTTAATTGACACTCTTGGTAGTCCTATGGGGTTGACTTCTCCTTCAGTTCTTTCAAACTTTTCTCTAACTCATCTGTGTGCGTCCAATGATTAACTGTAATTATCTGCATGTGTCTCAGTCAGTTGTTGTTAGAGACACTAGGGGCCCTGTCTATTAACTGGAGGTGGTCTTTCCAGGTTCCATCTCCCCACTGTTGGGCAGTTCGGCTAATATCACCACCGAGTTCCGGGAGCCTCTCACATCCCAGGTCTCTGGGACTTTCTAGAGTTCCTAAGAGCTCCCCACCACCAGAATACACGTCTGGTACCTGGATCAGACCCCCTGAAACTGGAATCATGGATGATTTCAACTTACAAAGAATGTGTAGAGAAACAAATGTTTTCTCAGGAAGAGTACTGGCTATCACTCCTAACCACTGAGCAATCTCTGCAATTCAAGAATAGTATTTCTTTAAGACAAGATGTCTTTTCTAGAAGTTCTTGAATTATGCCATATCAGAATATACATGAATATTTGTCTTAAGCATTACACAGAATAAGAAAATAAACAGAATAGGAAAGTGAATGGAAGATAGTTTTGACATTACTAATTAATTTACAAAATTATTTTTAAGATGGAATTTAAAATGAGAGATAGTAATGGTTAGTGAAGTTGTTAAAAAAACGAAATTTTTGTGGAGAAAATAATTTTCTACACTAGATCTTTAGGCTAGTCTGTTCCAATAGGGGAAAATAACTGGTATTGGTAAGACATAATTTTTATTTGCAGTATTCAGTAGGCTAATGCAGAAAAATCATACTTTCCAAGGAAATTTGAGCTATGTAGTGAGATCCTATGGCTTAATAAGTGTTCTATTAATACAAGATACCATCACCAGGAAAATGTTGTAAAATGAAACCATTTAATCATGACTTGCTTACAGTTTCAGAGATTTAGTTCATTCTTACTGTGGTGGGAGTGCACTAGCATGTAGACAGACATGTTACTTGAGCAGTAGCAAGAGAATCTTCAGGTAGAAAGAAGAGAGAAACTCTGGTCTTGTAATGGACATTTTGAAATATCAAAATAATACGCAGTGTCAATACTTCCAAAAATGTTATACCCATTTCAACAAGGTCATACTTATTCCAACAAGGCCATACCTGCTAACTCTTTCAATAATGTTACTCAGTACCTATTCAAATATATGAACCTTATGGGGGGCATCCTTACTCACACTGTTTCTAAATACTTTTTTTTTAATTGGATACTTTACTTTTTTGCATTTCAAATGTTATCTCCATTCCATGTTTTCCATCTACAACCCATATATCCCATCTCCCCTTACCCTGATTCTATGAGGGTGCTCCCCCAACAACCTACCCACTCCTGCCTCACCGTGGCTCTAGCATTAGGCATAGAGTGTGGAATCACCACGATACAACTCACGAACTACATGAACTTCAGGAGGAAGTAAGAACAAAGAGTGGATGATTCCATCCTAATTAAAATGGGGAACAAAATAATCAAGGGACGTAGACGATGGGAGGGAATTGTGAAGAAGAGAGAGGGGGAGGGGAAAAAGAGGCGAAGAATCAGGTTGGGAGAAGACAGGAGAGATGTTCAGAGGGTCAGGACATTGAACAGTGGTGTATAGCAAATGGGGAATGAGGAACTGGTGTTAAAAAACAGAAAGTCCCGGATGCTAAGAAAACATGAGCTTCCCAGGACTCCAGAGGGATGGCATTAGCTGAAATACTCCCACAAAGGGGACGGGAAAACCTGTCGAGGCTAAATATATTTATTAAAGAGAGATAATAAAGTATTCTCTCCCTTCCTCTTTCTCTGTTTCTGTCTGTCTGTCTCTGTCTCTCCCTCTCCTTTCCTTCATCTCTCCCTCCATCCCTCCCTCTCGGTTGTGTGTTGTGGTATGGTGGTGGTGGTGGAGGTGAAGATGGTGTGTGTGTGTATGTGTGTGTGTGTGTGTGTGTGTGTTTGTGTGTGTGTGTGTGTGTGTTTGTGTGTGTGCATGTGAACACACACATGCCTGTGAAGAAATGCCATGGTGTGCATGTATAGGTCAGATGACATCAGAAGTCACTTTTATTTCTCTACAATATAGGACATAAGAGTCAAACTCAGGCTGTCATGGTTGGCAGGAAACACTTCACCAGTTGAACCATCTCTACTGCCCATAACATAAAGGTCTATATCTAGTTTTGTTTAGTCTATATATAGTCTAGCTGACTATGGATTTACTTCCTTGGGGTATCCTGGCATAAAGACATTCTTCATATTTCTTGAGTAATTGAAAGAAGGAAAGAAGGAAAGAAGGAAGGAAGGAAGAAAGGAAGGAAGGAAGGAAGAATAAAATAATAATTTAGAAGTGGTATGTATTTTAAAGGATGTGATATTTGAAAAATAATTGTCCCATATATGTTCAGATATATGAACTATTGGCTCCTCCATAGTCTGAGATATAAGAACTCTTGGCTTCCCCAAAGCCTCAGACACATTAGTATCCCAGGTGGTGCTGTTTGAGAAGATTATGGAACTTGTATGTCTTAAAGCCTTGCTGGAGGAAGTTCGCCAATAGAGACAGGCTTTGAGAGTTTACTAAATCTCCCCACATCCAGTTCCATCTCTGTTCTCTGTATGTGGCTGGAGATGTGATCTCTCACCTTGCTTCTATCCCTGTCCACTGCCTCTCCTGCCATTGTGAACTATCCCTCAATATTAAGCAAAGAAATAAAAAAATAATAAATAAAATAAAATAAAATCCCTATCTTCCATAAATCATTTTATATCATAGTATTTTATCACAACAAGGTAAAAACTAAAATTGAAGACTTCCTTGGAATGTAAGCTGCAGTGCATTAAGTTAAAATAATAAAGTCATTAGGCAAATCAATGATATTAATGAAAAAGGACTACTGAAATCCCCATAATTTTATACTTTAGCAAGTAGTATATTACTGATGTTTCTTTCAGAAATGTACTATGGTTATTTAAAGTATTACTATTAAAGAAAAAGTAGATAAATGGTATAATAGAACTCTATCCTGACAATGTTTCTACATATATAAAATTAATCTAAAACAAAAATTGAAGATTAAATAATTAAGCTTGAGATATTCCTTCCCTTTATGAATATTCAGTAGGGACGTATAATTGAGGAGAAATAACAGATGTTTCAAGCCTTTGTTTCATAAGGCTTCTGCTACTCTGAAAATGTTTATGCAAACTGAAATGCCCAAAATAAAAATCAGTAAAGAAAATTGTATTTGAACACTGACATTCTTATTATGAACCACCCATATGTAAACAAATTAAAATAGTAACATAAATATTTATCTTGCTAACATTTAAAATATTGAGTAATGAAGTATTTGTGCATATTTTACTGTCTTGAAACAGAATCTCAACAATTACCTTAGGCTGTTTTTTTAACTCAAAGGCCTAATGTCTTAGTCTACCAAGTATGGCTTTAGCTATGAGTATTAATTACCACACCAGCAAGAATTGTTTTAGATATTTACAAGAAAACTATTAGCTGGGATATAGGCATCTGCACCGTAGATTTTGTAAGAGAAAGAAGAATAAAATATTAATAAATTAGAATATGTTAAAAAATTTCAGTTTTGTTGTTTATTTCCTGAACAGAAAAAAAAAATCATGATTTATATACCATATATCCAGGATTATGTGTATAAGCTTGTGTGTATTTGTGTGTGTGTGTGTCTGCACACACATGTACATGCACACACGTGTGCACGTATCTAACTTATTTCTAAACACATAGCTTACTATAACTATTCAAAATAAAATATCAGTTAACTCACAAAATGTCATGTTTACATGGTATTAATTCAATTTTTAGGGTAGAAACCTAGATGTCAGAAAAGTTAGTATTTTTTTTTATATTATGAAGATAGTTATATGCCCTTGAGTATGTTTGACTTTTTCCCTTTAACATAGAAATGAATAATGGTTTGAAAAGTTGGTACTGTTTTTCAAACTTTTTGTTTGATCTTCCTGAGTTTTAAATCATGCACCCAGTCCCACTTATCTCCTCATCACCTTGTATCCTCCTTTCACCATTGCAAACACCCCAACAGAATAAGAATCTCATTGTGGAATTTGTAATGTCACAGTGTATATCCCACAGTGTGCCCTTTTATCTACACTTCTTTGTTTCCAAGTTGTTCATTTTAATGAGTCTTAAGAGGTCTCTGCCTTCTACTATACTATCAGTACTACTGCATAACTGTAACTCCTCTCAGATATCCTGTTGTTGCCCTTTGTCATGGAGATTCTGTTGTATGGAATCTATAGGGTTGCCATTTTAATCTACTTCAGCAGTTCACCAATGGGGGTCAATGTTTTGGTGGGGCAATTCAAACCCCAGGATCTGGGCCTGAGAGGGATCTGGCTAATCAGACCACAAGCTCTGCCACACTACCACCATCTGGGAGAGCTTTCCTGCCCTTCCCAAGCTTCCCTTTCCAAAGTTGCAGCCAACAAGGGGCAGAAACAACTTTCATACTACCATACCCTCAGTGCTGTCTCATTTGCGCCCCTTCCATCAAAGCCAGATTTACAGTGCTGCCCAGAAAAAGTAGAGGGCTCATACTCTACAGTGCTACAGCAGATAAGGGATGGAGCCAGGTTTCTAGTTCTCACTCCCTCTGAGCATGCTCACCATTAACCCCACAAACCAAGGCCAGCTCCTCCCTGCTGCTCAGATGAGGTGCATGGCCTAATCTCCCAAGTGCTGCAAGAGGTGATTGAGACATTTTTCCTGGGCTCATGACCCCAACAGGGACAGCTCCCCTGCCAACGGTGGTGAGGGCAAAAGAGAGGGATGGGGTCTCTCCTTTGTCCAAACCATTACACAGCACACAAGAGGCAGGACCAGTTTTCCCATGCCCATGCCCACCAGGCAGCTGATCAGAAAGCCCCAAATCGAGGGCCAGCTCTACTCTGCTGCTCAATCATGGAAGGCTGTCACTAGAGGCAGGTTTTGAGATCATATATGCTCATGTCTGGCCATTGTGTAGACAGCCTCTTTTTGCTGCCTGTGGAGGAGGATTTAGAGCTCTTGGCTTTGTCTCTGGCTCTAACAAATGATCTTCCTGAAAACTACCATGCTTCTTGACAAGACAATAATGAAATTAACTTCTGAAACTGTAAGTCAGCCCTAGCAAAGTTCTTTGCTTTATAGGAATTACTGTGGACATAGTGTCTCTTCATAACAACAAAACCCAAATTTCGACACCTTCCATCCTTACCATCCAATTTGTTCTCTAAATTTCTTTCTCACATTCACATTTCATTTTATCCTCTATGATAATGATTAAAACGTCCAGGTAATAGTAAATAAACAGTAAATTACTAAGATTTCTTTTTTTGAATCTACTCAACATTTTATCATTTTTATCATAAATGTAACACTGTTCTTGTTTTGAATACAAATAAAATCTCAAAGTAAAATGAACTGTAATAAGAGGATATTAGCCAAAGAAGTACAGATTTCCTAGGATACAATCCACAGAACTCAAGAAACTTAACAACAAGAAGGGTCCAAGTTAGAATGCTTCAATCACACTTGTAAGGGAGAAGAATGAAATCACACGAGGGAGAGAGAGAGAGAGAGAGAGAGAGAGAGAGAGAGAGAGAGAGAGAGAGAGAGAGAGAGAGAGAGAGAGAGAGAGAACTGGGTGGGAGGTGGGAGGGGGAGAAAAAAATGAACACATTCAGGTATGGGAAGGCAGGAGAGAAGCCGTGAGGGTTAGCAGCTCTCCCAAGTCTGACTGCCCAGAGCATAGGAGGAACTCTGGCCAGATGTGGGCTATCCTCCTTACCCCTCCTTCCCCTGCCCTCATTAGTTTCCACATATTTGGTTCTAAATTTTCATTTTTTAATAAGTCTATGACAATCCTAGAACTGAGGTATCAAAAAACTGGTTCATCCTTGTTTCCTGCAATGATCACTTTTCATAATATTAAAAGAGCTGGAGTTCTATTCATCCCTCCATGTTAAAATTAACTAAGTCCTAAGATTGCTTTTTTTTACTGACTGCATGTGCTGCTGTTCCCAGTCCATGTCTCCATTCAGTGATCAAAAACCCGCAGCAGCCTTATGACTTGACTAGGACAATAGAGAATCCTGAAATCCGTTACTGGTCCCAACTGGCTAATAAATAAAAGCCACTTGGGATGTCATGGTTTCCATATTTAACGTTTGATCTGTGCCGGTTGGCTGATAACTCATGGCCTGACACCCAACAGATTTTACAACATTCATACACTAAGTAGACTTAGGGAGACATTTTTATATGTCTGGGGAAAAGAGAACTGTGGCATATGGGGAACCAGAACAATTCTATTATGCTTTTTGCGGTTGTGAAACATCGGGAAGGAAGGCATCAAAGGAAGATTTAATCACAGTCACCTGACAGGGGAGGGAATCTGAAGATCAACTTAAGTTCACCAGCCTAGGAAAGCAGGAAAAGGGCTGGGAAACTGGGAAACCTTGGGGCGTCTGATTTTATATTATTGGGGGGAAAATCCTCAAACTCATTTTCACAATTAGGCTCCTGATAAAACCAATAGTAAACCCCCTGAATGTGACTGTAGGACCAAACCGAATTCTGGCAAACACTAAACCTATACCTAAATGTCTTGCCCTGAGAAACTTACGCCAAAGTCTGTTCTCAAACCAGTGTTTGTTGATCTCCCAGTCCTTCCCCAGAAGGTCCCCGCCCCTGTAGATCTGCTCTGGTCAATGATGCTAAAAACCTTTCAGATTTTGACCAGTTCCCAACCAGAGCTAACCATCTTCTGCTGGCTGTGTTATTATGCCAAACACCCTTTTTATGAAGGTGTTGGATTTATGTCTAAATATAATGAGTCCGAGAGAGACACTGCATGCATATGATCCCAAGAAGGCAGAACCTTAAACATACAGACCATATCAGGACAGGGGACCTGCCTGGGAAAAGTGCCCTTGTCACATCAACATATTTGCAACCAAAATACCCCCATGGTTCATTCCAAATTGGTTATTTCCCCCGAACATGCATGGTGGGCCTGTTCAACAGGGTTGACTCTGTGTGTGCATGGAGAGGTTCTTAATTCCCCTACTGCAAAGGAGTTCTCTATTCTAGTCCAATTGGTGCCATGCATAACCTATTATGCAGAGGAAATAGTGCTGAAAAACCTAATAGGGCATGTTGGGGGAGACCTCAAAAGACAGAAGAGAGAAACTATTTCCCTAACATTGGCTATAATTTTGGGAGCAGGGCTACCTGGTGCAGGCACTGGGATAGCAGCCCTAACATTGTAAGAGTAACTATACAGCCTTAAATTAGATACAGATCAAGACAGCCAATGCTTAGAAAAATCCATTGCACACCTAGAGTGAAATGTAGATTCCCTGGCTGAGGTAGTTGAACAGAACAGACAAGGGTTAGACTTTGTGTTCCTGCATCATGGAGGCTTGTGTGTTTATGTATTCAAAGAACGTTGGTTTTATGTAAATCACTCTGGCATCAAAGAATCACTAGCTAAGGTTAGAGAAAGCATAGAGAGGTACCAAAGAGAACAAGAAAACTCCAAAATCTGGCATCATTCTCTATTTGATAATTCCCCATGGTTAACTACTCTCATTTCCACAATTACAGGGTCCCTTATAAGTTTTTTTGTTGCTGCTCACATTTGAGCCAGGCATAATTAAAAAGCTTTTGAAGTATATAAAGCAGAGATTAGGGACTATTCAACTGATGGTGATGAGGTCTGTCTTAGTCAGGATTTCTATTCCTGCACAAACATCATGGCCAAGAAGCAAGTTGGGGAGGAATGGGTTTATTAGGCTTACACTTCCATTCCGCTGTTCATCACCAAGGAAATCAGGACTGGAACTCAAGCAGGTCAGGAAGCATCCACTGATGCAGAGGCCATGGAGGGATGTTCTTTACTGGCTTGCCTCACCTGGCTTGCTCAGCCTGCTTTCTTAAAGAACCAAGACTACCAGCCCTGAGATGGTCCCACCCACAAGGGGCCTTTCCCCCTTGATCACTAATTGAGAAAATGCCTTACAGTTGGATCTTATGGAGGCATTTCCTCAACTGAAGCTCCTTTCTCTGTGATAATTCCAGCTGTGTCAAGTTGACACAAAACTAGCCAGTACAAGGTCCCAGTACAAACCAGTTAGCACATACGATTTAGGCCTATAAAGAGTCCAAGATTGGCATCTCGCATCACCAAAGAGGGGAGAATGTTGAAACCCTCAGATTACTAATACTAGAGAGACTTCAGTGTTGTACAGACAGAGGCTCCCATCCTCCTTTCCTCCTTCACCCTTCCCCTGCGGCTATGCAGATAGCAAACAGGTGATTTCTGTGCTGCATCCTCCTGCAGCAGACTGGGTTGCCCCTTCCTCCCCTAGAGTTACAATGAAAGGGCCCATAATGAGGACACATTCTCTCTGCCTCTGTGTCTGCAAAAACCAAAACTCCTGCTGGAAAGAACTCCAAGTACCTATCCTTGAGACCTTAGAGAAAAAGCAAGCTCAAGGGACACCATGGAAAAAGTAAAAGGTAAGCAGATGGCAGGTCACAGACAGATAAAACTGGCCATAAAGTTAGTCCTTGAACAGACACTCATTACCCCCCTCCCACTTCAGTACTATTACACCTCCTAGTCACCTTTTCTGTAAATATTTACACAATTCCTATACTGTATATAAACCCAAAGGTTTTTGGATTCAGGGTCACTTGCCAGCATTCATGCAGTGAATGCTAGTTGGGCAAACCAAGGTTGAACTTGAAAATAAGACTTTTTTTGTGAGTTTCAGTAGAGTTTGTAATTCTTGGGCTCATCTGGGTTTCCTGTGGACCCAGAGCATAACATACTTAGCTATAAAGAATGAGGACACACAAAAAAAAATCCAAAACCAACAGCAACAAAAACAACAACAACAACAACAACAAACAACAACAACAACAAACAAAAACAACAACAAACAAAAACAAAAACAAAACAAAAAATGAGGACATCCTGAGATTAATAGGCATACAGATGGAACCAGAAAATACCATGCTTAGTGAGGTAACTCAGACACAAAAGAACATTCATGGTATGTATT
Organism: Mus musculus; assembly: GCF_000001635.26. NCBI lineage: Eukaryota > Metazoa > Chordata > Mammalia > Rodentia > Muridae > Mus > Mus musculus. Next base: position 11,831,716 of record NC_000087.7, on the reverse strand, counting down.
CACTAACAAATGGATATTAGCCAAAAACCCAAAACCAAACAAAACCAAACCAAACAAACAACAACAACAACAACAAAAATACAGAATACACAGGATACATACAGTCCACAGAACTCAAAGAGCTCAACAAGCTGAAGTACCCAAGTGAAGACGCCTCGGGCCTAATTGAAAGGGAGAAGAAAGCAACCACAAGTTGGGAGGGAAGAAAGAACATGGAAGGGAAAGTGGAAAGGGGTAGAGTGGGGGATGATTTCTGATCTGGTATTGGATAAGGGAAAAAGACTGAAGCCTTGAGGGCCAGCAGAAATAAGGGAAATATGCAAGCTCAGGAAATATGATGTTTCAAGGATACCCTGTAATGCACCAGAGACCTGGGAGGTGGGAGATTCCAGCTTCTGATTATTATAAATTAGACTGCCATGAACATAGTGGAGCATGTGTCTTTATTACAAGTTGGAACATCTTCTGGGTATATGCCCAGGAGAGGTATTGCTGGATCTTCCTGTATTACTATGTCCAATTTTCTGTGGAACCACCACACTGATTTCCAGAGTGGTTGTACCAGCTTGCAATCTCACCAATAATGGAGGAGTGTTCCTCTTTCTCCACATCCCCGCCAGCATCTACTGTCACCTGAATTTTTGATCTTAGCCATTCTGACTGGTGTGAGGTGGATGGAATCTCAAGGGTGTTTTGATTTGTATCTCTCTGATGATTAAGGATGTTGAACATCTTTTTGCTTCTCATACATTCTGTATTCCTCAGTTGAGAATTCTTTCTTTAGCTCTGAACCCCATTTTTAATAGGGTTATTTGATTTTTTGGAATTCATCTTCCTGAGTTCTTTATATATATTGGATATTAGTCTCATATATGATTTAGGATAGGTAAAGATTCTTTCCGAATATATTGGTGGTCTTTTTGTCTTATTTACAGTGTCTTTTGCCTTACAGAAGCTTTGCAATTTTCTGAGGTCTTGTTTGTGGATTCTTGATCTTACAGCACAAGCCATTGCTCTTCTGTTCAAGAATTTTCCTCCTGTGCCCATATCTTAATGGCTTTAATCCACTTTCTTCTCTATAAGTTTCAGTGTCTCTGGTTTTATATGGAGTTCCTTGATCTACTTAGACTTGAGCTTCTTTTTCTTTCTTTTCTAGATATATTGGATTTTTTGATAATATTCATTATAGAACAATATGTGAAATGTTCGTAAAAAACATTCCTAAATGTTTCATAACCTTCCCAAACACTGTCTCTAGCTGGAGACCAACTGCTTAAATATATTAGCCTACTCAAAATATTATATATTCAAATCATAATAAGACTGAAGCTATGGTGACAGCTTGAGGCGTAAATTGCTTCTGAGTAAAATTTTCATAGTAATTGGACAACTTTAACCATAGAACAGGCACTGAGTTAACATGTCAGTGGTGGGCATAAATATACCACCTCCTGTTTAAACGTGTACACTGTGTTTAAAGTGTAAGACAGACTTTGCAACACCTATTCTCTTGTTTGTCTTCACAATATTTTATTATTGAATAAAGCTTATTTGTATGAATTTTATTACTTGTCTAATTGGTTGTTATATAGGAGATAGGTTGCCAGGCATATTACTTCTATGACTTCTACCTTTGTGAGTGCTAGTCTTAGTTGTTAACTTTACTGAATATTGAATTAACTAAAAGTGAAAAGCACTGGATATAAGTGATTTTTGGTTCATTGCCTCATTTGAGGTCTAAAAACCTATCCTAACTCTGGAACACATATTCTTGTGCTAGCCTATGTAAAGCACATAGAAGACCCCTTTGGTTTTTGCCTGCTTGTCTTCATTCTCACAGGTATGCTTGCTCTTTTGAAGGATGTAGAGTATATTTCTTTGAGAGTCCAACATATACTGAAGAACATCTGGAAAATTCAGTCTTGTGGACAGAATATCTATTGGATTCCTTGACTTTCTTTCTATAGACATCTATTTTTAAATACCTGGGCTAGACCACAGTGTATAAATCCCTCTACAAACACACACACACACACACACACACACACACACACACACACACACACACACACACACACACACACATACACAGACACACACACACACACACCACACACACATAATTATTTCAGTTTTTTCTTTAAAGAATTTTGACTACCATACCTAAAATCTCTAAAATTAAATTTATCTTCCTATATCCAATTACTTTCATGCTCCTGTTTTGAAGATATTCGAAGTTTCGAATTCATACTATCCATTTTACTAATTATTTTATTTATTTATATTTAAAATGTGATCCCCTTCAGCATACCCCCTCCATGAGGCCCCTACCACACTTCCCTCCTCTCTCTAAAAGGTTACTCTTCCCACCCACCTCTCTAGAATTCCTCTTTTCTGGGGACATAATGCTTCCACAGGACAAGCACACACCCTCATCGCACTGAGGCCAGACAATACAATCCTCTGCTACATATGTGTAGTAGGAGTTATGGACTAGTACATGTATGCTTTTTGGTTGGTGGCTTAGTACCTGAGAATTCTGGGAAATCTAGTTTTTTCATGGTGTTGTTCTTCCTATAGGGTTGCAATTCCCTTTATTTCCTTCAGTCTTTGCTCAAACTCTTCCATAGGGGTTCCTGGGTTTAGACCAATGGTTGGCTCTAAATATCTGCATCTGTCTCAGTCATTTGATGGCATAGCCTCTTTTAGGACAGTCATGCCATGTTCCTGTCTGAAAGCATATCTTGGTCAATTAACAAATGAGACCTCCTGAAACTGAAAACTGTAAGGCAAAGGACACTGTCAATAGGACAAAATGGCAACCTAGTAATGGAGAAAAGATCTTTACTAACCCTACATCTGATCGAGGGCTAATATTCAAAATATACAAAGAATTCAAGAAGCTAGACTCCAAAAAAAAAAAACACCCTAATGAAAAAAATGAGCTCTAGAGCTAAAAAAAATTCTCAATTTAGGAATCTCAAAAGCCTGAGAAGCACCCAAAAAAAATGTTCAACATCCTTATTTATAGTGAAATACAAATAAAACCCACGCTGAGATTCCATCCTAAACCAATCAGAATGGTTGAGACCAAAATGTCAGGTGAAAATAGCTGCTAGAGCAAATGTAGATAAAAAGAACACTTTATCTTTGCTAGTGGGATTGCAAAATGTTTTCCAGATTCCATAATCTGGAAAATATTCTGGCATTTCTTCACAAAATTGGAAATAAGTCTATCTGAATATTCATATATACAATTTCTGGGCATATACCGCAAAATGCTCTACCATATCATAAGTAAACCTTCAGTGTTTACACAGCAGCCTTAATTATAATAGCGGAGGTTCAGGGACTATGCGGAACTTAGGTAATTAATCTGAACAGATGAGAAGTTGCACCACAGAACCAGACAGCTTCTGGGACAGGCAGAGCCACAGAACCACTGAGGCAGCTCCCTTTTCGGGCCATAGAACACCAGCCACCCTCCCGACTAGAGGACAGGTATCTGCCTGGTTCGGAAGGCCTCAGACTCAGGAGCAGCAGGTGCCACCTTGGTTCTGGGATGCCACCAAACTTAGGAACTATGTCTGCACAGGTGAGACTGTGTACCACAGAAGCTGACAGCTTCTGGGACCTTCCAAGCAACACAGCTTCTGGAAAAGGTCCTGTTTTGGGCCCACTTCTTCAGCCAGGACGAGGTCCAAACACAAGATAATCTTTGCACCTTCCCTGTAAGAGGAGAGGTTGCTAGCAGAGAGAGCTCTGAGCACTGAAACTCAGAGGAGGGAGTCTGTCTCCCAGGTCTGCTGATAGACGGTAACTGAATCACCAGAAGAACAACCTCTAAACAGTCAACTATAAAAACTAACTCCAGAGATTACCGAATTGCGAAAGATAAACATAGGAATCTTACTAACAGGAACCAAGACCACTCACAATCATCAGAACCCAGCACTCCCAATTCGCCTAGTCCAGGGCACCCCAACACACCCGAAAACCTAGAACCATATTTAAAAGCATATCTCATGATGATGGTAGACGACATCAAGAAGGACTTTAATAACTCACTTAAAGAAATACAGGAGAACACTACAAAGAGTTACACGTCCTTAAAGAAAAACAGGAAAACACATCCAAACAGGTGATGGAAATGAACAAAACCATACTAGACCTAAAAAGGGAAGTAGATACAATAAAGAAAATTCAAAGTGAGGCAACACTGGAGATAGAAACCCTAGGAAAGTAATCAGGAATCATAGATTTGAGCATAAGCAACAGAATACAAGACATGGAAGAGTGAATCTCAGGTGCAGAAGATCCCATAGAGAACATCGGCATAACAATCAAAGAAAATGGAAAATGTAAAAAGATCCTAACTCAAAATATCCAGGAAATCGAGGACAAAATGAGAAGACCAAACCTACGGATAATAGGGGTGGATCAGAATGAAGATTTTCAACTCAAAGGACCAGCAAATATCTTCAACAAAATTATTGAAGAAAACTTCCCAAATATAAAGAAAGAGATGCCCATGAACATACAAGAAGCATACAGAACTCCAAATACACTGGACCAGAAAAAAAATCCACTCTACACATAATAATCAGAACAACAAATGCACTAAATAAAGAGAGAATACTAAAAGCAGTAAGAGAAAAAGGTCAAGTAAATTATAAAGGCAAGTCAATCAGAATTACACCAGATTTTTCAACAGAGACTATGAAAGCCAGAAGAGCCTGGACAGATGTTATACAGACACTAAGAGAACACAAATTACAGCCATGGCAACCATACCCAGCCAAACTCTCCATTACCATAGACGAAGAAACAAAAGTATTCCATGACAAAAACAATTTCACATATTACCTTTCCACAAATCCAGCCCTTCAAAGGATAATAACAGAAAAAAAATACAATGAAGGAAACCTTGCCCTAGAAAAAACAAGAAGGTAATCCCTCAACAAACCTAAAAGAATACAGCCACAAAAACAGAATGCCAACTTTAACAACAAAAATGAGAGGAACCAACAATTACTTTTCCTTAACATCTCTTAATTTCAATGGTCTCAATTCCCCAATAAAAAGATATAGACTAACAAACTGGATACACAAACAAGACCCAGCATTTTGCTGCTTACAGGAAACTCATCTCAGAGAAAAAGATAGACACTACCTCAGAATGAAAGGCTGGAAAACAATTTCCCAAGCAAATGGTATGAAGAAACAACCTGGAGTAGCCATTCTAACATCTGATAAGATTGACTTACAACCCAAAGTCATCAAAAAATATAAGGAGGGTCACTTCATTTTCATCAAAGGTAAAATCCTCCAAGAGGAACTATCAATTCTGAATAGCTATGTTCCAAATACAAGGGCAGCCACATTCTTTAAAGAAACTTTAGTAAAGCTTAAAGCACACATTGCACCTCACACAATAATAGTGGGAGACTTCAACACACTACTTTCACCAATGGACAGATCAAGGAAACAGAAAGTAAACATGGACACAATGAAACTAACAGAAGTTATGAAACAAATGGATCTGACAAATATCTACAGAACATTTTATCCTAAACAAAAGGATATACCTTCTTCTCTGCACCTCATGGTACCTTCTCTGCAATTGAACACATAATAGATCACAAAATAGGCCTCAACAGATACAAACATATTGAAATTGTCCCATGCATCCAATCAGATCACCATGCACTAAGGCTGATCTTCAATAACAAAATAAATAATAGAAAGCCAACATTCACATGGAAACTGAACAACACTCTTCTCAATGATATCTTCGTCAAGGAAGGAATAATGAAAGAAATTAAGGACTTCTTAGAGTTCAATGAAAATGAAGCCACCTCATACCCAAACTTATGGGACACAATGAAAGCATTTCTAAGAGGAAAACTCATAGCTCTGAGTGCCTCCCAAAGGAAACTAGAGAGAGCATGCTTTAGCAGCTTGACAACACACCTAAAAGCTCTAGAACAAAAGAAAGCAAATTCACTCAAGAGGAGTAGATGGCAGGAAATAATCAAACTCAGGGGCAAAATTAACCAAGTGGAAACAAGAAGAACTTTTCAGAGAATCAACCAATCGAGGAGCTGGTTCTTTAAGAAAATCAACAAGATAAACAAACCCTTAGCCAGACTCACTAGAGGGCACAGGTAAAGCATTCTAATTAATAAAATCTGAAATGAAAAGGGAGACATAACAACCGATCCTGAAGAAATCCAAAAATCCATCAGTTCCGTCTACAAAAGGCTATACTCAACAAAACTGGAGAACCTGGATGAAATGGAGAAGTGTCTAGACAGATACCAGTTACCAAAGTTGAAGAAAGATCAGGTTAATGATCTAAACAGCCCGATATCCCCCAAAGAAATAAAAGCATTCATTAATAGTGTCCCAACCAAAGAAAGCCCAGGACTAGATGGGTTTAGTGCAGAGTTCTATCAGACCTTCAAAGAAGATCTACTCCCAGTTCTGCACAAACTATTCCACAAAATAGAAACAGAAGGTACTCTACCCAACTCATTCTATGAAGCCACAATTACTCTGATACCTAAACCACAAAAAGCCCCACAAAGATAGAGAACTTCAGACCAATATCACTTATGAATATTGATGCAAAAATCCTCAATAAAGTTCTTGCTAACCAAATCCAAGAACACATCAAAACAATCATCCATCCTGACCAAGTAGGTGTCATCCCAAGGATGCAGGGATGGTTAAATATATGGAAATCCATCAACATAATCCAGTATATAACAAACTCAAATACAAAAACCACATGATCATCTTGTTAGAAGCTGCGAACGCATTTGACAAAATCCAACACCCATTCATGATAAAAGTCTTGGAAAGATCAGGAATTCAAGGTCCATACCTAATCATGATAAAAAAAAATCTACAGCAAACCAGTAGACAGCATCAAAGTAAATGGTGAAAAGCTTGAAGCAATCCCACTAAAATCAGGGACTAGACAAGGCTGTCCACTCTCTCCCTACCTATTCAACGTTGTACTTGAAATCCTAGCCAGAGCATTTAGACAACAAAAGGAGATCAAGGGGATACAAATTGGAAAGGAAGAAGTCAAAATATCACTTTTTGCAGATGATATGAAAATATGTATATGGGACCCGAAAAATTCCACCAGAGAACTCCTAAGCCTGATAAACAGCTTCAGTGAAGTAGCTAGATATAAAATTAACTCAAACAAGTCAATGGCCTTTCTCTTCACAAAGGACAAACAGGCTGAGGAAGAAATTAGGGAAACAACACCCTTCTCAATAGCCACAAATAATATAAAATACTTAGTCATGACTCTAAGGAAGTGAAAGATCTGTATGAAAAGAACTTCATGCCTCTGAAGAAAGAAATTAACGATGATCTAAGAAGATGGAAAGGTCTCCCATGCTCATGGATTGGCAGGATCAATATAGTAAAAATGGCTATCTTGCCAAAACAATCTACAGATTCAATGCAATCCCCATCAAAATTCCAACTCAATTCTTCAACGAATTAGAAAGAGCAATAAGCAGATTCATCTGGAATAACAACAAACCTAGGATAGCAAAAACTCTTCTCAAGGATAAAAGAACATCTAGTGGAATCACCATGCCCAACCTAAAGCTGTACTACAGAGCAATTGTGATAAAAACTGCAAGGTACAGGTATAGTGACAGACAAGTAGACCAATGGAACAGAATTGAAGACCCAAAGAAAAACACACACACACATGGTCACTTGATCTTTGACAAGCAATCTAAAACCATCCAGTGGAAAAAAGTCAGCATTTTCAACAAATGGTACTGGCTGTTATCATGTAGAAGATTGCGAATTGATCCATTCCTATCTCCTTGTACTAAGGTCAAATCTAATTGGATTAAAGAACTCCGCATAAAACCAGAGACACTGATACTAATAGAGGAGAAAGTAGGGAAAAGCATCGAAGATATGGGTACAGGGGAAAAAATCCTGAATAGAACAGCAATGGCTTGTGCTGTGTGATCGAGAATCGATAAATGGGACCTCATAAAATTCCAAAGCTTCTGTAAGGCAAAAGATGCCTTCAATATGACAAAAAGACCACAAACAGATTGGGAAAGGATGTTTACCTATCCCAAATCGGTAAGAGGACTAATATCCAATATATATAAAGAACTCAAGAAGGTAGACTCCATATAATCAAATAACCCCACTAAAAAATGGGGCTCAGAACTGAACAAAGAATATGCCCCAGTACAGGGGAATGCCAGGGCCAAAAAGGGGGAGTGGATGGGTAGGGGAGTGGGGTTGGGTGGCTATGGGGGACTTTTGGTATAGCATTAGAAATGTAAATGAGCTAAATACCTAATAAAAATGGAAAAGCAAAAAAAAAGAAGTATCATAAAATTCTGAAATATATAATCTAAGGTTGCTCTTTACGTCCTTGAAAAAAATAAAAACAAAAGTTATAGTAAGAAATAATAAAATCAAAGGCAGACATGAGTGCGAACTAAAGCACAGAATAAGGCAACTCAAACAAAAGTTACATTCTTTTAAAACCTTAAAATAATAAAATCAAATAAAAAGTGTAAAATACAAAAGGCGGTGGTGAGTGGGAGATGCTAGATATACAAATGACATGAGAAAGAGAGACCAAGAGAGAAGAAAAGAGGATTTTGCAGCTCTCCCAGGAACAGAAGGAAATTTGGAGATGTACTGCGTTCTCTTTGGCCCATACAGGGACATCCATAATTCTGGTTACATCAAGTTCTCTACCCTCTCTGTATTGTCTGTTTTTGATGCACCAGTCTTTCCATGTGTCAATTCGTGTCTGTTTTTGTTTTGTTGTCTGAACAACTGTTGTTCTGTTTCGTGTTGACTAAAAATAGTTAAAACTTAAAAAAAAAAAAAGAAAAGAAAAAAAAAAGATTTCTCACCTGAGGAATACCGAATGGCAGAGAAGCACTTGAAAAAATGATCAACATCCTTAATCATCAGGGAAATGCAAATCAAAACAACCCTGAGATTCCACCTTCACACCAGTCAGAATGCCTAAGATGAAAAATTCAGGTGACAGCAGATGCTGGGAGGATGTGGAGAAAGGGGAACACTCCTCCATTGTTGGTGGGATTGCAGGCCCTTACAACCACTCTGGAAATCAGTCTGGTGGTTCCTCAGAAAATTGGACATAGTACTACCAGAAGATCCAGCAATACCTCTCCTGGGCATATATCCAGAAAATGCCCCAACAGGTAGGAAGGACACATGCTCCACTATGTTCATAGCAACCTAATTTATAATAGCCAGAAGCTGGAAAGAACCCAGATGTCCCTCAACAGAGGAATGGATACAGAAAATGTGTTACATTTACACAATGGAGTACTACACAGCTATTAAAAAGAATGAATTTATGAAATTCCTAACCAAATGGATGGACCTGGAGGGCATCATCCTGAGTGAGGTAACCCAATCACAAAGAAACTCTCACAATATGTACTAACTGATAAGTGGATATTAGCCCAGAAACTTAGGATACTCAAGATATAAGATACAATTTGCTAAACACATTAAACTCAAGAGAACGAAGACCAAAGTGTGGACACTTTGCCCCTTCTTAGAATAGGAAACGAAAAACCCATGGAAGGAGTTACAGAGACAAAATTTGGAAGTGTGACGAAAGGGTGGACAATCTAGTGATTGCAATATCCAGAGATCCATCCCATGATCAGCTTCCATATGCTAATACCATTGCATACACTAGCAAGATTGTGCTGAAAGGACCCGGATATAGCTGTCTCTTGTGAGACTATGCCAGGGACTAGCAAACACTAGCAAACTCTAGCTCACAGTCAGATATTGATTGGACCACAGGGCCCCCAATGAGGAAATAGAGAAAACACTCATTGAAGTAAAGGGAACTGCAACCCTATAGGTGGAACAACAATATGAACTAAGCAGTACCCCGGGGCTCTTGTCTCTAGCTGCATATGTATTAAAAGATGACCTAGTCGGCCATCACTGCAAAGAGAGGCCCATTGGACTTGCACACTTTATATGCCCCAGTACAGGGGAATGCCAGGGCAAAAAAGGGGGGGTGGATAAGGGAGTGAGGGTGGGGGGGCTTCATATGGGGGACTTTTGGTATAGCATTGGAAATTTAAATGAGCTGAATACCTAATAAAAAATGGAAAAAAAAAAGGACTGACCATAAATTTCACCAAAGGAGCAGGTTGTAATTTTAAGAAATAAAAACAAGTGGTTGTACCATTATACAAAGAAAAAAAATTATAATAGCTGAATGCTGGAAACAACCCAGATGCCCTTCAATGAAAAATATATACAGAAAATGTGGTACATTTACCCAGTGAACGACTACTCAAGAGGCAGGCAGATTTCTGAGATCAAGGGCAGCCTGGTCTACAGAGTGATTTCCAGGACAGCCAGGGCCATGCAGGGAGATCCTATCCCGAAAAAACAAAAAACAAAAAACAAACAAACAAACAAACAAAAAACAAAAAAAAAAACAAAAACAAACAAAAAAAGACCACTCAGCTATTCAAAACGAGGATATCAGTTTTTTGTTTTGTTTTTGTTTTTCTTTCCAGGAAAATGCATGGAAATAGAAAATATCATCCTGAGTGAAGTAACCCAGACACCAAAGGAGATATGTATGAATATATGGTATGTACTCACTGATAAGTGGATATTACCCAAAAAGTTCAGAATATCCATGAAGTATTCTCAGACCATGTGAAGCTTAAGAACAGGGAAAACCCAAATGTGAATGCTTCAATCTCCAATCTCACTTAGAACATGGAACAACATAATCATTGGAGGCAGAGGTATGGAGGGACATGTGTGAAACAGGGGAGGTGGAGGGAAGAAAAGGAGGCAATATCTGGTATGAGGGAGACAGGAAAGAAGCCCTGAGGGCCAAGAGAATGAATAGAAATATCTAGTAGTGTGACGTGGGGAATGGGAAGAACCACTACTAAATCCCAGACAGCAAGGTTGTGGGAGGCTCTCAGGACCCAATGAGGATGACATTAGACGAAATGCCCAACAGCAATGTGATAGAACCTGAAGAGACCCTTTCAAGTAAAACGTAAAATGGTTCTAATTGAATATATAGAAACGTTCATATAATTTTTGCCTTTAGATATGCATAGGTATTCTATTATATTGTTTCATGTGTGGCAAATTATGATTATGAGGGCATATCTCTGATGTAGATCCAATTTGATTATGGTGATTTTTTAATGCAGTATGAATCTTTTTTCTACTAAGTTTGCAAACCTGGAAACCACTTTTGAAAGGAGAGAAACAGCTTCTGAAAGTTGTCCCATGACCTGCACGTTCATGATGTGATGTATGCAACCACAGAAATGAAAGTATATACAGAGAAACACAATGCAGTTACATTTGCAAAAGAAATTCTGTAGTCTAGTAGAACTCATGTTAAATCCATCTAGTCCTGGACTTTTATGGTACTTTCCCTGCCATGATACCATTACCACATTTCAAGAACATGAGATCTTATATTGGTTTTCTTTTATCCCCTTCATTTAAATATGTAGGTAATATATTCCTATAATTTTGTTTCAGTTTCTTCAAGATTTTATACTTTTTGTATTATTATTTCAGAATATTATCTTATGTTTCATTGAATTTCTTTGGTATATGTTGGACTATATATGGTTTTCTTGAATTCTGTACTGTACTGTCCTTATCAATAAACTGCCATCTAGTAGTATCAGTTCTACTCCTGAGAATAGAACTACCAAGCACCATGTCTTCCATAGTCCACATTTAAATTTTCTACAAAGTTTGTGACATGTTCACTCCTCTAAGTTATAGATTATTTTACTCAAACTTTCTGCATAAGATTACTCCAGTGACTCAGAATTAAAATTCCTATGATTTTTGAATCTGCACTGTAGCTCAATCTGTAAGGAAGAAAAAAAAAACACATCTCAAGATGGACTCAGGTTGAGCATCCAGAGAAATGTAAATGATGTAATGGATTTTTCTCTTCTTTAAGAGAGAATCTATGTGATGAAAATATCTTTGTAACTGATTCAAACAGTAAGAGATTGCATTTCTGGCTCAGACTACATGTTTATGTGTGTGTGTGTATAAATATATATAATGAATTTTGTTATGCTTGAGGTGTGCAGTTTCCTTCTAACTTGTATTATCCATATGATTTTTCTTAAAGGTGAAATTATGGTATTTATATTCATTGTTCATAATAAAGGGTGGAATTTTTTAAATATCATATTTGCATTTCTGAGCACATGCCGAATTTACAGTGTTGCTTTTCTTAGATTTGCCATTTGTATTATTTTGATTTTGTTTTTTATCTGTCTGACTACTAGAGATGAATATTAATTATCAATATTGTTTCCCAAGTTTTCCTGACTCTAAGCCTAATATAGATATAATATTTCTATATTGTATTTAGAAAGGAAATAAAAATTACCAACTATCCCTGTATTCTCCAATTAGAATGAATTCTAAAATTCTCGAAGTATTAATTGTCATTTCATTGGTGAGATGAAATATTTGAATTTAGATTCTACTTTCTGAAAAAAAAATCCACCTATCTCTTTTATTCATTTTTATTTTTGCTGTTTCTTTTCCAGAAGTATTTGCTGTGGCCAATTTCTGAATATTTAAAGTTTTGCAACACTGGCTGGATTGGCTCTGGACATTCCTCACCATCAAATTTGGATTCAGTTTTGTCTTCTTGGCTCGTTGTTTATTTTCCATTCATCTTTCAAATTACTTTGTTCTTTCATGTGAATTCACAGCTGGTCACTTGATATTAAGTAACTAATTTGGTTCCTTTTTTGGCAAAAAAATAAATCAGTCGCTATTTATAACAAATTTTAGATTAATAAAGTCAGTGGACTTTATAAAAATTATGAACTGAATTGTAGTGGGTTTGACCTAATGCTGCTTTTATTTTAATTTTCTGCATGTACAACACTGAGGGATTCTGCTCTGAGTTGGTTTTGATTGGTAAATGAAGATTCAACCAGGTAATGGCTGGCCAGAGCAGACAGAGGTAGGACTTTTAAGGTTCCAGAGCTTAAAAGAGAGAGGAAGTATTACGAAGGAGATCCATCAGGCTGGGAGAAGAAGAGGTGAAATGCCATACCTGAGAAGAGTGGAGGGCAGGAGTCATAGCCAGCATTTGAAGGTGCTGGAGAGGGAGCACAGACGTCTGACTACTGCTAGCTACCCACAACACCCGACAAGCGATCTTAAAACCTCTGGTGAGTGGAACTAAGCATCTGCACCAATCCAATCTCGCGGGACTTGACACGGCATTAGTCAGGGAAGCAAAAACCCGGTCTGAGTAGGGGCACAAGCCCCTTTTGGTCCGAGCAGCACCGGGGTAGCTGGGGCGCACAGTCGGCTAACTACAGCCAGATACACACAACACCAGCCAGGCCATCTTAAGAATTCTGAGGATTGGGATCTGCCTGGCACGGGAGCCCTTTGCCCGAGTATTGGCAACAGACATCTTAGTTCGGGACCCTGCCAAGCGTATCCTGCACAGCTCCAGAGAATACCAGATGGCAAAAGCAAACTTAAGAATCCTACTAACAGAAATCAGCACCACACACCATCATCAAACGCAGCACTCTCATGCCACCTAGTCCTGGGCACCCCGACACAACCGAGAAGCTAGTCCCAGATTTAAAAGCATATCTCATGATGATGCTAGAGGACATCAAGAAGAACTTTAATAACTCACTTATAGAAATACAGGAGAACACTGCTAAAGAGTTACAAGTCCTTATAGAAAAACAGGAAAACACATCCAAACAGGTGATGGAAATGAACAAAACCATACTAGACTTAAAAAGGGAAGTAGACAGAATAAAGAAAACCCAAAGTGAGGCAACTCTGGAGATAGAAACCCTAGGAAAGATATCTAGAACCATAGATGCAAGCATCAGCAACAGAATACAAGAGATGGAAGAGAGAATGTAAGGTGTAGAAGATTCCATAGAGAACATCAGCACAACAATCAAATCTTACACGCAGGAAGAACGCAACAAACCAGAATCTTCTGCGGCAAAACTTTATTGCTTACATCTTCAGGAGCAAGAGAGCAAGAGAGAAAGAGCGCAAGAGCGCTAGAGCTTTATTACTTACATCTTCAGGAGCAAGAAGCAAGAGAGCAAGAGCGCAAGAGCGCAAGAGCTTTATTGCTTACATCTTCAGGAGCAAGAAGCAAGAGCCAGAGCAAGAGAGAGAGAATGGCGAAACCCCGTCCCTTTTAAGGAGAATTATTCTCCGCCTAGGACGTATTACTCCCTGATTGGCTGCAGCTCATCGGCCGAGTGGTCGTCACGGGGAAGGCAGAGCACATGGGGTGGAGAACTACCCTTGGCACATGCGCACATTATTTGTTTACCACTTAGAACACAGGATGTCAGCGCCATCTTGCAACGGCGAATGTGAGGGCGCTCCCCACAGATCCCCCTTTTCTTTTAATAAGAGCAATAGGCCACCCATATTAATGAGAGTGGAGATAGAGGTCAAATCCCCAGTGTGCAGGTAAAGGAGCCATACACATAACCTCCTTCCAGGCTCTTCACCCAGAGGGGTCCTGGTCTGGTCCCGTGTCGTTTTACCTGGGGAGAAGGACACTTGGACACTCAACCTTCTTGAAAGATGACATGTCTCCCTAGAATAGGCTCATATATGCCGCAGAGCCCTTCTACTGCAGTGCTTAGCCGTGCAACTCTCTCGGGCTGCTGAAGCACACTCACTCTATCCCGTGCAATGAGACTAGCCTCGTGGGGTGCAAGAGCTGAATGGCCAGCGACCTATTGCTTAAGCATAGATAACCATATATCAGGGGGAGCACCATGTTCTAGTGCTGCAAGCACCTGGGCAATAACCACCTTGTCTCTCCTAGTTTGGGCCTTAAGCTTACAGACCAACCAGAGAAGCAACACTAATCCACAGCAAAGTGTATCTCCAAATAATATCAATCCCACCCATTCTTTAAAGAAGGAAAATGCTGAGGAGATCCAATTGGGTAATCCTTTGATCAGGGACAGGTCCAAGCGCGTGGAGTTGACCTGAATAATGGCAATTCTCAATTCCTGAAGGGTCTGTTCAAATTCAGCCGTCCAATTCTGTAACATATACTGAGAAAGACTTTTTGACAAATTAGCTTCCCTAGTAAATTTCTCATACTGAATGGAAGTAATGCACAATCCCGGAAACTTTTGTTCACATCCCAGCTGAGCTATTTGCCGTAGTACATCTAGTTGTTTCTGGACAAGATCTATGCGTTGATTCATTTCTGCCCATGGAGCATTTTTGGGATTGGAGGATGGCGGCAGCTAAGCCTGCATTGGTGAGAGGTCCCCCAAGCTCCTGACAAACCCTGAGACTTTGTTCTTTCTTGGGGGTATGGCTGCTCTGCATTCCTGCGTGGCTTGCTCATAAATGAGCTTTTCTACCAGAGGTGCGGCTTGCTCTGAATCTCCAAAAATACGCTCTGCTACCTCTGTCATTCTGGACACAAAATCTGAGAAGGACTCCTGAGGTCCCTGGACGATCTTTGTTAGTTGTCCTGTGGATTCACCTGCTCGGGAGAGTGCCTTCCAGGCCCTAATAGCCTTTTCATCTGATTCAGAACTACTAAGAACTGGCTCCTTGAGCTCACCTAGTGATGAGTATAGTCTCCTTCTCCTAGAGACCTCCGCTAATTGATTTTTTTTTCTTTTCCTTCCTTCTAATCTCTCCCCAGGTATTCTTACCTGACCTAAACTTTTCCTCGGGTTCAAGACCCGTGGAAAGGCCTGTATACTTATTTTGTGTACCATATATCCTCTTTGCTCCTACTCTCTCTCCCCGCTTTACTTCTGATAGATTGCCCTGAATTTCGTCCAGAATCCGCCCTGCCTTAACCACTTGATAACATGTGAAAAGGAACAAAAAGGCTCCTAACACTAGAGAAAGTTCAAGGCCAAACATACCTTGTAAAGCTATTTCCCACTTTACTTCTGATAGACTGTCTTGAATTTCGTTAGAAAGTTCAAGACCAGACTTACCTTGTAAAGCTATTTCCCACTTTACTTCTGATAGACTGTCTTGAATTTCATTAGAAAGTTCAAGACCAGACTTACCTTGTAAAGCTATTTCCCACTTTACTTCTGATAGACTGTCTTGAATTTCGTTAGAAAGTTCAAGACCAGACTTACCTTGTAAAGCTATACTTACGCGTACCCTGTTCCCCAGCTGAAGAGTTCTGAATTCACGCAGTTGAATCCTTCTCAACAGTCTGTTTTACGGGAACACTTCATTACCACCGTTCCCCAGCTGAGGAGTTCTGAATCTAGGCTGGATCCTTCTCAACAGTCTGTTTTATGGGAACCTTTATGACCGTGACCCGCAGTTCTGGATCGGGAATGAGGGATCTTCCTTGCGCTGGTGATGGTAACCATCCCGGGTTTTCTCATCCCAGGATTTCTCGTCCGGGGTTTTCTCGTCTCGGGTTTCAGCACCAACTCTTACACGCGTTCACAACCGGCCAGGAAGAACACAGCAAACCAGAATCTTCTGCGGCAAAACTTTATTGCTTACATCTTCAGGAGCAAGAGAGCAAGAGAGCAAGAGCGCAAGAGCGCAAGAGCGCAAGAGCGCAAGAGCTTTATTGCTTACATCTTCAGGAGCAAGAAGCAAGAGCCAGAGCAAGAGAGAGAATGGCAAAACCGCATCCCTTTTAAGGAGAATTATTCTCCGCCTAGGATGTATTACTCCCTGATTGGCTGCAGCCCATCGGCCGAGTGGTCGTCACGGGGAAGGCAGAGCACATGGGGTGGAGAACTACCCTTGGCACATGCGCACATTATTTGTTTACCACTTAGAACACAGGATGTCAGCGCCATCTTGCAACGGCGAATGTGAGGGTGGCTCCCCACAATCAAAGAAAATGCAAAATGCAAAAAGATCCTAACTCAAAACATCCAGGAAAATCCAGGACACAATGAGAAGACCAAACCTACGGATAATAGGAGTGGATGAATATGAAGATTTTCAACTCAAACGACCAGCAAACATCTTCAACAAAATTATTGAAGAAAACTTCCCAAATCTAAAGGAAGAGATGCCCATGAACATACAAGAAGCCTACAGAACTCCAAATAGACTGGACCAGAAAAGAAATTCCTCCCGACACATAATAATCAGAACAACAAATGTACTAAATAAAGAAAGAATATTAAAAGCAGTAAGGGAGAAAGGTCAAGTAACATATAAAGGCATACCTATCAGAATTACACCAGACTTTTCACCAGAGACTATGAAAGCCAGAAGAGCCTGGACAGATGTTATCCAGAAACTAAGAGAACACAAATTCCAGCCCAGGCTACTATACCTGGCCAAACTCTCAATTATCATAGATGGAGAAACCAAAGTATTCCACGACAAAACCAAATTCACACATTATATTTCCACGAATCCAGCCCTTCAAAGGATAGTAACAGAAAAGAAGCAATGCAAGGACGGAAATCACGCGCTAGAACAAGCAAGAAAGTAATCCCTCAACAAACCAAAAAGAAGACAGCCACAAGAACAGAATGCCAACTCTAACAACAAAAATAAAAGGAACCAACAATTACTTTTCCTTAATATCTCTTAATATCAATGGTCTCAACTCCCCAATAACAAGACATAGACTAACAGACTGGGTACACAAACAGGACCCAACATTCTGCTGCTTGCAGGAAACCCATCTCAGGGAAAGAAACAGACACTACCTCAGAGTGAAGGGCTGGAAAACAAATTTCCAAGCAAATGGTCTGAAGAAACAAGCTGAAGTAGCCATTCTAATATCAGATAAAATCGACTTCCAACCCAAAGTTATCAAAGAAGACAAGGAGGGACACTTCATACTCATCAAAGGTAAAATCCTCCAAGGGGAACTCTCAATTCTGAATATCTACGCTCCAAATGCAAGGGCAGCCACATTCATTAAAGACACTTTAGTAAAGCTCAAAGCACACATTGCACCTCACACAATAATAGTGGGAGACTTCAACACACCACTTTCATCAATGGACAGATCATGGAAACAGAAACTAAACAGGGACACAGTGAAACTAACAGAAGTGATGAAACAAATGGACTTAACAGATATCTACAGAACATTTTATCCTAAAACAAAAGGATATACCTTCTTCTCAGCACCTCACAGGACCTTCTCCAAAATTGACCATATAATTGTCACAAAACAGGCCTCAACAGATAAAAAAATATTGAAGTTGTCCTGTGTATCCTATCAGACCACCATGGCCTAAGGCTGATCTTCAATAACAACATAAATAATGGAAAGACAACATTCATTTGGAAACTGAACAATACTCTTCTCAATGATACCTTGGTCAAGGAAGGAATTAAGAAAGAAATTAAAAATATTTTAGAGTTTAATGAAAATGAAGCCACAGCATACCCAAACCTATGGGACACAATGAAAGCATTTATAAGAGGGAAACTCATAGTGCTGAGTGCCTCCAAGAAGAAACAGGAGAGAGCACATACTAGCAGCTTGACAAAACATATAAAAGCTCTAGAAAAAAAGGAAGCAAATTCACCCAAGAGGAGTAGACGGCAGGAAATAATCAAAATCAAGGGTGAAATCAACCAAGTGGAAACAAGAAGAACTATTCAAAGAATTAACCAAACGAGGAGTTGGTTCTTTGAGAAAAATCAACAAGATAGATAAACCTTTAGCTAGACTCACTAGAGGGCACAGGGATAATATCTTAATTAACAAAATCAGAAATGAAAAGGGAGACATAGCAACAGATCCTGAAGAAATCCAAAACACCATCAGATCCTTCTACAAAAGGCTATAGTCAACGAAACTGGAAAACCAGGATGAGATGGACAAATTTCTAGACAGACACCAGGTACCAAAGTTAAATCAGGATCAAGTTAAAGATGTAAACAGTCCCATATCCCCTAAGGAAATAGAAGCAGTCATTAATAGTCTCCCAAGCAAAAGAAAAGCCCAGGGCCAGATGGGTTTAGTGCAGAGTTCTACCAGACTTCAAAGCAGATCTAATCCCAGTTCTGCACAAACTATTCCACAAAATAGAAGTAGAGGGAACTCTATCCAACTCATTCTATGAAGCCACAATTACTCTGATACCTAAACCACAGAAAGATCCAACAAGTTAGAGAATTTCAGACCAATTTCCCTTATGAAAATCGATGCAAAAATCCACAATAAAATTCTTGCTAACCGAATCCAAGAATACATTAAAGCAATCATCCATACTGACCAAGTAGTTTTCTTCCCAGGGATGCAGGGATGGTTTAATATATGAAAATCCATCAATGTAATCCATTATAGAAAAAAATTCAAAGACAAAATCCACATGATCTTCTAGTTAGATGCGGAAAAAGCATTCGACAAGATCCAACACCCATTCATTATAAAAGTCTTGGAAAGATCAGGAATTCAAGGCCCATACCTAAACATGATAAAAGCAATCTACAGCAAACCAGTAGTGAACATCAAAGTAAATGGTGAGAAGCTGGAACAATCCCACTAAAATCAGGGACTAGACAAGGCTGCCCACTTTCTCCATACCTCTTCAACATAGTACTTAAAGTCCTAGCCAGAGCAATTGGACAGCAAAAGGAGATCGAGGGGATACAAATTGGAAAAAATGATGTCAAAATATCACTTTTTGCCGATGATATGATAGTGTATATAAATGACACTAAAAATTCCACCAGAGAACTCCTAAGCTTGATAAACAGCTTAAGTGAAGTAGCTGGACATAAAATTAACTTAAACAAGTCAATGGCCTTTCTCTACACAATGGACAAACAGGCTGAGAAAGAAATTAGGGAAACAACACCCTTCTCAATAGCCATAAATAATATAAAATACCTAGGTGTGACTCAAACTAACGAAGTGAAAGTTCTGTATGACAAGAACTTCATGCCTCTGAAGAAAGAAATTAAAGAAGATCTCAGAAGATGAAAATATCTCCCATGCTCATGGATCAGCAGGATCAATATAGTAAAAGTGGCTATCTTGCCAAAAGCAATCTACAGATTCAATGCAATCCCCATCAAAATTCCAACTCAATTTTTCAGGGAATTAGAAAGAGCAATCAGCAGATTCATCTGGAATAAGAAAAAACCTAGGATAGCAAAAACTCTTCTCAAGGATAAAAGAACATCTGGTGGAATCACCATGCCCAACCTAAAGCTGTACTACAGAGCAATTGTGATAAAAAATGCATGGTACTGGTATAGTGACAGACAAGTAGACCAATGGAATAGAATTGAAGACCAAGAAATGAACCCATACACCTATGGTCACTTGATCTTCAACAAGGGAGCTAAAACCATCCAGTGGAAAAAAGACAGCATTTTCAACAAATGGTGCTGGCACAACTGGTTGTTATCATGTAGAAGAATGTGAATTGACCCATTCCTCTTTCTTTGTACTAAGGTCAAAATTAAGTGGATCAAGGAACTCCACATAAAACCAGAGACACTGACACTTATAGAGGAGAAAGTAAGGAAAAGTCTTGAAGATATGGGTACAGGGACAAAAATTCCTGAATAGAACTGCAATGGCTTGTGCTTTAAGTTTGAGGATTGATAAATGGGACCTCATGAAACTGCAAAGCTTCTGCAAGAAAAAAGACACCTTCAATAAAAAACAAAAAAAAAAAAGACCACCAACAGATTGGGAAATAATCTTTACCTATCTTAAATCAGATAGGGGACTAATATCCAATATATATAAATAAATCAAGAGGGTTGACTACAGAAAATCAAATAGCCCCCTTAAAAGATGGGGCTCAGAGCTGAAAAAAGAATTCTCACCTGAGGAATACCGAAAGGCTGAGAAACACCTGAAAAAATGTTCAACATCCTTAATCATCAGAGAAATGCAAATCAAAACAACCCTGAGATTCCATCTCACACCGGTCAGAATGGCTAAGATCAAAAATTCAGGTGACAGCAGATGCTGGTGAGGATGTGGAGAAAGAGGAACATTCCTCCATTGTTGGTGGGATTGCAAGCTTGTACAACCACTCTGGAAATCAGTCTGGTGGTTCCTCCGAAAATTGGACATACTACTACCGGAGGATCCTGCAATACCACTCTGGGCATATATCCAGAAGATGTCCCAAGTGGTAAGAAGGACACATTCTCCACTATGTTCATAACAGCCTTATTTATAATAGCCAGAGGCTGGAAAGAACCCAGATGTCCCTCAACAGAGGAATGGATACAAAAATATTGTTATATTTACACAATGGAGTGCTACTCAGCTATTAAAAAGAATGAATTCACAAAATTCCTAGGCAAATGGTTGGACCTGGAGGGCATCATCCTGAGTGAGGTAACCCAATCACAAAAGAACTCAAATGAAATGTACTCACTGATAAGTCGATATTAACCCAGAAACTTAGTATAGCGAGATATAAGGTACAATATGTAAAACATATGAAACTGAAGAAGAACGAAGACCAAAGTGTGGACACTTTGCTCATTCTTAGAATTGGTAACAATCACCCATGTAAGGAGTTACAGAGACAAAGTTTGGAGCTGAGACAAAAGGATGGTCCATCTAGAGACTGCCATATCCAGGGATCCATCCCTTAGCCTCCAAGCGATGACACCATTGCACACACTAGCAAGCCTTTGTTGCAAGGACGGTGATATAGCTGTCCCTTGTGAGACTAGGCCAGGACATGGCAAACACAGAAGTGGATGCTCACAGTCAACTATTGGATGGATCACAGGGTCCCCAATGGAGGAGTTAAGGAAAGTATCCAAGGAGCTAAAGAGATCTGCAACCCTATCGGAGGGACAACATTAGGAACTAACCAGTACCCCAGAGCTCTTGACTCTAGCTGCATATGTATCAAAAGATGACCTAGTTGGCCATCACTGGAAAGAGAGACCCATTGGTCATGCAAACATTATATGTCACAGCACAGGGGAATGCCAGGGCCAAAAAAAAAATGGGAATGATTGGGTAGCGGAGTTGGGGGGGGGGACTTTTGGGATAGCATTGGAAATACAATTAAAGAAAATACGTAATAAAAAAATATTAAATTGAGAAATACTCAAAATAATTTAGCAAAAATCAGGAACAAGAAAAGGCTGTTCAGTCTCTGCAAATCTATTTAATACAGTACTTGATATTCTAGTTAGAGGAATAAGACAACTGAAGAGGATCAAGGAGATACAAATTAGAAAGGAAGATATCAAAGTATCAGTATTCATAAGATAGCATAGATAAATAATTCCAACAGTGCAACCAGATGATAATTACCTTGAGCACAGATGATAAAAACCTGGAGCAACGGGTCTAGATTCAAGATTAATTAATTAAATAATTATAAATAAATAAATAAATAAATAAATAAATAAATAAATAAATAAATAAATAAATAAATAAAATGAAGAAGGTGCTGGAAGAGGGTGACCCAGTTTGGCAGTTCTCTGGTTCCAGGGCAACAAAAGTAACATAAAGAAGTTAGTAGGTAATAACCAGGATTGTCAGTGGGAGGTTGATTAACCACATAGAAGGTTGGAAAGTGGCCCAACTGTTACACTGTTTAAAGCATAATAAAATATAAAATTTATGTGAGTTATTTTCATAAGGGAGTGCAAATCATTGGGGCAGGAAACATAAACATGCCACTATGATTTATACATAAAAATATTGTTACACTGAATATAATAAAAAAATAAGTTCCAGAGAACTATTGAATTTTGTACTTGTTATACTTAATATTATCATATACATATACAGTGAGTTAATTGTCAATATTCTTTAAACTCATTATAAAATACCATAACTGTATAAAGTAATAGATGATATTTTAATAGTTGTAATCAGTTCATTATTATTTATACATATAAAACATGTATAAGACATATTTGTGACATACACCTTAATAAAAGAATGTTAATACAAATTTTACAAATATTACAGAACTCTGCCCATGTATTCTGGATGCTCTTAAATGCATATTAATATAAAAAACAGCCAAGAATCACTGCCATTGAAAAATTAAAGTTGTAGTACAATTTAGCCTATTGATCCATGAAACTCATTGTACTATAGAAGACATATTTCATAAAGTACAAAATAGGTGAATTAGAGTGTTTTAATTACTTTTCTGTTGTCACAATAAGACACTGTGGCAAAAACAGCTTACAAATACAGAGTTTATTAGGGGTTTATTCTTGGTTTCAGCGGCTTGGAATCCATGGTCATCATAAGGGAAAGCATAGCAGCAAGTAGACTCGCATGGTATTGTGATAACAAATTGAAGGCAGACAGAGTAATCTAACCAGGAATGGTAAAAGCTTTTACATCTCAAATCCCACCCACAGTGACACAACTTCTTCAACAAGGTCATATCACCTAATTATTCCTAAAAATTTACACTAACATGGAATCAAGTACTCAAGTATTTGAGCCAAATGAGATCATTCCCATCCAAAGAAGCCCCCAAAGCATACTTATTTTGTTTTTCAGATCATCTGTTAATGTGTTTCTTTATTGTCTGTTGTGGTGTTTACTTTTAATTGTTATCTTGACACAAATTAGAATCCCTTGATAAAGCAGTCAAAATTGTGTGGATAAGACTGACATATGGGCCAGGCATGGTGGCGCACACATTTAATCCCATAACTTGGAAGGCAGAGGCAGGCAGATTTCTGAGTTCGAGGCCAGACTGGTCTACAAAAGGGGGTCCAGGACAGCCAGGGATATACAGAGAAACCCTGGCTCGAAAAAACAAACAAACAAACAAAACAAAAACAAACAAACAAACAAACAAACAAAAAAGACTGATATATGTTTGTGAGGAACTTTCTGATTATTAGTTGATGCAGGAAAACCCACCCTGAATATAGTTGACACAATTTTTTATTTGGGCTGTGGACACTTCTGTGAATGTAAAAAGTAGCTAAGTCACAAGAACATACAAGGATATACTGATTTCTCAATCCTTCTGAATGCAGACATGTGACCAACTGCCTAGGCAACTTTCATTAGATAAAAAGTGACAAATTGTAACTTCTAATTACAAGACAAATTAAGCCTTTCTCCCTAAGATAGTTTGTTTAGAGCATTTTATTGTAGTAATAGAAATAAGAATGGAAGACTCATAAAGTAACAAGACATATTTATAAGTTTTCATCATGTACTTTTCAAGTTCTGTGACAATTTTTACACACAATAATTTCTACACACCCTTTGATTAACATGGATGTTTGCTGAAATTATAAACAAAAAGTCTAGACCAACGTCAGGCACCCCAGGTAACATTCCACTCTAGGCTCTAGGCTCACCAACTCCCCTCAAGTATTTTAAACAACTATAAAGTGCAACCCATGACCTGACTCCATATTCTTTCTCACAACTTGAGCTGAAGATCTCTGCTTTTTTTTTTTTTGGAGGCCCTATCCAGGGAACCCAGAGGTAATGCAGACACCCAAAACCTCAGAAGACAGAGGAGTCACAAAACTCTCAGCAAAGACACACTCCTGGACCTGAAGACTTCCTGGTCACTAGAACCCCAAGGCATTAAGACCAGAAAACCTGGAGGAAACAGAGACCAAGGGAAAAAAACATCAACAAAACAAAACAAAAATCCATGCATCTGACAATTGCATATGTAGAAATCAATATATAAACATGTAATAATCTCAAAATTCAAGTAGCTAGAGGACAATCTAAGAACACACTCTACAACAATTTGGGTGACAGCACTTAGCCACAGATGCCTTACTGTAGAACACTCTGGCTGTTCCATCATAGGTGAAGCACAAGAAAATGATCTTAAATCCAATTTTATGGAGATTGTAGATGTCTTTAAAGAAAAACTGCATAAGTCCCTTAAAGAAATAGAGGCATGCACAATGAAACAGGTGAAGTAATTGAATAAACTGTTTAAGACATGAAAGTGGAAATAGAAACAATAAAGAATGAAAAAAGTCACTAGGAGAGAGAAAATGTAATGAGTGACTTTCTGAAGATAGGCCAACATTTTGGACAGATGTGATGGATCTCTGAATTGCAAGGCCTTCATACATTTCATTTGAGGATTCGATCTTTCCTCTAAGTAATCTAGAGTATAATTTTCCCGGGCATATAGCCCATCCAATTGGATGCAGATCAACAAACATGTACTCTTGTAGTAATGCTATGTAAATAAATTAATGATTTCTTACTACTTTATATAATTTTATAGAATTACTAAATGTACATAAGTAATTTTGAGCTCTTTATTGAAAAGCTGCAGTTGAAGTTCTGTAAGACTTCTTGTGTCAAAGACTAATTGCATTAGGATAAAATGCAGGCTTAAAACAAATTTATAATCAGAGAAACTATTCCTTCTATGATAGATGTGAATGCATTATCTGATAAGTATTTTCACAAACTGAGAATGAACAATTTCTAGGACGTTCAAAGACAAAAGATAAAATATGGACTAGATGTATCTGTACAAAACTTCAAAATGAATGAGACACTGGGCATGTGATTGACCCCCCTTGACATAAAATTTAGTTAAAACTTGTATGAACTTGTGGAGTTACTAGCAGCTAATGAATATATAATTAATAACCAATCACAAAGGACTTGCAAGTAACATTCTTCCTGACATTCCTTATTTGATTTATTGACTTGTATTAATGTTGTGAACTTGCTAGTACCTTTTATAAATTAGAAGCTTGGAATACCATACGATCATGTATCATGAGAAAGTGTAAGAATTGAATACAATCGGAAATAGGTTCCTGCTTTTCTCTCTCTCCTAGAAATAAAGTCTAAAGCCTTCTTTTGAAGCGAGTACTTTTTCTTGTGAATGTGAATTTCTCTGGCTACACAAGGTTAAAGAACTTTTAGCACTGAGCAAGGAAGGCACTGTGTCCTAACTCAATACTCCACTATTAAACCACAGGTATTAATCATCAAAAGTGGGCAAATTTAACCACAAAATAAGCCAGAAAGTTTTAAGTTTCCAGAAGCCATCAGCTTTCAACCATCAGGGCAATTAGAAGGAAATTTAAAAAGGAAAGAGGAATTAAAGATTTTCTGGAATTCAATGAATTGCACAAAATTCCAAGTAAATGGGATACAATGAAAACAGAGCTAAAATGAAGGATCATAATTATGAGTGTCTTCATAAGAAATTGAAATGGATCTGGTTTTGGTTTGGGAGGAGTTATTAAGAGAACTGGAAAGTAAATTCCATCAAAATATATTATGAATTTCTCAAGTTATTAATGAATGTAGTTCTTAATATAAAATATCTGTACTGAACATATACAGACGACTTATATTTCCATCTCCTAAATAACAAACCCTTGTATAGCAGTTTCATTACATTAAGGGCAAAAGTAATCCAGAGATTATTTAAAATAAAGAAGGATCAGAGGTGATGGCCTAGGGGCAAATTCATTTGTGTGTTCATTTACTTACAACACCAGTGCTTAGGATTTTGGGAGGGGGAGACAGGAAGATGAATGTGGCTTCCTGAAAGCCAGCCTCACTATTAGCTCAGTAGGAAACCCTATCAAAAGCGGATAAATTAGGGAGTGAAGGAGCAAATCATACTATACCCTTCCCTAGCCTCTGAACTTACCTGTACAGATCTGTGTGCAGAAACACATGAACATAATTAAAATATACAAGAGCTTATCTTGTGTAGCTTATATGCAGTGTTTTGTTATCTTAGCCTAGAGTCCTGAGGACTTTATATCATTAGAGTTCCTGAAGCAAACTCCCCAGATATAGTGGATGGGTATATCTTGTTACTATGCAAAGAGACCTCAGTTAAAAGTGTGTGTCAGTGACTCCAAAACAGCTTTCCTTCTCTACCTTCCTTTATATGGCACAGAACGACCTGTACATAATTAAAATATGTAAACAAAGCTTTTTCACGAATTTAGGCTTGTGTTAAAATAATATTTATAACATTTTATTGAATGGAACAGAAATCTTCAGCTCCCAGGAGCAATACAGTGAATCCTGTAGGCTTCTGTTTTGTCCCATTATGAAAAAAATTAATTGCAAATCGACAGTTCCCACACTTTTAACTAAATCAGGATGAAGGGATATGTTTCCATACAAATAAGTAATGCCAATGTGATTGATCAAGTAGAAATGTGGCAGGGTTAGGATGCCTTTGGCTGATGTGACAATGATGACTGATTAGTCTCTTGTTATGCAAATAACCCTAACCTCTAAGAAAAGAAAAGTGATGATATAAAATATTCCAAGAAGTGGCATGGACAATTATTACTTGATTTCAATTTCTTTTACATACTTTATTAGTTTGAATAGTTGTGGCTCACAGAAGATCAAATATTCAAAGGAGTTATTTTTCCAGGTGGTGGGACGTTTAGAAAGAATTAGGATTTGTGTTTTCATTAAAAGTGATTTGGCACTGGGCTTGAAATATCAAACAACCTCTGAAATATCAAATTCTCTCTCTCTCTCTCTCTCTCTCTCTCTCTCTCTCTCTCTCTCTCTCTCTCTCTCTCTCTCTCCCTCTCTCTCTCTCATTCTTTAGCTCAGTATCATCCATTCTCTCTCCTGTCTCTCTCTCTCTCTTTCTCTCTCTCTTTCTCTCTCTCTCTCTGTCACTCTCTCTCTCTCTCAGTCTCTCTCATGTTTTAAGACATTCACCAAGTGGTTGACATCTAGTATTAATCCATCGCGTGCTAATTACACACAGTAAGGCAATCAACATTTATGATATGGATGTGAAATTGTCCTTCTTGCTTTTTTTTTTTTTTTTTTTTTTTTTTTTTAGTTAACTCAACCTTGGAATATAGAACCTCAGATAAAGAACTGCCTCCATCACATTGGCCAGTTGCCACACCTGTAAGGAAGGATCTTTCTTGGATGGCTGTTGTTGAAGGGTCTAGCCCACTATAGGTAGTGTCATCATCTATGAAAAGGATATAAAAAGTGTGGTGGGGACCGTGGAAGGGCCAGAAATTGATGTTTCTGGAAGAACTGAAGATCTATATGGCATGAAAAATTAAAGTGCCCGCTAATTTGTAAGTAAATTCCATACTTACCAGCATTCAATATTTTGTCTACCCATATTTCAAAAGTAAAATTATCAAATCTATTTCACCCTGTTTTACTGCATTTAATCTATGAAATTACTTGTAACCAGAAATACTGAAAAATTTTAAAGGCCTTTAAAACATGACTGGTTGATATTGGGTTTGTTTAACTTTATCACAACTTTGAAGGCAGGACCAAGAGCTATATTGTCTTCTCATTTTACAAAGAATCCATGACTCAAGTTTGCAACTGGCTTCAATACAACGTACTTAACACTGTAAAATTCCTGCTTTGTTTGAATAAAATAGTAATTGCTCTAACTTTGGGTTTTCATAAACAGAATTTTGATGTGCTATCCAGTGTGCTGCCTCAAAGAGTCTGGCACCATTTCTGACACTAAGAACAGTTTAAAGATAACCAGGGAAAGTTTGGAACAGGGGAAATAACCACCAAGGATGTTGGTGAATCAGAAACTGAAGGCTTTCACAGGAGGAAAATAAAAACAAAAGCAAAACAAAGCAATCAACAAACAAATAAACAGAAACCCAACCACCAAAAAATAAAAAAAAAAAATACAAGAGTGATTTACTTGGGCAGAATGTGACTCAGGTCATCAGGACATTTCTGTAGGGATTTCATATTGGATTTCTAGGAGGCCATATGAAAAGGTAAACCCTAGATGGTTAATGTTTCTGAGTGTAATTAAGGAAGGAACCAGCATGAGTGGGGTTCTATGATGCAAGCTGAACTAGGTGATGTCACAGAGCACTGGCCATATATTGCACATCTATTCCACTTAGAGACACTAGAATCCCTAGAAGGTGTGTCCACTATTTTCCCAATTGTGTGTGAAAGGCAGTCCAGCTCCCGAACCCCAAGTTGTTCCTCAAGCTTTTGTTGCCTGGTCTGTATCAAAAGACAGAATCTTGACGACTAAGACATTTTCTTTGGGTAAGGACATTTATGAAGTAACTGGGGCCATCATAGCTATAGAAAGCTGAAAGTTTTCCCTCCCACACTGAGTAACTGTACATTCTAAATTCTCCCATGTTTGGGGCCAGGGACATGGTTGATCCAGTTTAGTTGATCTCCTGAATTTATTATCCTTGCTAACGATATCTCCTTCAAAATTGAATTAAAATGCCAAAGCTCTTCTTTGGCCTTACGTATTTTAGAAGATGTTACTTCTAAATGGCTGATATTGCATGGACTTGTTGAGGCCGGAGTTGCAGTGGCAAATAATCACCAAATAATCCTGAGACTGGATCAGGTAACACAATACACAAGGCCAATGGTGTGCTGTGTCCCTGAGATATTTGTGAATATTGCCATCTATTTCACAGCTTGCAGGTACAAGAGAGGGTAGGTGACAACTCTGGCTCATTTTCTTTATTCTGTTCTCTCCTTGATCATTTTGGGTAAAAGGCATACCAACTTCCACATTGACATAGCCATGCAAGGAAATGTTCCTCAGCAGAGGCAAATTAGCTCAGGGCTGAAGACATATTCATCTGAGTATGTTATTCTGCGCTCTCAAGAATTACTTGTTAATTTCCCTTTGATAATTTCCTTGTTTCCCTTATGTATTTGTTTTTGTTGTTGTTGTTGTTGTTGTTTTGTTTGTTTGTTTTTTCTTTGGGTGGGTGTTTAATTTTACTTTGAGTGTGTTTGTGTGTAGCTTTCGCTGTTAGGAAAATCACTTTGTAGAATAGACTGTCCTTTATCTCACTAAGGTTTGCCTCCCTCTGCCTCTTGAGTACTAGGGTTAAAGACTTGGGTCACTAACACCTCCTATTAACTTCTGATTTGATTGTTTGTTTTGTTTTGTTTGTTTTTCTTTTTTTTGTTTGTTTGTTTTGTTTTGTTTTTGTTGTTTTTTTGTTTTAGTTGTTAATTTTGTAGCTGATTTGGAGACATTTTTCCTTTGTCTACCACTGGCTGCCCTGGAACTCACTTTGTAGACCAGGCTGGTTTCTAAGTCAGAAATCTGCCTGACCCTGCCTTCTGAAAGCTGGGATTAAATGTGTGTGCCACCATAGCTGGATTATGATCTTCTTATTTTGATCAAATTAAGTTTAGAAGCCCAAACATGTTTAGCATAGCCTTCTTGACCTGCTCAAAAATTCCATTAGAGCAGAGCCTTGGTCCAGCATTCTCTCCCACCCTACACCCATTGCCTTTCAGTAACTCATACATATGACAGTAGCAACAGCATTGTGTCTGGTTTAAACAGGCAATATCTTCAATCCAAGGCAATGGGCAAGTATATTTGAACACAGAATGATAGCCACAAGACATCTGCCTGGGTTTGGTGTGGCATACCACAGCAAGGCTACAGCCATGTAGAAGAAAATACCTTTGAAGAGGCTTAGCATGTCATCCCTCATGAAGAAGAGGAGGAGGAAGTCTTCTTCCAACACCCTGAGGAATATTGTCGGCTGCAGATTTCTCACAGTTGGAAGGAAGGTAATGAGTCTGTTACCCAATGGAAGGCCATAGTTCTAGTTCAACTGCCAACAAACCCTTCTCTTTTCTTGGTGAAGTATGATGGAATTGACAGCATCTATGGACAGGAGCTCTACAGTGATGACAGGATTTTAAACCTTAAGGTTTTGCCTCCCATAGTAGTATTTCCTCAGGTGAGGGATGCCCACCTCGCCAGAGCCCTGGTTGGCAGAGCAGTACAACACAAATTTGAGGGGAAAATGGCTCTGAGGACAACTGGAGTGGGGTTGTGCTAGCCCAGGTGCCAATCATGAAGGATTTGTTTTACATTACCTACAAGAAGGATCCAGCTCTCTATGCTTATCAGCTCCTGGATGACTACAAGGAAGGTAACCTCCACATGATTCCAGACACTCCAACGGCTGAGGAGAAATCAGGAGATGACAGTGATGTGTTGATAGGTAACTGGGTGCAGTACACCAGAAAAGATGGTTCCAAAAAGTTCGGAAAGTTTGTTTACCAAGTTCTAGCCAATCCTTCCGTGTACTTTATCAAGTTTCATGGTGACATCCATATCTATGTCTATACTATGGTGCCAAAGATTCTTGAAGTTGAAAAATCATAAAGTACAGAAACGTAAACATATAGGACTGGAAGAAAAAAAAAGTTTTTTTTTCCTGTGTTGGCTATATAAGGGTCTTTGACAATCCCAGTATCTTTGCCAATAAAATGTGTTTTGTTCTAAAAATTTAAATGTGTGACATGACATTCTGTGAGTGAACAATTTGCTGGAAGAGATGGCCTACAGTGGAAGGAACATCAAATGAAGATGAAAGTTTCATTTCAGGCGGTGAACAGTACATACACCTAAAATCATACATGCTAAAATGAACAGCTTCTCTGGTCTGCATGCAGAATAAGGAATTGGAGATGGAACTTGGAGGAGCAGGGATGTCAGGAAAAGATGGATGTTTAGGAAGTAGGGGAGAAGGACAGGACATTGGTAGAACCTCTGATGTGAAGACTGAAGGAGAAACAAAAAGTTGGGGAAAGTGGGACATTTAAAAGAAATGTGGCCTTGTTGCACAAGGTGAAACCCAGAAAACTGATTGAAATAGACTCAGAAATCAGAGAAAATCAGGTTTTCTTTGAATAATGACACTTAAAGAAACCTGTCTCACATTTTAAGATTTATTATCTTTACTTATGTGGGTGGGGATATGGCATGTGCTTTTGAGTACAGGTGAACACAGAGACATGCGTTGTCAGGTCCCCTGGAGCTGACATTAAAGGTGATTATCTGCCATTGGATATGAATTCAAGAAACCAAATCCATTTTTCTTGTGGTGCAAAAGTGCTTGTTACCATTGATTCATCTCTCTAATCCCATAAAGATATCTTTTTAAAGAAATCCAAAATTCACATGCAGAAAACAGACCAGATTGAAGATAAGAAAGTTCTAATTGATGATGACCATTAAAAGCAATAAGGGACACACAAAGAGTAGAGGACACTGAGAGACAAATGAATTCTAAGTTGGAGTTCTCAAAAAGTTAAGCTGGAGACACAGGAAGAAGAGAAATTTTAAGGAAATAGTCAAACTTGGGCCATATCCACATTGGCTTCTTTGTTTTCTTAACAAATCGCCAGCCTGTCATTACAGATGGGTGTGTGTGTGTGTGTGTGTGTGTGTGTGTGTGTGTGTGTGTGTGTGTGTGTGTGTGTGTGTGTGTGAGTGTGTGTGTGTGTGTGAGTGTGTGTGTGTGTGTGTGAGTGTGTGTGTGTATCTATTTTTACACAGGCAATCTAGACTAGTGAATGTTTATATTTATGAGACTCCCTAAATCATCACAGAAACCTTGATTTTGTGTAATCAGTTCCAAAAGTAATGTAAAACAACAAATGAATATGCTGTGAGATAATTTTGGGTTGGAATGGATCCTGAGTTCGTTCCGTGAGCACTCTTTACCTGTGATGAATCCTGTGATCTTTTGGAGGTCTCCAATGAGATCCCCAGATAACCATAAATAGCCCTACAGTGGCCTGTTCCACCTAGCTCTCCTCTAGACACATGACCCCCTACATACCTATGTATAAGTTCAGCCTGTCTATAGCCTGGAAATTCTAGTCTTTTACTTATATGTGACCTCATTCTTAGAAAACACTGAAGGTGTAACCAATGCATATATGCTGACCTCTTTTCTACGCCAGTTGTCATGGGTTTCAAATGTTATGAGTTTGCCCACTGTGTGGGTCACTTCCTGAGGAGCCCGTGTACTTCATGGAGGTCTTCCTGGGTTACATCTATACTCTGAGAGGTTTTTTTTTTCTTTTTTGAGGCAGGAATGCCATGGACTCAGTCATTACAATTTTCCTCTCTAGAATAAGTTTGTATGCTTCAGCATTTGATTATAATCTCTATTGTTGATTAATTTTAATATCTGGGAGAGTTTCTGCAGTAACTGATTCTCTTAGGGATTAGTTGCTGTGAAAAGACACCATGTCAAAGGCCACTCATAAGAGACAACATTTCATTAGTGCTTTTCTACATTTCATTACACGTTCAGAGATTTACTCCACGATCATCAAGGCAGAAAATATGGCTGTGTCTATGCAGACATGGTGGTGGAGAGGAAGTTTAGAATTATGCATCTTCATCCAAATGCTTCCAGGAAAAAATATGTATTCTGCATGCAGGGAGGGTCTCTTCCGCACTGGTAGAGCTTTAAAGTCCCAAAATGATATGCTTCCTCCAGCAAGGCCAGACCTATTCCTACAAGGCCACACCTCCTCATAGACAAAATATATTTAGAATGCCACACTGGTTTCATAGCAATTGACAAGATCTAGCTTCTTCAAAGAGGAGGAGCCTCAGTGGAGAAGATGCCTCCACAAGATCCAGCTGTTAGGAAATTTCATAATTGGTGGGAGAGCAACCACTCCATTGTGGGTGTTGACATCCTTGTATTAGTAGTCCTGGGTTCTTTAAGAAAGCAAGCTAAGCAAGACTAGAGGAGCAAGACAATACGCATCACCACACCATAGCCTCTGAATAAGCTCCTGGATCCAGGATCCTTTGTTGTTTCAGTTTCTGTCCCAAATTCTTTGATAATTAACAAAAATGTGGAAGTATAAGCTGAATAAAACCTTTGCTATGGAATTTGCTCTTTGGACATGGTGTATCCTTACAACAATAAACATAGTAAGACATTCGTAGGAAAAATATCTAACAGTGCCAATGCCACTTATCTTAAAACCACAAATAATAATGTGTAGACATTTTATTTGTATTTAAAGGTAAGATATACTCATGTACCTACCTGAGATGTAATTGTTCTAGTTTGCTTCTTTCTCACTATATAAATTACTACAATCAAAAATAACTTGAAAATAGAAGGGTTATAGTCTATCACTGAGGAAGACAAAACAGGAAGTGTATCAGTAACAGCAAAAAACTGCTTATTGGCTTGCCACTGTCTTAGTCACTCTTTTATTGATGTGAAGAGATACCATGGATAAGGCAACTATTAGAAAACAAAACATTTAACTAGAGGCTTGCTTACATTTTCAGAAGTTTGGTCATTCACCAAGTAGGGATCCCATCACTGGAGCAATAGAGAACTATTGATCCTTAAGCAAAGAGAGAGATTCTGCCATTGCTTTGGCTTCTTGAAAACTCAAACCCATCCTTGTTGACACACCCACTTACTCCAATGAAGCCACACCTTCTCTTATTCCTTCTAATATTTAAACTCACTGCCACTTCCCAGTGACTAAGTATTCATATATATGTGTCTATAGAGAACTTTCTTATTCAAACTACCAATTTTCTATGGCTTGATCAGCTTTTATTATTTTAGTACAGTCTAAAAGGTTCCCAATTAAAATGACTACTGTTGAGCTTAGCCACAGTGGTGGGCCCTCCCACATCAATCATTAACCAAGAAAATATCCTATAGACTTACCTAATAACCAAGTGAATAGAGACAGATCTTCAATTGCTCTCTCTTCTCAGGTATCCGTTGATTGTCAAGATTGGGAAAAATAAAGTCCCATCACAGGAATATTTTACTGACTCCGCAACCTACCCAAACATTACTGAACAGCATTTCCTCCTCTCTGCCCCTTCATAGACCCACTTCCTTGCATGGCATACGTGAAGGATAACTTCTTTCATCAGCATGGATACTCAATAATAGGTGAAATGATGTGAATATGTCCTATAGCCACACAACCCCCCACATTCTACTGTGTGTTACACATACTGGGGGACAGCCCAATCTGTCCAATTTCCTGCCAACTCAGCTATGAGAAAAAAAATCTCCTCACCAATAGATCCAATGAATTTTACCTGATTTCTTTCTCCTGGGGCAACTCAGTGTTATCCCTTCATGCATATATTGGTGTCTTATTCATCTGTAATAAAACCACTACTATTAATAGATACATCACAGGAGATATGACAAATACCAACTCCCATGAGCAGCTGCACAGTTGGCCAAGCCTTTTCAGTGCTTTTTTGAAGTTTCCTTTGTATACTAAAAAATCAATTGATTTCTTTAAGTGTATAATTTAATGATTCTAACACATTTTCACCTCCATTCCATTTTCCCCTCATTTTCTGCTTCTTCATATGATAGTGCAATCTATTAAAATACAGTAGTGAAGGCAGAGGGAGGATCAGTGTGGGAAGCTGCAAAGTTCTTTATTTCTAAAACAACAGATACACTGTCTGAATATTCCAGATACAACTTTTTGGTAATTTTGGGTCTACTGTTAGCATGAAATTTCTAGAAAAAAAAAAACTTAAAGAATTAATCCATGGTTCCTCTGGAACAGAGAGTTCAGTATCACTAATGAGTCATATTCATGTCAATCATTTTCATCACTGTTACAAGATACCTAGCAACAAGGAAAACAGGTCCATGGTCACAAGAGTATGAAAGGGGCATGAATGAGCACAATTGTCCAAAATTATTGGCAGCCAGTAAACATCAACACAGGAAGCGACCAAATACAATAAACACCTTCCAAGACATGTTCCCAATGACCACGTTCCTTTACAAGTTTCTCACCCCTTCCATGCACACCCATCAAACAACGCATAGATTAAAGCCCTCAAGGTCCAATCACTTTTCAGATTGAGTATATTGTTCTACCTATGTACATTGTACTTCAGACCAAAACCTTCATCAAAGACCCAGGACAGACATTTCAAACCCATTTCACCACAGCATTCTTTATGCTACACAAAGTGATAGGATCTATCTGATTCTTTAAGGGTATCTCTATCAAGCAGTTCCAAAAGGAAAATGTCCAGGTAAACAGCATCAGCACCTCCAGAAGCTTTTATAAATGTGAGTTCAAGAAGAGGGAAATTGCAATGCAATTTAAGGGTCTTTGTCCCCCATCTCTGCATCTTAAAACCATAGGGTGGACACAGAAATGTAGGTCAAAAGTGTAAATTTCACCTATACTACAACTAATTGGGATGATTTCTAGCCATCTCTAGGTTCTGTCTGTTACGGAGTCCACCAATTCTGCCTCAATGCATATTGCCTTGTGTGAAATAGTGCCAGCAGTTGATTGCAAACAACACTATGTGTTGACTTGCATGTAAAATGAGACATGTATAATATAGACACATTTGTACATACACACATACTCACAGAAAGAGGCAAGCAGTAGAGGAGCTTTGTCTTAGGAACCCTCACGGAAGAGATGGTAGAAATCTTGTAAGGCAGAGAGGTCACTGAGACACTGTATGTATCTACTGCACAAAATCAGGCCAGTCTTCCTTGCATCCCTGAGTTGTATGGTATCACTATCCATCATCCCCATCTGAGAATATATGGACTATTGATGAAGGATGGAGAATCAGTTTTCATCAAAGGTAAGGCTTTTGTATGTGATAGGTTTGCCATGCTCTACTGGTAGCCCCATGTCCAAGAGTTTATAGGCAACACAATTGATTTGAATTGGGTTGTATCAAAGGGGAGAAAAGTAGACTTGAACATGGGAGGAGGATTAAGGTGGGAATGGGTCTGGTTTTGGTCTGGTAGGAGTTATCAAGAGAATTGGAAAGTGAATTCCATCAAAAAATATTGTATGATGTTCTCAAGGCATTAATTAATGTAGTTCTTAATATACAATGTCTGTACTGAACATATATAGACCACTTATGTTTCAATCTCGTAAATAACAACTCATTTTATAGCACTTACATTACATTAAGTGCAAAAGTAATCCAGAGATTATTTAAAATAAAGAAGGATCAGGGGATATGGCCCAGAGACAATGCCATGTGTGTGTTCAAACATTCACCTACAACACCAGTGCTTATGATTTTGGGAGGGGCAGAGACAGGAAGATGACTGTGGCTTCCTGAACGCCAACCTCACTACCAGCTCAGCAAGTAACCCAGTCATAAGGGGATAAGTTATGGAGGAAAAGAATAGATCACACTATAACCTTCCCTAGCCTCTGAACTTACCTGTACAGTTCTCTATGCAGACTCACATAAATATGATTAAAATATGCAACAGGTTATTTTGCATAGCTTATATTCAAAAGCAATGTTGTTTTAGACTAGAGACCTGAAGACTTTATATCATTATAGTTCCTGGAGCAAACTCCCAAGATATAGATGATGGGTATATCTTCTTACTGTGCAAAGGAAACCTCAGTTAAGTGTGTGTGTCAGTGACTCCAAACAGCTTTCCTCCTCTATGTTCCTTTATATAGCATAGAATGATCTGTAAATAATGAAAATATGAAAACAAAGCTTTTTTTTGAGATTTTAGGCTTGTGTTAAAATCATATTTATAACATTGTATTAAATGGAAGTGAAATCTTCAGCTCTCAGGAACAATACTGTCAATGCTGTAGGCTTCTGTTTTGTCCCATTGTGAACAAAATTAATTGCACATCAACAGGTCCCACACTTTTAACTAAATCAGGGAGAAGGGCTATGTTTCCGTACAAATAAGTAATGTCAATGTGATTATTCAAGTAGAAATCTGGCACGGTTAGGATGCCTTTGGCTTATATGATAGTGATGACTGATTAGTCTCTTGTTATGAAAATAACCCTTACCTCTGATAAAAGACAAGTAATGATATAAAATATACTACGAAGTGACATGGACACTTATTACTAGATTTCATTTTCCTTTACATATTTAGTTGTTTGAAAAATTGTGGCCCACAGAAGCTCAAATATTCAAAGGTGTTAGTTTTCCAGGTGGTGAGATGTTAAGAAAGAATTAGGATTTGTATTTTTATTAAAGGAGATTTGTCACTATTCTTTGAAATATCAAAAATCCATCAGGCTCTCTCTCTCTCATTCTTACTCTCTCCTCATTCTCTGTCTCTTTCTCTTTGTCTCTGTCTCTGTCTCTCTCTCTGTCTCTCTCTCTCTCTTTCATTCTCTGTCTCTCTCTGTCTCTGTTTATTGTCTGTAGTAGTGCTTGTGAGCTCTCAGCTACTGCTCTATACATGTGTGCCTGCCTGTTGCCATGGTGTTTACCATGATGTCCTGGAGTCACCCTCTGAAACTGTAAGACCACAATTAAATATTTCATCTTATAATTTGGTGTGGTCATGATGTCTCACATCAATAGAACAGTAACTAAGACATCCATATTCCTGTTTATTTTTTCAATCGTTCTGTATTTATTTCATTAAGGTTACCTTTTGTCCATTGAAAAGTTTTAAGAATACTTTTAAAAGTCCTGAACAAATAGTGCTAGTAGGAGTGGCACTGTTAGGAGGTGTGGCCTTGTTGAAGTATGTGTGACCCTGTTGGAGTAGATGTGGCCTTGTTGAAGGAAATGTAACACTGTGCTTGTGGACTTTGAGGTCGGCTATGCTTTAGCTCTCCCCAGTGTGACACACAGTCTCCATCTTCTACCTGTGTATCAAGATGTAAAACTCTCAGCTCCTTCTCTAGCATTGTATCTGTCTGAATGCTTCCATATTTCCAGTCATGATAATAATGGAGTAAACCTCTGAAAACAAGTTACAAAGTGTTCAAGAGTTACTGTGATCCTGGAGACTCTTCATGGCAATAAAACCCAAACTAACACAAACACAAACATTCAAAAACACATTTGATATTTTGACTATTCTTGGCCTAGGGTGTGGCACTACTGGGAGCTAATAACCTTGTTGAAGTAAGTTTGGCCTTGTTGAAAGAAATTTATCTTTGGGAAAATGGACTTTAATGCCCTCTGCCTAGCTGCCTGAAAGCTACTCATTTCCTAGCACCCTTCAGATGAAGATGTAGAACTCTCAGCTCCAAATACACATGCCTGCCAGGATCATGCCATATTCCTACCTTGATGATAATGGACTGAATTTCTGAACCTATAAGCCAGGGTAAATTGAAAAGTGTCTCTGCTGATAGTTGGTTGCTATTCCAGAAAGACCAAAAGTTATGACGTACCATCCTGAGTCTGAGAATACATTGGTTTAGCTTCTAGCATTTGGCAGAAAACAGGATTAACAAGACAATGAGAATATAAAACTTCCTATTTCATACTTAGAAACACATGGTTTATAGATCTGTGGAACTCAAGGTATCATGGGTGGTATGGTAGGGTGATTAGTGTCTGTATATGAGTGCAGTGTCTGTTCCCAAGTCTGATGTCACACATACACATATGTTCAGTAGTGAGTAGAATATCGTCAACACTTGCTCTCTTAGAGTGAAACCCTCTCACCATTTTGACTAGTTTGACTGGCCAATACACTATTGGGATATCTACACCTGTCTCCTCCCCACAGTGTTGCAGATATGAATAGACATGCCTGGAATTTTACAGAGGTGCCGAGAATACATGAACTCCACTGAGCCATCTTCCCAGCCCCCAGCAGGGTATTGTTTATTGAAATCAATGATCATATCAGTAGAGAAATGAAAACCAACATGACCCTGATATTCTACCTTACCTCCACCTTACACCAACTAAATGAATTTTAAATATAAATTTAATTTATGTCCAAATGAATCCAGATTACATTCTAATGAAAGATAAAATTGGAGTGTATCCAAATGAAAGCTATTTAGTAGATTTTGGCCTTTTATATGGAGAATAACCTATATTTTCGGTAAACTAGGAGAGCAAATGCATGTAAATGAGTTCAACCAAAGAAAATCTTTGTTCCAGTGAATTTCTTTGTAAAATAAAGTTGAAAATCATGAAATTTCAGTTATATATATTTAATTTTTTTGAGTATGTTATTATGGGAACATGTGAGTTTTCTTGGATTCCGATTGCAGAATTAGAGTATAGGGGACCTGATTATGTGGCACTATTATTTTTTATTAATTAATTAATTCATTGTCCACCTTTCTACTGTTCCACATCCCATATCTACTGCCCATCTCCTGTCTCCAAGGGCAAGTCCCCATCCTACCGGATCTCTAAACACCTTGGTGTCTCTAGTTTGTTGAGAATTTGGTGCATCATTTCTGATTGAATAGAGATCAAGCAGATTTTTTTTCTGTGTATGTTTTAGAGACCTTCTGATAGTTCATATATGCTGCCTGTTTGGTTGTCTAGCATTTGGGAGAATTCTAGGTCGATAGTATTTGAGACAACTGGTCCTGTCAGCCTCCTTCAGTCTTTCTCAAATTAAACCAATGGTTCTGCAGATTCTGTCCATTGCTTGTTTGCATACGTCTGCATCTGACTGTTTCACCTGCTCATTAATTCTTCATATGTACAGTCATCCTAGCTTTCATATTACAAGTATCTGAATTCAGAAACCTACAGAGGCTGTGTACTGCAAGCAGGTCTTCTGCAAAAGCAATATATAATATAAGTACTAAAATTGATATCAGTGCTCTACAATATTCTATTCTATGTGATGAAATATCTCTCTCTCTCTTTCTCTCTTACTCTCTCAATATATATATTCCTCTAACACTTAGTATGAATAAAGATTCTCTTATATTCTCTCCTACAAAGGGGATGATATTGGCATGTCATGTGCAACATTCATTCACTTTCCTACACAGTTTGTGCTTTCTCTTAGCAATCAACTAATATCTAAATCACACATGCACTCAGATTACAAAGTAAGGTATCTGAGCTCATGCAAACTGTTATTCTGAGTCAGAGTAGGGGGAGGACAATTCCAAACTGTAGTTACGTCCAAGAGCATGGACTTTAACAACTTGTGAATCAGTAGAAGACGAGACAATGTATAGAAGAGGTTGTTTCTTTTGGTTTGGTTTGGTTTAGCTTATTGTGGTTACCCACAATCATTATAAGAAACACAGAGAAACACAGATTAATGCCTGTATCTTGAACTGAATGCAAACAGGGGCCTTAGAACCAACATTATATTTCTGTTACAATATACAATATATATTTTTAGAGATTTTTTTTATTTATTAGCTATTATACCCACTGCAACAAGTTTAAGAAATATTCCTACTGACCCAAATAGCAGCTTTATGATTCAGATGCAGATATTTTCACCCAATCAATGGATTGAAGCATCTGACCCCTGTTGTTGAATTAATGAGATGAAAGATATTAAAGAAGAGGGCATCCCTGTGGTAGGATCCCTGTCTCAATTAAAGTGTTTCCCCAAGATGTCTGAAATTGTGGCCCAACAAAGAGACAGAATGCACCTGCTGATATGTGGCCTCCAACACACATACAGGAGAGGATTGCTGGGAGGAGAACTCTACAATTCCACTCTCCCCACTGGAGGGCATTTCATCTAATGTTCCTTTTTTTTTTAATTCCTGAGAGTCTCTCACATCCCAGGTCTCTGGT
This sequence comes from Mus musculus, assembly GCF_000001635.26. Taxonomy (NCBI): domain Eukaryota; kingdom Metazoa; phylum Chordata; class Mammalia; order Rodentia; family Muridae; genus Mus; species Mus musculus. The sequence continues at coordinate 11,790,374 of NC_000087.7, read as the reverse complement.
ATACTCTAGAGCGTTTTATCATTTCCTCCTTCAAAAAGTTGCCTGTTTCCATTCTTTCGCTGGTCTTCATCAATTCAGTCCTGTTTCCCACAACCACAGTACCTGATCAAATTCCTCTATTCTCCTTCTTGTCCCATTTCCCACCCAGGTCTCTCCCTTCCCCTATCTGTATTGATTTTTTAACCTTCTTATCATTTCTAATTATTTTGATGAATAATAAAATAATTGAAGTTTATTTTTTGATTCATTATCTTATTAGTTTCCAAAGGGATGATATACAAATACCAAAGGTACATTGGTTTAATTTTATTTCATTTCATTTGATTTTTGAGATAGGCAGTTAGTATGTTTTGTATTCTCCAGGAAGGTCTAGAGTGTTGAGGTTCAGCATTCCATGCTAGTACCATTACAGGTATGTGAAAACATACCTGGCTTTAATTGCTTATAACAAAATAGTCCCAAAAAATCTATAAACACTATAAAATAAACACCTTCCAGTCTGAGAGATGAAAATATTTCCTGTTCATTTACAAACCTCATTGATAGAAAGTATATTTGTTTCTTGAAACAAACTAAACTGCTAACTGAGAGACATGATTAGCCCCCTCTCTGGTTTCCAGGCTCAGTCGCTTCTCTCTGTTCCCATTATTATTCATGCTCCCGAACAGGGGAATGCCAGGCCTATGACATGAGAGTGAGTGGGTAAGGGGAAGGGTTGGGGGAACATTCAGGGGAATTTTGGGATAGCATTTGAAATCTAAATGAAAAAAACATCTAATTGAAAAAAAAAAACCTTAAGTGTATTCACAAATGTACACAGGGACATGTGGCACATATGTACATAATTTAAAATTATCATTCCTTTTCAATACTGTGTTTTTCATTTATTTTATTATTATTAATAATATATATGGCAATTCTGAAACTTACTTTGTAGACTAGTATGTCCTCAAACTGAGATTTGCCTACCTCTGCCTTCCAAAAAATGAGATAAAAGGTGTGTGCCACCACCACCTGGCTTCCGAAATATTTTTTACTTAGTGGGAGATGTCCATTATTTTTTTCCTGTTAGGATATATCAAAATCATCAAGATGCCATTTTTCCTTAATCAATTTATGAGATTAAATCAATCCCTGTAAAAATATTTCAGGTAATTTTGGAGACAGGTAAGTTTACAAGAAACATCATTTAAAAAATATTTTATTTCTGGAGCTAAAACCTTGAGTAGACCTTGCATGCAAACTCTGTAGCTAGCCTTATAACACCCAGAGGCAACTCCACTTCCAGGCATCTAACATTCATAGGATCCGATGATCAGACAAGAGGAAGACACAACATCATTCCCCAAAACCTGGAGTAGAGGGTACCAGAAAGACACAGCTATGCAGGAACTCCACCAGACCAGTGGTATGGATTGCATCCATTCTGTCTGGGACAGGGCCCTGAGCAGTCCTTGGATGCAAACTCAGCAGCCATCCCCATAACACCCAGAGGAAGCTCCACTCCATGAAGATCTAACAAGGCCAGGGTCAGAGGATCCCAGGATCCTAGGAGCTTAGTCACACCAGGATCTCAAGGTTCCAAAGGCAGCTTGACTCCCAGGATTTCAGACACACCCAGCATCTCAGAATCACAGTATACCGTAATAACAGGATCACAGAGACAGCTAGACTTTGAAGAGTTATGACACAACCAATACCACAGAAAGGACAGTCTGATGTAGCCAGGGCATGTAGCACTTGAGATATCCAGATGGTGAGAGGCAAGGATAAGTTAATAAGCAAGAGAAACCAAAGTTATTTGGAATAATCAGAACCCAACACTTGCACCATATCAAGTGGATACCCCAACACACCCTAAAAGTAAGACATGGATCTAAAGTCACTTCTCATAGTGATGATGAAGGACTTTAAGAAGGACATTAGTAACTCTCTTAACGAAATGCAGGAGAACACTGATAAACATGTAGAAGTCCTTAAAGAGGGAACACAAAAATCTGTTAAATAGATTCAGGAAAATACAATCAAAAAGGTGAAGGAGCAGAACAAAACCATCCATGATCTAAAAATGGAAATAGAGACAATTGACAATTCTCACCCAGGCCATGAATCTATGGAACATTCCCATTTACTGAGATCCAGAGGAGTAGCCATTTGGAAGATTGTGTCCCTAAATGTGAAGGTTGTGCTGAAACTCTTATGAAAATTGAGAACAATTTTAAATATGAAAGAAAAAAAACACACAGTAAAAATTCATGTAGGCAAAATTGACAGCCTTCTATGTGTCACAAAACACACAAGCAGAGATTACAATTACAATAATTATTTTTATATCAAGAGGTCAAAACTCCTGATACAATCAATATCCAAGAAGAGATATTTAGAGCACACACTCACCGGGGACAAAGTGTCATGACTGGGACAGCATGGCAGGAAACAAAATGTTGATCTGTTTCATTGAGGGCCAGCATGGGGCCTTCTTACACTTTTGTGGAATAAGCAGCCAAGAGTTAGGTCAGAAATAGCCAGCTCCCTCAATTATGCCAAAGTAACCTATTTCTGCTAGGGAACAGTCCCAAATGTTCCACAAACTTGCCAGACTGTTCCACTAGTATCAGACACCTGAGACTGTGGGGAAATTTCACACTCAATCTTAATGAAACTGAACCAGGCATGTGTAAAATACATTTTGAAAATAGTTTCATTTCAATTCAGGAAAAAGGACAAAGAGCATTCCTTTGTAATGGATGGAGTTAGTCTTTAGCTTCCATTGTGCACCCTAAATGAAACATAGTGTAAAAGAAGCAGTTTTCTATGTAGCAAGTGAGGAGTGAAAACAACACACTAATGGAGATAAAATGCAAAGAACCGGGATATATAGTAACAATTCCAATTGTCAGTGTGAAAAAACAAATATACATATATGTAAGTTGTGCTTGTTATTTCCCTACTGGTTTGATTGTACAGGATAAAAAAAAAATAGTCTGTCCCTATTGGCCACAGTTTCATTCATCATTGTGTTAGTGGATCCAATCTAGGAATTAATCATCAGGGTTTGACAGCAAAATCCATTGGCTCAATACACCAGACATTAGCTGGAAAGTGAGGTACAAGTAGGTAATGTCCTTTGGTTTCTTCTCTCTGAGTCTGTTATATGGGCGTCCTGTCATTGTTTGTTATTGTTATTGGTTGTTGTTTTAAAATTTGAAATATTGAATGCAAAAGCAAGTGGCAGGAGCCCAAAAGGTCTTTGCATTCTTACTTTCTCCTTTCCATCACTCTCCAATTCTCCCAATCCCCAGCTTTCATTCAAACATACAGAAACAATGTGAAAATAAGACTCCTTCATCATCTTTACTTTGTGCTTGCATGTTGGCTGTAATCATCTTGAAAACATTAAAAATCAGGCTAAGATTCTGCCTTTGTTTGATAGGGTTTCATTGCTGTGAAGAGACACCATGACTCAGGCAACTCTTATAAAAAAAATTAATAGAGGTTGTCTTACAGTTTTAGAGGGTCAGGTCAGTACATTATTATCATGGTGGGAAGCATGGCAACATCCAGGTAGAAAGGGTGATGGAGAAGGAAAGAAGTTTTCTATATCTTAATCTGAAAGCAAACAGGAGGAAGCTTGTGGCCAAAGCATCAAGGAAAAGCATCTCTCTTCATCACTGGGCAGAGTTTGAGCACTAGATAAAAGCCAGCCTACACAATGATCAAGGCCACATCTGCTAATAGTGCCACTTCCCATGGGCCAAGGATATTCTAATCATCAAACTGCTACATACCTGCGAACACTCCTGTATGCATGTATGCACACACACACACACACACACACACACACACACACACACACACACACACACACTTTCATGCCTATTGCACGTGAGCTTGCATACAAATATATTTGTCTATTTACTCATATATTTTTTTTTACTTACTTGCTTGCTTGCTTATTACTTACTTATTTACTTATTTACTTACTTACTTAGTTTTAAATGTTTTGTTGAAGAACTTTGTACATAAACATAATGAGTTTGAGTAAATCCATCCCCATCTTCTCCTCCTTGAATTGCTCTCCATTTCTCCTGTATCACTTTTAGCCTTAATTCCATGCACATTTTAATAAAGACCACTGAGTGAATTTAGTGCTGACTACATATGTGGGGTTAGGGAAAAAACATCCACTGGAACATGGGCAGCCTCAGAGGAGCCAAATCTATGAAGAAAACTGGCCCTCACCCCTGCAGCCACTAATTGCCAATTGTTAGGGGTGAAATTTTCTCTGCTCCCCCATCTATTCTTCAAGAACTGTGAGACAGAAAATTTTAAAAAAGGTGTTGAGATCTGCTTAGAAAGGACTTTAATCTCAGGATATGGGAATCAAAACCAGGTAGAGATGAATTCTCTGCTGATCTGCACAGGAAAGCACAGAAATCTAGGACTATACAGAAATATCCAGTTCCAGAGAAGAAAAACAAAAGAAACAGGGAGGAATTGGGAAGTCCAAAGAAGAATTTGAATGTACAGATTGTAAATCCTTTCTCTGGGAGTAATAATCAAGATACTTTGAAAGGAACAATCAAGCCATGTTTAAAAGACTGGACACACCATTTGGCATATGTTATATAAATCAGTAAAAGCAATTAAAAATGTCTCATTAAAATTCACAACAGTCCCCTTAAGTTTTTTTCTTCTGGTTTTCTTCTTTAAATATCTTATTGAATCTGAATTGATGGCTCAGCATTTCTGAACACTGGCAGCTCATGCACAGCATACACTTGGACTTGCCACATTTCCATAGGCTGTTTACAACTCCTTCTATTTTAGTAACCACAGGGAATCCACACTCCCCCTTCCCATGAGACAATGTATCCATACCTATACAGAGAATTCAAAACAAACAAAATCTCTTCAATCTGTCTCACCAATTAGGTCCAATGCTTTCTGTTTCAGGCTCACGATGATCAATGGTATATACATTCTAGGTTGTATAACTGCACTTCATTTCTCTACCAGGAACCTTTCCTCAGATTCTGTCCTCAGCAAGGATCCCATCTAATACCATCAGACACTTCTATGCATCAGAGGGAACAAGGTCTAGCTGTGTGCCTTGCAGGTTGGGTAGAGCACTGTCAATATCCCTTCTCCTCCAGCAAACCCTCTCAAGGTTCACAACGGTTGTCTTCCAGGATAAAATCTGATTGCCTAAGAGAAGGAGCAAATCATCTCTTCTTGTTCTAATGTCTAAATGACATTGCAGATTAAGAAAAACCCTAGAGCTTCCCCAAGATTCTCAGTCCGGGAGCATTTGTACAATCCATTACTTTCATAGGGTCCAAAATTGTTTGAATTCTACAGACCAATGAATTGTTCCATTAGAAGCCAACTTTCCAGCAGGTAGCAGCAGCTCCAACTGCTGTCTCCAAAGGCAGTTAAACAAAAGTAACCTGAAGAGGCAGGTGAACTGCTCCTGGTCCCACCAAGGTGACTTTGGTTTCTGATGGGAGGGGGCAATTACATGCTGTGAGAACTCTGTTCTGTTGATGTGCTCACCCACCAAAGCACACCACTTGGAAAGACCAGGAATGAGTTCCTCTTCCAAAATCCCTCCTCTTGCATGTGGTGTTCATTCCATGGGTGTGGGGAGTAGGCTCTATTCCTTGGGTACTCTGTTTCTATGTGAGGTGACACACAGTGATCACTCTCTCCTACCTTTCCCAGATGATTGAGACTCCTAATCTAGACATTATTTTTTTTTCAATCTGTGAAGGCAGATATGGTTGTTTGTGAACATTACAGTTTGCATGGACACTTCATATATGTAATACATCAGAGGACAGAAGAGGATACAGCAGCATATGCTGCTGGAATTACAGGGAGGATGAGAAAGAAAGAGGGGGCAGGGAGTGAGAGGGAAAGAGAGAAACACAGACTGAGACTGAGATAAAGAGAGATAGCAATACAGAGAGTGGGGAAGTTACAAGGAAAGAGAGAGAGGCAGAGAGACAGAGAAACAGAGAGACAGATAGAGAGACAGAGAAACAGTCACAATGTAATTGCTGGAAATTGAAGCCACGACCTGTGTGATAGCAGCAAGTCTGTCCAACACATACATTGTCTCTTGAGATTTTGGCTCCAATTTTGAATTGGCCAAGAAAGACCTGATGCTATGTATTCTGGAGCTGACCTTGTGTATATCATCGTATTCCTGGAAACAGTTTCACATCTAGGGAACATGACCTTTAATCAGTCTTGATACATCTCACATATCCTATGCCCAGACACCAAAGGAGACATATGGAAGGTTTCCTGTTGTGGTCTGGTAAAAGGTCGCCATTCCTGACAAGAATCTCCAGAAGAATAAAGCCAATACAGTCGAAACAACCTTAGCCCTGGTCAGAGTGAGATACCTGCCTTCTTAATGCTTCTCAGTACAGCTTTATATAGTGTATTAGCTTACTCTTGGTCAGAATTCACCACAGATCACAAACATCCTATTCAGATTTCTCTCTCTTTATCTATTTTTTTCTTGTTGTCGTGGTGGTGTTTTTTTTTTAAGAGAGCCTTATAAGAATTAATTTACTCTTAGATGAATTTGGACCTTTTGAGAAAGGTTGTGTTCCCACACCATTTTTCGCTCATGAGAAAATGGGGAGGTGGTACATGGCTTAGAGTATAAGATCATTGGCCCCTGTGCACAGGTTCCAGGATTCAATTACCAGGGCCCATCTTGTTTGTCACAGCCACAGGTAAGTGCTGTTTCAGGGGATCTGATACTATCTAACTTCTGATCTCTACACGGTCCAGTTTAGTGCACAGGCAACAGACACACCCCTTCAGGTAAAACATTCATAAAATAGAAATAATGAAAATTCTACAGTTTACCAATTGCCATATAAAACTTGATTTCCAAATGATCACACATACTATTAGGAGAGGACCTCAAAATGTGGATGTAGGTCAAAAATGTTGATATATTTGATACTTATTTTTTCTTTCTTTTCTGTTTTACACCACCTAGGACCCCACATCCCAATGACCTGGAGGAGAGTAAGCCAGAGTTCTTCCATAGTCTTTGCTTCAGTTCCTGTCTCCACTTACCAGCTCTGATTAAGGTGTTGTCCAGACTTCCCTAGATAACACAGTTTAAAACCTGAAAGTTGAAAACAGAAAGAATCCATTACATCATTTGGTAGTTTTGGGTCCCAATTTTTATCTCATTGAAATCAAGACAGGACTGTATGCTTGCAATAATGTTATCTGCCTGTGCTTAAACTTCTGACTAAAAAACTCTTTGTTCAAAACAGTGGAGTGACCCGATGAGCATCAGACAGTTACATAGCAATTGTTGCCCTATGAATTTGGATACATCTCTGATTATATTGAAGATTCAAAATCAATTAAATGGTTTTAGTAGTAGGTAGAGAGGCACCTAGTGTTGATGTAAAACAAATTCCACAGTAGATCAGTTCTAAAACTACATTATTCTGCATGATATCTCAGCACTAATGAATAGGCAGCTGCACAAGCAAATGAAGAGGAAAAGGAAGAAACACAGGCAGACACAGATGCAGAGGTTGAGAAACAGGCTGAGATAGAGAATGAAGAAGGAGAAAAGGAAGGACAGGCAGAGTCACAGGGAAAGTCAAAGGGAGATTCAGAATCAGATACAGAGTCAGAATGGGTGGTGTGCATGTACCTAGTGTGTGTCTTTCTAATTTTTAGACCTTTTAGGAAGTTACATTAACTCAAGTGTCCTGAGAGATGGGGTGATTGGTTGCAACAAATTACTCAGATTACAACCAGCATACCAAGACATGGTTTCTGTCTAATTGGCCACCCAGACCCAAGGAATATTTATAATAGGAGAGATCCCAGGCTAATGGTTTTCTTTCTTATAATAACTCTGTCTCTCTCAGTCACAGAATAAAAGGAAATTATGATTCATTGGAAAAGAACACATAAATGGCTCCAGAAACTCAGCCAAGTCTATTAAGATATATATATATATATATATATATATATATATATATATATATATTATCACAAAGCTCTCACACAACTTTTTAAAAATCCTGTACTGGATTCATCTTCTAAGTATACACTGTATGTTATATATAATATATCATAAAATACTAAATAGGAATATCTAGCTATGTGCACTGAATGTATACTGTGAGGAGCTGCCCTTTCAATCTCCATTACAAGATGGCGCTGACATCCGTTGTTCTAACTGGTAAAGAAATAGTCTGTGTATTTGCTGGGGTATTTTTCCATTCTTTGTGCCCTTCCTGTTCTGTGGCATCATATGGGCTGGTAGTGAGCAGCCCTTAGGGTGAAATATGTCTCTAACACTTCTTGTGGTCTATTTAAGGACCGAGTTTCCTGTGTTCTAAGCCTCCTCCCCCAAAAGCTAATCATCTTTCTCTTTAGATGGATTAAAGCTATGCTGCAGAAAAATCTGAGTGTGTCCTGTGTGTGTGTGTTCTCGCCGGTGAGACTCTTTATCATCACAGACACAGTATACTGCATGCACAGAGCATTAGTACTGTAACTCCATGGATAAAACATGTTCATGAAGCAACACTAACAGAGATTTACACACAATATTTGCATTTCATTTGTGTTCCCCAGATGAAAATTATTTTCATCAACACACATGGCATTGCATAGAATAGGTATGACTAATATTAAAATAGTAAACAGCTGACTGCAAGAAGTATAGAAATCAGAGTTAGTAAGTCTTTGGTGGAATACTATATTTACATACTCACAACATCCATTAGTGAAGAACTCCTGCTGCATTAACTTTGCACAAGATTTATTGTCAAAACTTGTACTTTTAGTCTGGTGGTTGGTGGTTGGTTACACAAGTTGGTTGTGGTTTGTTAGTAGCCATAATTAAAGGAGAAGAACAAGGAAAGAAATTAAATTCAGAGATTTTCTAATTCCTCTCTCTGATCTACCCTTATTTCTGTCCTATCTAGCGTTAGGGGTTATAAAAAGAAGATCCTAGAAAATATCAAACACCAACTATAAAAATGAATCCTTAATTACTGTCCACCAGAAACCACCAATTGTGAAGATATACACTTTATCTTCTTTATCATAAGTTTTAAAGGACTCTCTTCAATAGCTTCCTGACTGAACTGTTCTTTTTTCTTCTGTGTTCTTTTTCCTTGTGTGTGTGTGTGTGTGTGTGTGTGTGTGTGTGTGTGCGCGTGTGCATGAGGGTGAGTGTGTGTGACTTCCTGTGCATAATACCTTCCAGTGTTGTTATCCATTCATATTTGCTGTGGATTTACTCACAACAAACAGATAAACTGAATTGTGAGTATCTTTTTTTTGGTGTCTGTTTTGTTTTTTCTTTTCTGGTGGTGGGTTTAGCATGTATGCAAATCACACACTACCATTGAGTCACATCTCTAGCTTAGACAGGGTTTTGAATTCTTTAACACTAGTTATTTCTCTCCACATTACTGTAACATTATAATGTTTTTATTGTACTCCTGATCTGTTATTGAAATTTTATTTCCATTTATTCCAAATTTATGTAGGTGCCAAGCAACGTCAACCCATTGCTGATATTTTTTTGTTAATAAGGCAACTTGATCAATAAATGACTTCTTTTTCTGCCTAGTGCCATATTGTGTTTTCTTGAAGACTTGTATCTTATGAGCCGGAGCAGAAACTTGTAATGTACACTTGAGGAGGGTTTTTTTTTTTGGAATTTGGAGGGTATTTCTGTGTATTAAATGAATGTCAGGTGCCTGATGTTCTATCAGGGTAATGGTGCTCCTTAAGCTACATGTTCATCTTTATGTTCTCATACACTTTTCAGAACAATATTTTTCAGTACCACAGAGCAAATGTTACAGGTTCTTAGCTTTTAAACTCTCAGTAAACACCAAAGTCGCAATTTTGGACTTCAGTGCAGCCTCTTCTCTAAAAGCTAGTCAGAGGATGCTTAGTCCTGTGAGCCCAATCCTTTCTTTTTATTCCAAGCATGGAGGGAAGCTGGCATTCCCTGTAAGGGTTTTGCAATTAGAGATTCTGGTGTCAGCAGATCTTACTTGTCACCCTATTGAGTTTGCTCATCTGTAATAGCAAGTGAAAGAGTGGTAATCAGTACCATGATGGCTCAAAAGAAGTCTAGAACACCACTGCATTCTGCCCCCTTATGGGTGCCATCCCTGTCACATTTTGAAGAGAAACAGTGCTCCTTCCAGGAAGCTGCAGGGAATTGAACTGCACTCCTCTGCATGCTGTCAGACCCAGCCTCCAGGTCTGGACTGACTCTCCTTAAGGATAGTCACTTACCCTCCTGGCCCCAGTCCCTAATTCTCTCTCAGTTCTCCACAAAACAGGAGACTCTCTTTATTTTTTGTGCCAAATGATGTCAGCTTCATTTCAAATATCCTGGTAAACTAAACTGGTTGGGTCTTAAAATAATTTCTTTCTCTCAACCACCTATTTACCAGGAAAACTGTCAGTGAGAATGGCTGAGACATCTAGTCTGGGCGAGTTTCCCATGATTAAGGGCAGGGAATATGAAGATAAGGCCAACTTATTAATATACTTCCAAAGTCTAGTTTTAATTGACATCTCTAATGCTGTGCAGAAGAAATGTGAGATTGTGAGGTGACTTCACAGATTAATATAAGAGGTGAGTCTAGAAAATCAGGAGCTGTCTATTGAGAACAGCACTGGACCATGGCCCCCCTTTGAGGATTTACACTTTAAAGCTGAGATAAACTGTAAAAAATTATGTCTTTCTGAAATTTATGCCATCGAACGTCCACATAATATCTTAGTTCATTGGTGTGATGTGTTTATACATGGCTGTAAATGCTTTTATGTTAACCTGTGTGTGCTAGTAAGTGTTTGCCTTCTTGACATGAAGCTAAAGTCACCTGAGAAGAGGGAACCTCAAATTGGATCTGTCTACATTAGATGAGGCTATAGCCATGTTTATTTGTTTTCTTAGAAAATTTTCTTTAAATTTTCCATTTTATGTGACCTGAAAGTATCCATCTCCCTGTTTATCCTCCTACCATCGAACTCAGACACACAGTGAAACTAACAGAAGTTATGGGCCAAATGAATTTAACAGATACCTATAGAACATCACCCAAAAACAAGAACACACATAATATGCAGTCATTCTTAAGTGTATATTAGGCAAAAAAACATGGAATACCCATGATACAATTCATTGATACTATCCATTATCTCTACCTCTGGTCAGGATTGTTTTTCTGACTTTTCTTTGCATAGATTCCTGATTCTTGAAGGAGAGAGCTTGATAAAGGCATCCTCTTTAATCTTTAATTCTCTGAGTCTCTCACTCTCTGTGCATTGTCCAGTTGTGTCTTTCTGTGATTATTACCAGTTTTGTAGGAAATTCACCTCTGATGAAGGCTGAGGCATATATACTAACATATGGGTGGAGCCATTAGGATTCATGAGAAGTCATTTTACTGCTGTGGTTATTTAACAAAATTTATGATGGCAGATTTTCACTTAGTGTTTTATGACCTTTCTAGTCTCAGATGCTTGGCCTGATATTTCCCTCCACATTTAACCCTCCTATTTTAGTGTCTTCTTCATTCCTTTATACCACTATATTCTACTTCCCCTTCCTTGGAAGAGCTCCTCCTTCTTTATGGTTTCTTACTAGATAGCTCATCTCTGTTACCCTAAATGAAAAACAAACATATATAAACCTTACAAGCTAACTCCATACAAAGGTGAAAACATGCAATTTGTGTCGTTCTGGGTCTGATTTGACTGTTGAATATTTTCCCCTTTTTTTTTTTTAAAGATGCTTCAGTCCTTCTTTTTTTTTTAAATATTTTTATTACGTATTTTCCTCAATTACTTTTCCAATGCTACACCAAAAGTTCCCTATACCCTCCTCCCAACTTCCCTACCCACCAGTTCCCATTTATTTTTTGGCTCTGGCGTTCTCCTGTACTAGGGCATATAAAGTTTGGTTGTCCAATGGGCCTCTCTTTCCAGTGATGGCTGACTAGGTCATCTTTTGATACAAATGTAGCTAGAGTCCAGAGCTCCGGGGTACTGATAAGTTAATAATGTGGTTCCTTCTGTAGGGTTGCAGATCCTTTTAGCTTCTTGTGTACTTTCTCTAGCTCCTCCATTGGGAGTCCTGTGATCCATATAATAGCTGACTGTGAGTATCCACGTCTGTGTTTGCTAGGCCCTGGCATAGTCTCACATGAGACAGCTGATTAACAGTTGATGGGAGAGGATCCAGTACTCAGTGAGTGGTGCTATCTCTGCAAAGATGGTGATAAAATATATAAGAAAGCAACCTGAGGGTAGTGTTTGAAAAATGACTCAGTGTTTAAGAGAACTGGCTGGTCTCTTAGAAGGTCAGGATTTGAATCACAGAACTCAGGTGGAAGCTCACAGCCACATGAAGCTCCAATATCAAGGGACCAAGCTCTCTCTTATGGACTCTGTGAACCCTGGACAAAAAAGGCTCACAGACATTCATGCAAACAAAACATTTTTATATATACATATATGTTATTAAAATAAAAGTTAAAAGGCATTTTTAAATTTTGTAAGTAGAAAAGCTGAGAAAACTGTGTTGAGAAACAAGCCAATAAGCAACCTTGCTCCATGTACCCTGCCTATAATCCTACATGGGTTCTAGCCCTGATTTCACTCAGTGATGGAGTGTGATGTGGAAGAATAACACAAACTAATCTTTTTCAAAAGAGAAGGGAGAAGAGGGGGATTGGGATGGGGATTTGTTGATGGGAAACTGTGAAAGAAGTTATGATTTAAAATGTAAATAGATAACTAAATTAATGATGAAAAAATAAGTCCTGTCAAGAACTCCAATGTGACAGTGTGAAACTGCTAATCTACAACCTGCTAAACTCACATGTGTGGGGTGTGGGCATGCAAGTGTTCTGTCTGAGCCTGCAGGCCACTTAAATCCTCAAAAACCCTGTGGAGTTCGACCCTGACTTCCTGGCACAGATGATCCCCAAAGTGTAGTGGGAAGTTCTTGTGCAGGTAGCAGACACCTCAATCTTGGCCCAGGTACACAAATAGCCAACTGGCTGCTATGAACAGGATAAGATACTTTTGAGGAAGATGTACCCACGTGTGGCTTGAGATTGATGTACTGGATGGTACTCTGCAATGCTTAGAATCCAGTGTTCTTTTCCCCATCATCCACAGGATCACCAATATGCTGAAGAATGATGAGGAGACAGAGAGGTAACCTTGCTAGCCACCACAATGCGATGTGGGAATGGGTATCCAGATGGAGGAAGACCCTCATGAAAGCAGAGGGGAGGGGATGGGATAGAGGGTTTCTGGGAGGGTGGGAAATTGAAAACGGACATCATTTGAAATGTATATAAAGAAAATATACAATTAAAAAAAGACCAACCAAAGAGTACATAGGGCGGGGCCCATGGCTGCAGCTTCATATGTAGCAGAGAAAGGCCTATTTGGACACCAGTGAGAGATGAAGCTCCTGTTCCAGAGAAGGCTCTATACCCCAGTGTAAGGGAATGTCAGGACTAGGAAGTAGGAGTGGGTATTTTGTTGATTACTGAGAGGAGGGATGGCATAGTGGGTTTTCAGAGGGGAAATCAGGGAAGGGGATAACATTTGAAATGAAAATAAAGAAAATTCCTCATAAAATAAAATAAAATAAAACAAAATAGATTGAAAACAACCACCTAGACACAATAAGCTAATAGCAGAATGATAAATAAAAGAAGACAGTGTAGTGGTGCATACCTTTTATCCCTGTTCTTGGTAGGCAGAGGCAGGGGCAGACAAATTTATGAGTTCAAGGCCAGTCGGATCTCCAGATTGAATTCCGTGACAACCAGGGCTAAACAAAGAATCCCTGCCTCGAAAAAACAAAAAACAATAAACAAATAAAGAGAAATGAATGACACACAGGCATACAGAAGAGGACTGGTCCCAAAGACAGCTCTGTCCTAAATATACTAGAGCACATTGCTTCACAAAATGAATTCTGAACATGTTCTCACATAGGGCATTTGAATATACTTTCTAGGTTAACCCCATATGATCACAAGAAACAAATGGTAGCAAGAAGATCAGAGTCAGAAGTATATCTCAGATTCATGTCAAAGACAGTCTGGGAGGCACACCATGCTTCAGTTTTCAAAGTTCCAGAGAGTGATTCTCCACCTTTTTAATGCTGCAGTTCCTTCATATATATATACTTCCTTATGCTGTGTGGTGCCCCAACCGTAAAAATATTTTTTGCTGCTTCATAACTGAAATGTCCTACTGATATGAATTGTAACATACATTTCTGACATACAGATAGTCTTAGACAACTCCTGTGAAATTTGTCACAAGGACTAGCAACCTACAGGTTGCCAACCACAGTGCCAGCAACTGGGAAAACTAGCCAGCCCCTTGATTTTTACAATGTTGCCTTCCGTAACTGTAGTAGAATAGATGTGCTCTATTTTAGTGGTCTAAGCATGTGAGGATCTGTAACACTACCTGGAAACACACATACCAAATTGGATGAGGGAGTCTATTTTTTCTGTCCTGGACCTTGCAGGTTTGAGTCAGCTCTAATCAAATAGAAGAGAAAGGATACTGGATGAATTCCTACTCAAAGTCTTTGCAGACAACAGGGATTTTATTGGGTTCTCATGGAGAATGGGAGAGTGTGTGTGCTCCATTAAAAAGGTACTTACATTCACTATTTTGATGCCTTTCTTTCTATTTGAGGGTGCTTTGTACTTTTGTCTGCTATGTGTTGTGTTCTGTGTTCTTTGTTACTAACTCTAGGGTTCTTACCATACTTGGAAAATGAAAGTCACTTTGAAAACCTTTCATATTTGTTCTCTGTATAGAAACTCTCTCTCTCTCTCTCTCTCTCTCTCTCTCTCTCTTCCTCTCTCTCTCTCTCTCTTTCTCCCCCCCCCTCTCTCTCTCTCTCTCTCTCTCTGAGTTTTCAAGACAGTGTTTCTCTGTGTAGCCACGGTTGTTCTGGAACTCACCCTGGGATTAAAGGTGTTTGCCACCACCACTTGGAAATATGATTCTTTTAAAAAATTAGATTATGAGTCCTTTGTACCAAAAATAAGATCAAAATTTCAAGGAAGATACTTTTAATTGAAAATGCATCTTTCTGATTAAAAAAAAAATGGGGTATTCCATGGAGATACAGAAGGTTGAAAATGACCCAAAATGTATTGTTCTTCAACTAATTCCTTATCAGCTTGTAATTTTCTGAGGATATTGGCCACTGAGGCTTGAAGAATCAAAAACCCATCAGGCTATCTCTCATTCTTTCTCTCTCTTTCTCATTCTTTCACTCTCTCTCATTTTTTTCTCTCTCCTCATTCTCTCTCTCTTTCTCTCTCTCTCTCTTTCCCTCTCTCTTTCTCACTCTCTCTCTCTCTCTCTCTCTCTCTCTCTCTCTCTCTCTCTCTCTCTCTCTCTCTCATTTTAAGCCATTCATCCAGTGGTTGACATCTAATGTTAATCCATTTCTTGTCTATTTCACACAGTGAGGCAATCAATATTGATGATATGACTGTGAAATGGTCCTTCTTACTTTTTTTTTCTTTTTCTTTTTTGAGACAGGCATGCCATGGACTCATTCACAACAGTTTTTCTCTCTAGAATAAGTTTGCATGCTTTAGCACTTGATAATAATCTCTATTGTTGATTTATTTTAATATCTGTGAGTTTCTGCAGTAACTGATTCTATTAGTAAGGGATTAGTTGCTGTGAAAAGACACCATGACCAAGGCTGCTCATAAGAGACTCATTTCATTAGGGCTTTTCTACATTTCATTACACGTTCAGAGGTTCACTCCACGATCATCAAGGCAGAAAATATGGCACTGTCTAAGCAGACATGGTGGTGGAGAGGAAGTTTAGAATTATGCACCTTCATCCAAATGCTTCGAGGAAAAACTATGTATTTTGCATACAGGGAGGGTCTCTTCCACTCTGGTAGAGCTTTAAAGCCCCAGAGTGATATGCTTCCTCCAGCAAGGCCAGACCTACTCCTACAAGGCCACATCTCCTCATAGGCCAACTATATTTAGAATGCCACACTGGTTTCATAGAAACTTGACAAGATCTAGAGTCTTCAAAGAGAAGGAGCCTCAGTTGAGAAGATGCCTCCATAAGATCCAGCTGTTAGGAATTTTCTTAATTGATGGGAGAGCACCTACTCCATTGTGGGTGTTGACATCCTTGTGGTGGTAGTCCTGGGTTCTTTAAGAAAGCAAGCTAAGCAAGATTAGAGGAGCAAGACAATAAGCATCACCACTCCATAGCCTATTAATGAGCCTCTGATTCCAGGATCTTGTGTTGTTTCAGTTTCTGTCCCAACTTCTTTGGTGATAAACAGCAATGTGGAAGTATAAGCTGAATAAAACCTTTGCTATGGAATTTGCTCTTTGGACATGGTGAATCCTTACAACAATATAAACAGTAAGGTATTCTTAGGGAAAAAAATGTCTAACAGTGCCAATGTCACTTGTCTTATAACCACAAATAATAATGTGTAGACATTTTATTTTTACTTAGAGATAAGATATACTCATGTACCTACCTGAGATGTAATTGTTCTAGTTTGCTTCTTCTCACCATGTAGAATACTACAATAAAAAATAACTTGGAAATAAAAAGGTTACAGATTGTCACCGAGGAAGACAAAACAGGAAATTGAGTCAGTAACAGCAAACACTGCTTATTGGCTTGCCACTGTATTAGCCACTGTTCTATTGCTTTGAAGAGACACATTTGGTGATGGCAACCATTAGAAAACAAGGCATTCTTTGTGTAGAGAAAGGCCATTGACTTGTTTGAGTTAATTTTATATCCAGCTACTTCACCGAAGCTGTTTATCAGGTTTTGGTGTTCTCTGGTGGAATTTTTATGGTCACTTATATATATACTATCATATCATCTGCAAAAAGTGATATTTTTACTTCCTCTTTTCCAATTTGTATCCACTTGATCTCCTTTTGTTGTCGAATTGCTCTGGCTCATTCTTCAAGTACTATGTAATAAACAGGCTGAGAAAGAAATTAGGGAAACAACACCCTTCTCAATAGTCACAAATAATATAAAATATCTCGGCGTGACTCTAACTAAGGAAGTGAAAAATCTGTGTGATAAAAACTTCAAGTCTCTGAAGAAAGAAATTAAAGAAGATCTCAGAAGATGGAAAGATCTCCCATGCTCATGGATTGGCAGGATCAACATTGTAAAAATGGCTATCTTGCCAAAAGCAATCTACAGATTCAATGCAATCCCCATCAAAATTCCAACTCAATTCTTCAACGAATTGGAAGGAGCAATTTGCAAATTCATCTGGAATAACAAAAAACCTAGGATAGTAAAAACTCATCTCAAGGATAAAAGAACCTCTGGTGGAATCACCATGCCTGATCTAAAGCTTTACTACAGAGCAATTGTGATAAAAACTGCATGATACTGGTATAGAGACAGACAAGTAGACCAATGGAACAGAATTGAAGAACCAGAATTGAACCCACACACCTATGGTCAGTTGATCTTCGACAAGGGAGCTAAAACCATCCAGTGGAAGAAAGACAGCATTTTCAACAATTGGTGCTGGCACAACTGGTTGTTATCATGTAGAAGAATGCAAATCGATCCATACATATCTCCTTGTACTAAGGTCAAACCTAAGTGGATCAAAGAACTTCACATAAAACCAGAGACACTGAAACTTATAGAGGAGAAAGTGGGGAAAAGCCTTGAAGATATGGGCACAGGGGAAAAATTCATGAACGAAACAGCAATGGCTTGTACTGTAAGATCAAAAATTGACAAACAGGACCTAATGAAACTCAAAAGTTTCTGCAAGGCAAAAGACACCGTCAATAAGACAAAAAGACCACCAACAGATTGGGAAAGGATCTTCACCTATCCTAAATCAGATAGGGGACTAATATCCAACATATATAAAGAACTCAAAAAGGTGGACTTCAGAAAATCAAATAACCCCATTAAAAAATGTGCTCAGAACTGAACAAAGAATTCTCACCTGAGGAATACCGAATGGCAGTGAAGCACCTGAAAAAATGTTCAACATCCTTAATCATCAGGGAAATGCAAATGAAAACAACCCTGAGATTCTACCTCACAACAGTCAGAATGGCTAAGATGAAAAATTCAGGTGACAGCAGATGCTGGCGTGGATGTGGAGAAAGAGGAACACTCCTCCATTTTTGGTGGGATTTCAGGCTTGTACAACCAGTCTGGAAATCAGTCTGGGGGTTCCTCAGAAAATTGGTCATAGTACTACCAGAGGATCCAGCAATACCACTCCTGGGCATATATCCAGAAGATGCCCCAATTGCTAAGAAGGACGCATGCTCCACTATGTTCATCACAGCCTTATTTATAATAGTCAGAAGCTGGAAAGAACTCAGATACCCCTCAACAGGAGAATGGATACAGAAAATGTGATACATCTACACAATGGAGTACTACTCAGCTATTAAAAAGAATGAATTTATGAAATTCCTAGCCAAATGGATGGACCTGGATGGCATCATCCTGAGTGAGTTAACAAGGTAACACATTCATAAAGGAACTCACACAATATGTACTCACTGATAAGTGGATATTAGCCCAAAACCTAGGATAACCAAGATATAAGATACAATTTCCTAAACACATGAAACTCAAGAAAAATGAAGACTGAAGTGTGGACACTATGCCTCTCTTTAGAAGTGGGAACAAAACACCCATGGAAAAAGTTACAGAGACAAAGTTTGGAGCTGAGATGAAGGGATGGACCATGTAGAGACTGCCATATCCAGGGATCCACCCCATAATCAGCATCCAAAGGATGAAACCATTGCATACACTAGCAAGATTTTATCGAAAGGACCCAGATGTAGCTGTCACTTGTGAGACTATGTGGGGCCTAGCAAACACAGAAATGGATGCTCACAGTCAGCTAATGGATGGATCACAGAGCTCCCAAAGGAGGAGCTAGAGAAAGTACCCAGGGAGGTAAAGGGATCTGCAACCCTATAGGTGGAACAACATTATGAACTAACCAGTACCCCGGAGCTCTTGACTCTAGCTGCATATGTATCAAAAGATGGCCTAGTTGGCCATCACTGGAAAGAGAGGCCCATTGGACATGCAAACTTTATATGCCCCAGTACAGGGGAATGCCAGGGCCAAAAAGGGGGAGTGGGTGGTTAGGGGAGTGGGGGTGGGTGGGTATGGGGGACTTTTGGTATAGCATTGGAAATGTAAATGAGCTAAATACCTAATAAAAATGGAAAAAAAAAGAAAAAAAAAGAAAACACAGCATTTAACTGGAGGCTTGCTTACATTTTCAGAAGATTGGATAATCATCACGAGAGTAACCCCATCACTGGAGCAATAGAGAACTATTGATCCTTAGGCAAAGAGAGAGATTCTACCATTGCATTGGCTTCTTGAAAACTCAAACCCATCCTTGTTGTTACACCCACTTTCTCCAATGAAGCCACACCTTCTCTTATTCCTTCTAAATTTAAACTCACTGTCACTTCCTGGTGACTAAATATTCATATATATGTGTCTATAGGGGACTTTATTATTCAAACCACCACTTTTCCCATGGCTCATTCAGCTATTTATTTTTTAAATACAGCCTAAAAGGCTCCCATTTATTAAGGACTACTGTTGAGCTTAGCCACAGTGATGGGCCCTCCCACATCAATCATTAGCCAAGAGAATATCCCATAGACTTACCTAATGACCAAGTAAGTGAATAGAGACTGATCTTCCATTGTTCTCTCTTCTCAGGTAACTGTGGATTGTCAAAATTGGAAAAAAATAATATCCCATCGCAGTAATGTTTAACTTACTCCATAACCTACAAAAACATTACTCAACACCATCTATTGCATTCTGCCCCTGCATAGACACACTTCTGTGTATGGCATAAGTGAAGGGTGACTACCTCCATCAGCAAGGATACTCAATAATAGGTGACATGAGCTGAATATTTCCTATAGCCTCACATCCCCGAAATTCTACTGTGTGTTACACTTACTGGGGGAATTGCCAATCTGTCCAATTTTATGCCACCAAAGCTATGACAAAAAAAAAAAACTCCTCATCAAGAAATCTAATGAATTTTACCTGATTTCTTTCTCCTGAGGCAACTGAGTATTATCCCTTCATGCTTATATTGGTGTCTGATTCATCTGTAATAAACCCACTACTATTTACAGCTACATCACAGGAGGTATGACAAATACCATCTCCCATGAGTTGACCAAACCTTTTCAGCAGCTTTTTTTTGTAGTATCCATTCTATACTAAAAAATACATTGATTTCTTTATTTTTAAGTGTGTAATTTAATGATTCTAACACATTTTCATCTCCCTTCCATTTTCCCCTCATTTTCTGCTACTTCATATGATATTGCAATCTATTAAAATACAGTAGTGAATACAGCAGAAAAACCAGTGTGGGAAGAATCAAAGTTCTTTATTTCTAAGACAACAGATACACTGACACAATCTTCCAGGTAAAACTGCTTGGTAACTTTGGGTCTAATGTTACCATGATTCTTCTAGAAAAAAAGCTTAAAGAATTAAGCCATGATTACAATGGACCAGAAAAGTCAGTATCACTAGTGAGACACATTCATGTGAATAATTTTCATCACTGTTCCGATATGCCTAGCAACAAAAAAACAGGTCCATAGTCACAAGAGTATGAAAGGGGCGTGAAGGAGAACAGTTGTCCAACTTATTTTTACCCAGTAAGCATCAACACAGAAAGCGAACAAAGACAATAAATACCTTCCAAGACATGTTCCCAATATCCAAGTTCCTTTACAAGTGTCTCACCCCTTCAATCCACACACATCAATCAATTAACTCATTGATTAAAGCCCTCAGGGTCCAATCACTTTTCAGATTGTGTATAGTGTTCTATCTTTGAACATTGTACTTCGGGCCAATACCTTCATCAAAGACCCACGACTGACATTGCAAACCCATTTCACCACACAATTCTTTATGTTACAAAAAGTGATAGGATCTATCTGTCTCTTTAAGGATATCTCTGTATAGCAGTTACAAAAGCAAAACGACCAGGCCAACAGAATCATCACCTCCATGAGTTTTTTTTTTAAATATGAGTTCAAGAAGAAGGAAAATGCAATGCAAGTTAAGGGTCTTGATCCCACATCCCTCCATCTTAAAGCCATAGGGTGGACCCAGAAGTTTAGGTCAAAAGTGTAAATTTCACCTATACTACAACCAACTGTGATGATTTCTAGCCATCTCCAGTTTCAGTGTGGTATTTAGTCCCACCATCTGCATCACAGCATATTGCCTAGTGTGAAATAGTGCCAGCAGTTGATTGCAAACCCCACTATGTGTTGACTTGGATGTAAAAGGAAACATCTATAATATAGACACACTTGTACACACACACATACTCACAGAAAGAGGCAAGAAGTAGAAGAGCTGAGTCTTAGGATCCCTCAATGAAGAGATAATGGAAATCTTGTAAGGTAGAGAGGTCATTGAGAAACTGTATGTCTCTATCTGCACAAAATCAGGCCAGTCTGCCTTCCATCAATAAGTGGTAGGTTCTCACTATCAATCATCCCCATCTGAGAATGTATGGACAGTTAATGAAAGATGGAGAGTCAGTTTTCATCAAAGGTATGCCCTTTGAAGGTTATAGGTTGGCCAGGCACTACTGGTAGCTCCATGTCCAAGAGTTTATGGGCAACACAATTGATTTGAATGGGTTGTATCAAAGGGGAGTAAAGGAGACTTGAAGTTGGAAGGAGGATTAAGGTGGGAATGGATCTGGTTTTGGTCTGTGAGGAGTTATTAAGAGAACTGGAAAATAAATTCCATCAAAATACATTGTATGAATTTCTCAAGGAATTAATGAATGTAGTTCTTAATATATAATGTCTGTACTGAACATATACAGACGACTTATATTTCCATCTCCTAAATAACAAACCCTTGTATAACAGTTTCATTACATTAAGGGCAAAAGTAATCCAGAGATTATTTAAAATAAAGAAGGATCAGAGGTGATGGCCAAGGGGCAAATTCATGCCTGTGTTTATTTACTTACAACACCAGTGCTTAGGATTTTGGGAGGGGCAGAGACAGGAAGATGAATGTGGCTTCCTGAAAGCCAGCCTCACTATTAGCTCAGCAAGAAACCCTGTAGAAAGGGGATAAATTAGGGAGTGAAGGAGCAAATCACACTTTACCCTTTGCTACCTTTGAACTTACCTGTACAGATCTGTGTGCAGACACACATGAATATAAATAAAATATACAAGAGCTTATCTTGCGTAGCTTATAAGCAGTGTTCTGTTATCTTAGCCTAGAGTCCTGAGGACTTTATATCATTAGAGTTCCTGAAGCAAACTCCCCAGATATAGTGGATGGGTATATCTTGTTACTATGCAAAGAGACCTCAGTTAAGTGTGTGTGTCAGTGACTCCAAAACAGCTTTCCTTCTCTACCTTTCTTTATATGGCACAGAACGACCTGTAAATAATTAAAATATGAAAACAAAGCTTTTTCACGAATTTAGGCTTGTGTTTAAATAATATTTATAACATTTTACTAAATGGAAGGGAAATCTTCAGCTCCCAGGAACAATCCTGTAGGCTTCTGTTTTGTCCCATTATGAACAAAATTAATTGCACATCGACAGTCCCACGCTTTTAACTAAATCAGGATGAATGGATATGTTTCCATACAAATAAGTAATGCCAATGTGATTAATCAATTAGAAATGTGGCAGGGTTAGGATGCCTTTGGCTGATGTGACAATGATGACTGATTAGTCTCTTGTTATGCAAATAACCCTAACCTCTCTCTCTCTCTCTCTCTTTCTCTCTCTGTCACTCTCTCTCTCTCTCATGTTTTAAGCCATTCATCCAGTGGTTGACATCTAGTATTAATCCACCGCTTGTTTATTGCACACAGTAAGGCAATCAACATTTATGATAAGGATGTGAAATGGTCCTTCTTGCATTTTTTTTTTTTTTTTTAGTTAACTCAACCTGGGAATATAGAACCGCAGATAAAGAACTGCCTCCATCACATTGGCCAGTTGCCACACCTGTAAGGAATGATCTTTTTTGGATGGCTGATGTTGAAGGGTCTAGCCCACTATGGGTAGTGTCAACATCTATGAAAAAAAATATACAAAGTGTGGTGGTTACCGTGTTAGGGCCTGAAATTAATTTTTCTGGAAGAACTAAAGATCTATATGGCACGAAAAATTAAAGTGCCTGATAATTTGTAAGTAAATTCCATACTTACCAGCATTCAATATTTTGTCTACCCATATTTCAAAAGTAAAATTATCAAATCTATTTCAACCTGTATTACTGCATTTAATCTATGAAATTACTTGTAACCAGAAATACTGATAAATTTTAAAGGCCTTTAAAACATGACTGGTTGATATTGGGTTTGTTTAACTTTATCACAACTTTGTAAGCAGGACCAAGAGCTAGATTGTCTTCTCATTTTGCAAAGAATCCATGATTCACGGTTGCAAATAGCTTCAATACAAGGTACTTAACCCTGTAAAATTCCTGCTTTGTTTGAATAAAATATTTATTTCTCTAACATTGGGTTTTCATAAACAGAATTTTGATGTGCTATCCAATGTGCTGCCTCAAAGAGTCTGGCACAATTTCTGACACTAAGAACAGTTTAAAGATAACCAGGGAAAGGTTGGAACAAGGAAAATAACCACCAAGGATGTTGGTGAGTCAGAAACTGAAGGCTTTCACAGGAGGAAAATAAAAACAAAAACAAAACAAATCAATCAACAAATGAATAAACAGAAACCCACCACCAAAATGATAAAAACAATACAGGAGTGAATTACTTTGGCAGAATGTGACTCAAGTCATCAGGACATTTCCGTAGGGATTATATTTTGTATTTCTAGGAGGCCATATGAAAATGTAAAGCCTAGATGGTTAATGTCTCTGGTGTAATTAGGGAAGGAACCAGCATGAGTGGGGTTCTATGATGCAAGCTGAACTAGGTGATGTCACAGAACACTGGACATAGATTGCACATCTATTCAACTTGGAGGCACTAGAATCCCTAGAAGGTGTGTCCACTATTTTCCCAGTGGTGTATGAAAGGCAGGCCAGCTCCTGAACCCCATCGTTGTTCCTCAAGTTTTTGTTGCCTGGTCTGTATCAAAAGACAGAATCTTGATGACTAAGACATTTTCTTTGGGTAAGTACATGTATGAAGTGAATGGGACCCTCATAGCTATAGAAAGCTGAAAGTTTTTCCTCCCACACTGAGTAACTGTACATTCTAAATTCTCCCATGTTTGGGGCCAGGGGCATGGTTGATCCAGTTTAGTTGATCTCCTGAATTTATTATCCTTGCTAACAATATCTCCTTCACAATTCAATTAAAATGTCAAAGCTCTTCTTTGTCCGTATGTATTTTAAAAGATGTTAGTTCTAAATGGCTGATATTGCCTGGACTTGTTGAGGCCAGAGTTGCAGTGGCAAATAATCACCAAATAATCCTGAGGCTGGGTCAGGTGACATAATACAGAAGGCCAGTGGTGTGCTGTGTCCCTGGGATATTTGTGAATATTGCCACCTAATTCAGAGCTTGCAGGTACAAGAGAGGGTAGGTGACAATTCTGGCTCATTTTCTTTATTCTTTTTCCTTGATCATTTTGTGAAAGGCATACCAACTTCCACATTGACATAGACATGCAAGGAGATGTTCCTCAGCAGAGGCAATTTAGTTCAGGGCTGAAGACATATTCATCTGAGTATGTTATTCTGAGCTCTTGAAAATTATTTGTTAATTTCCCTTCAATAATTTCCTAGTTTCCCTTATTTATTTGTTTGTTGTTGTTGTTGCTGTTGTTTTGTTTGTTTGTTTTTTCTTTGGATGGGTGTTTAATTTTACTTTGAGTGTGTTTGTGTGTAGCTTTGGCTGTTAGGAAAATCACTCTGTAGAATAGACTAGACTTTATCTCACTAAGGTTTGCCTCCCTCTGCCTCTTGAGTACTAGGATTAAAGACTTGGGTCACTAACACCTCCTATTAACTTCTGATTTGATTGTTTTGTTTTTTGTGTGTTTTTCATTTTTGTTTTTTGTTTTTTGTTTTGTTTGTTTGGTTGTTTTGTTTTGTTTTTCTTGTTTTTTTGTTTTAGTTGTTAATGTTGTTGCTGATTTGGAGACATGGTTCCTTTGTCTACCACTGGCTGCCCTGGAACTCACTTTGTATACCAGGCTGGTCTCTAAGTCAGAAATCTGCCTTATCCTGCCTTCTGAATGCTGAGATTAAATGCTTGCGCCACCATAGCTGGATTAAGATCTTCTTATTTTGATCAAATTAAGTTTAGAAGCCCAAACATGTTTAGCATAGCTTTCTTGACCTACTCAAAAATTCCATTAGAGAAGAGCCTTGGTCCAGCATTCTCTCCCATCCTACACTCATTGCTTTTCAGTAACTCATATATATGACAGTAGCAACAGCATTGTGTCTGGTTTAAACAGGCAATATCTTCAATCCAAGGCAATGGGCAAGTATGATATTTGAACACAGAATGATACCCACAAGACATCTGCCCAGGGTTGGTGTGGTCTACCACACCAGGGCTACAGCCATGTAGAAGACAATACCTCCGAAGAGGCTTAGCATGATATCCCTCATGAAGAAAAGGAGGAGGATGTCTTCTTCCAACGCCCTGAGGAATATTGTCTGCTGCAGAATTTCTCAAGGTTGGGAGGAAGGTAATGAGCCTGTCACTCAATGGAAGACCATAGTTCTAGGTCAACTGCCAACAAAACCTTCTCTTTATTTGGTGAAGTATGATGGAAATGACAGCGTCTATGGACAGGAGCTCTACAATGATGACAGGATTTTAAACCTTAAGGTTTTGCCTCCGAAAGTAGTATTTCCTCAGATGAGGGATGCCCACCTAGCCAGAGCCCTGGTTGGCAGAGCGGTACAACACAAATTTGAGGGGAAAGATGGCTCTGAGGACAACTGGAGGGGGGTTGTGCTAGCCCAGGTGCCAATCATGAAGGATTTGTTTTACATTACCTACAAGAAGGTTCCAGGTCTCTACGATTATCAGCTCCTGGATGACTACAAGGAAGGTAACCTCCACATCATTCCAGACACTCCTCCGGCTGAGGAGAGATCTAGGAGAAGACAGTGATGTGTTGATAGGTAACTGAGTGCAGTACACCAGAAAAGTTGGTTCCAAATAGTTCGGAAAGGTTGTTTACCACATTATAGCCAATCCTTCTGTGTATTTTATCAAGTTTCATGGTGACATCCATATCTATGTCTATACTATGGTGCCAAAGATTATTGAAGTTGAAAAATCATAAAGTACAGAAACGTAAACGTATAGGACTGGAAGAAAAAAAAGTTTTTTTTTTTTCCTGTGTTGGCTACATAAGGGTCTTTGACAATCCCAGTATCTTTGCCATGTGTTTCGCTCTAAAAGTTTAAATGTGTGACATGACATTCTGTGAGTGAACAATTTGCTGGAAGAGATGGCCTACAGTGGAAGGAATATCAAATGAAGATGAAAGTTTCATTTCAGGTGGTGAACAGTACATACACCTAAAATCATACATGCTAAAAGGAACAGCTTCTCTGGTCTGCATTTAGAATAAGGAATTGGAGATGGAACTTAGAGGAGCAGGGATAGCAGCAAAAGATGGATGTTTAGGAAGTAGGGGAGAAGTACAGAGCATAGGTAGAAACTCTGATGTAAACACTGAAGGAGAAACAAAAAGTTGGGGAAAGAGGGACATTTAATAGAAATGTGGCCTTGTTACACAAAGTGAAACGCAGAAAACTGATTGAAATAGACTCAGAAATCAGAGAAAATCAGGTTCCATTGGAATAATGAAACTTAGTGAAACCTGTCTCACATTTTAAGATTTATTATCTTTACTTATGTGGGTGGGGATATGGCATGTCCTTTTGAGTACAGGTGAGCACAGAGACATGAGTTGTCAGGTCCCCTGGAGCTGCCATTAAAGGTGATTATTAGCCAGTGGATTTGAAATCAAGAAACCAGATCTATTCTTCTTGTGGTGCAGAAGTGCTTGTTACCATTGATTCATCTCTCTAATCCCATAAAGATATCTTTTTAAAGAAATCCAAAATTCACATGCAGAAAACAGACCAGTATGAAGATAAGAAAGTTCTAATTGATGGTGACCATTAAAAGCAATAAGGAACACAAAGAGTAGAGGGCACTGAGAGATAAATGAATTTTAAGTAGGAGTTCTCGAAAAGTTAAGCAGGAGTCACAGGAAGAAGAGAAAGTTTCTGGAAATATTCAAACTTGGGCCCTATCCACATTGGCCTCTTTGTTTTCTTAACAAATAGCCAGCCAATCATTACAGATGGGTGTATTTGTGTTTCTGTGTGTGTGTGTGTGTGTGTGTGTGTGTGTGTGTGTGTGTGTGTGTGTGTGTGTGTGTGTGTGTGTGTATGTGTGTGTGTGGTACTTAGAGTCCATTTTTACCCAGACAATCGAGAAGTGAATGTTTAAATATTTGAGACTCCCTAAATCATCACAGAAACCTTGATTTTGTGTAATCAGTTTCAAAAGTAAAGTAAAAGAGAAAATAAATATGCTGTGAGATAATTTCGGGTTGGAAAGGATCCTGAGTTCCTTCTGTGAGCACTCTTTGCTTGGGATGAATCCTGCGATCTTTTGGAGGTCTCTAATGAGAGGCCCAGATGACCATAAAAAGCTCCCACACTGGACTGTTCCACCTAGCTCTTCTCTAAACATATGACTCCCTACATACCTATGTACAACTTCAGCCTGTCTATAGCCTGGATATTCTAATCTTTTCCTTATGTGTGACCTCATTCTTAGAAAACACTGAAGGTGTAACCAATGCATATATGCTGACCTCTTTTCTATGCCAGTTGTCATGGGTTTCAAATGTTATGAGGTTGCCCACAGTGTGGGTCACTTCCTGAGGAGCCCGTGTACTTCATGGAGGTCTGCCTGGGTTCCATCTATACGCAGAGAGGTTTTTTTTTTTTTTTTTTTTTTTTGAGGCTGGAATGCCATGGATTCATTCATTACAATTTTTCTCTCTAGAAGAAGTTTGTGTGCTGCAGCACTTGAAAATACTTCCCATTGTTGATTAATTTTAATATCTGGGAGAGTTTCTGCAGTAACTGTTTCTCTTAGTTAGGGATTTGTTTCTGTGAAAAGACACCATGACCAAGGCCACTCATAAGAGACAACATTTCATTAGGGCTTTTCTACATTTCATTACATGTTCAGAGGTTCACTTCACGATCATCAAGGCAGAAAATATGGCAGAGTCTAGGCAGACATGGTGGTGGAGAGGAAGTTTAGAATTATGCAACTCCATCCAAATGCTTCCAGGAAAAATTATGTATTTTGCATGCAGGTATGGTCTGTTTCACACTGGGCAGAGCTTTAAAGCCCCAGAGTGATATGTTTTCTTCAGCAAGGCCAGACCTATTCCTACAAGGCCACACCTCCTCATAGGTCAACTATATTTAGAATGCCACACTGGTTTAATAGCAACTCAACAAGATCTAGAGTCTTCAAAGAGGAGGAGCTTCAGTTGAGGAGATGCCTCCATAAGATCCAGCTGTTCAGAATTTTTTTTTAATTGGTGAGAGAGCACCAACTCCATTGTGGGTGTTGAAATTCTCGTGGTGGTAGTCCTGGGTTTTTTAGAATGTAAGCTAAGCAAGACTAGAGGAGCAAGACAATAAGCATCACCACACCATAGCCTATGAATGAGCCTCTGATTCCAGGATCCTGTGTTGTTTCAGTTTCTGTCCCAACTTTTTTGATGATTAACAACAATGTGGAAGTATAAGCTGAAAAAAACTTTGCTATGGAATTTGCTCTTTGGACATGGTGGAACCTTTCAACAATAAAAATAGTAAGACATTCTTAAGGAAAAATGTCTAATAATGCCAATGTCACTTATCTTAAAACCACAAATAATAATGTGCAGACATTTTATTTTTATTTAAACATAAGATATAGTCATGTACCTACCTGAGATGTAATTTTTCTAGTTTGCTTCTTTCTCACAATGTAGAATATTACAATCAAAAATAACTTGGAAATAGAAGGGTTACAGACTATCACCAAGGAAGACAAAGCAGGAAGTTGAATCAGTAATAGCAAACACTGCTTATTGGCTTGCCACTGTCTTAGTCACTGTTCTATTACTGTGAAGAGACACCATGGTTAAGGCAACTATTAGAAAACAAAGTATTTAACTGGAGGCTTGCTTACATTTTTAGAAGTTTGGACAATCATCAAGTGAGGGACCCCATCATTGGAGCAATAGAGAACTATTGATCCTTAGGCAAAGAGAGAGATTCTGCCATTACAATGCCTTCTTGAAAACTCAAACCCATTCCTTTTGACACACCCACTTCCTCCAATGAAGCCACACCTTATCTTATTCCTTCTAATCTTTAAACTCACTGTCATTTCCCAGTGACTAAATATTCATATATATGAGTCAATAGAGAACGTTCTTATTCAAACCACCAATTTTCTATGGCTTGATCAGCCATTTTTTTAATACAATCTAGAATGCTCCCATCTATAAATGACTACTGATGAGCTTAGCCACAGGGATGGGCCCTCCCACATCACTCATTAGCCAAGAAAATATACTATAGACTTACCTAATAACCAAGTGAATAGAGACAGATCTTCAATTGTTCTCTCTTCTTAGGTAACTGTAGATTGTCAAGATTGAGAAAAAATTAAGTCCCATCAGAGGAATGTTTCACTGACTCAACAACCTACCCAAACATTACTCAACAGCATTTCCTCCCCTCTGCCCCTGCATAGACCCACTTCCATGCATCGCTTAAGTGAAGGATAACTACGTTCATCAGCAATGATACTCAATAAGAGGTGACATGAACAAATATTTCCTATAGCCACACAACCCCCCCATTCTAATATGTGTTACACTTACTGGCAGACTTGCCAATCTGTCCAATTTACTGCCAACTCATTTAGACAAAAAAAAAATTCCTCATAACGAAATCCAATGAATTTTACCTGATTTGTTTCTCCTGAGGCAACCCAGTGTTATCCCTTCATGATCATATTCGTGTCTGATTCATCTGTAATAAACCCACTACTATTATCAGCTACATCACATGAGGTATGATGAATACCAACTCCCATGAACAGCATCACAATAGGCTAAGCATTTTCAGCAATTTTTGAAGTATCCTTTGTATACAAAAAAATCAATTGATTTCATTAAGTGTGTAATTTAATGATTCTAACACATTTTCACCTCCCTTCCATTTTCCCCTCATTTTCTGATACTTCATATGATAATGCAATCTATTAAAATACAGTAGTGAATGCAGAGGAAGGACCAGTGTGGGAAGCAGCAAAGTTCTTTATTTCTAAGACAATAGATACACTGGCAGAATCTTCCAGGTACAACTGCTTGGTAACTTTGGGTTTAATGTTAGCATGAAATTTCTAGAAAAACGCTTAAAGAATTAAACCATGGTTAACCTGGACCAGACAAGTTAGTATCTCTAGTGAGAAACATTCATGTAAATCATTTTCATCACTGTTACAAGATGCCTAGCAACAAGGAAAACAGGTCCATGGTCACAAGAATATGAAAGGGGCATGAAGGAACACAGTTGTCCAACTTATTAGCAGCCAGTAAGCATCAACACAGGAAGCGACCAAAGATAATAAATA
This sequence comes from Mus musculus, assembly GCF_000001635.26. Taxonomy (NCBI): domain Eukaryota; kingdom Metazoa; phylum Chordata; class Mammalia; order Rodentia; family Muridae; genus Mus; species Mus musculus. The sequence continues at coordinate 11,759,546 of NC_000087.7, read as the reverse complement.
ACTTCCAAGACATGTCCCAAATGACCAAGTTCCTTTACAAGTTTCTCACCCCTTCCATGCACACCCATCAAACAATTAACTCATAGATTAAAGCCCTCAGGGTCCAATCACATTTCAGATTGTGTATATTGTTCTACCTTTGAACATTGTACTTCAGACCAAAACCTTCATCAAAGTCCCAGAACAGACATTTCAAACCCATTTCACCACAGCATTCTTTATGTTACACAGAGTGATAGGAATTATCTGTCTCTTTAAGGGTATCTCTGTCTAGCAGTTCCAAAAGGAAAATGTCCAGGTTAACAGCATCAGCACCTCCAGGAGCTTTTATAAATGTGAGTTCAAGAAGAAGGAAATTGCAATGCAATTTAAGGGTCTTGACCCCCATCCCTGCATCTTAAAACCATAGGGTGGACCCAGAAATGTAGGTCAAAAGTGTCAATTTCACCTATACTACAACCAACTGTGATGATTTCTAGTCATCACCAGTTTCTGTCTGTTACGTAGTCCCACCAAGTCTGCATCAAGGAATATTGCCTAGTGTGAAATAGTGCCAGCAGTTGATTGCAAACCCCACTATGTGTTGACTTGGATGTAAAATGAAACATCTATAATATAGACACACTTGTACATACACGCATACTAACAGAAAGAGGCAAGCAGTAGAGGCGCTTTGTCCTAAGAACCCTCAAGGAAGAGAAAGTGGAAATCTCATAAGGCAGAGAGGTCATTGAGACACTGTATGTCTGTACTGCATAAAATCAGACCAGTCTGCCTTCCATCGCTGAGTGGTATGGTATCACTATCCATCATCCCCATCTAAGAATATATGGACTGTTGATGAAGGATGGAGAGACAGTATTCATCAAAGGTAAGGCCTTTGAAGGTGATATAGGTTTGCCATGCTCTACTGGTAGTCCCATGTCCAAGAGTTTATGGGCAACACAATTGATTTGAATGGGTTGTATCAAAGGGGAGAAAAGGTGACTTGAACTTGGGAGGAGGATTAAGGTGGGAATGGGTCTGGTTTTGGTCTGGAGGTATCAAGAGAATTGGAAAGTGAATTCCATCAGAATATATTGCATGAAGTTCTCAAGGCATTAATTAATGTAGTTCTTAATATTGTACTGAACATATACAGACCACTTATATTTCAATCTCCTAAATAACATCTCCTGTTATAGCACTTACATTAAGAGCAAAAGTAATCCAGAGATTATTTAAAATAAACAAGGATCAGGGGATATGGCCCAGAGGCAATGCCATGCGTGTTTTCAAACATTCACCTACAACACCAGTGCTTAGGATTTTGGAAGGGGCAGAGACAGAAAGATATCTGTGGCTTCCTGAAAGCCAGCCCCACTACCAGCTAAGCAACAAATCCTGTAACAAGGGGATAAATTAGGGAGTAAAGTAGGAGAACACACTACACCCTTCCCTAGCCTCTGAACTTACCTGTACAGTTCTCTATGCAGACACACATAATTATGATTAGAATATACAAGAGGTTACATTGCATAGCTTATATGCAAAAGCAATGTTGTTTTAGGCTAGAGACCTGAGACTTTATATCATTAGGGTTCCAGAAGCAAACACCCCAAATATAGAGAATAGGTAAATCTTCTTACTCTGCAAAGGAGACCTCAGTTAAGTGTGTGTGTCAGTGACACCAAAAGGTTTCCTCCTCTATGTTCATTTATATAGCATAGAATGATCTGTAAATAATGAAAATATGAAAACAAAGCTTTTTCACAATTTTAGGCTTGTGTTAAAATCATATTTATAACATTTTATTAAATGGAAGTGAAATCTTCAGCTCTCAGGAACAATACAGTCAATCCTATAGGCTTCTGTTTTGTCCCATTATCAACAAAATTAATTGCACATCGACAGGTCCCACACTTTTAACTAAATCAGGAAGAAGGGCTATGTTTCCGTACAAATAAATAATGCCAATGTGATTATTCAAGCAGAAATCTGGCAGGGTTAGGATGCCTTTGGGTTATGTGATAGTCTCATTTTGTGCAAATAACCCTAACCTCTGAGAAAAGAAAAGTAATGATATAAAATATACTACGAAGTGACATGGACACTTATTACTAGAATTCATTTTCTTTTACATGCTTTATTTCTTTACATGCTTTAGTTCTTTGAAAAACTGTGGCCCAGTGAAGATCAAATATTCAAAGGTGTTATTTTTCCAGGTGGTGGGATGTTAAGAAAGAATTAGGATTTGTATTTTTATTAAATGAGATTTGTCACTATACTTTGAACTATCAAAAAAAACAGGCTCTCTCTATCTTTCTGTCTCCTCATTCTCTCTCTCTCTCTCTGTCTCTGCCTCTGCCTCTCTCTGTCTCTGTCACTCTGTCTCTGTCACTTTCTCTCTCTCTCTGTCTCTCTCTCTCTGTCTCTCTCTCTCTCTCTTTCCCTGTTTCTCTCTATTTGTGTTTGTTGTCTGGAGTATTGTTTGTGAGCTCTCAGCTACTGCTCTATACATGTGTGCCTGCCTGTCGCCATGGTGTTTACCATGATGTACTGGAGTCGCCCTCTGAAACTGTAAGACCACAATTAAATATTTCATCTTATAATTTGGTGTGGTCATGATGTCTCACATCAATAGAACAGTAACCAAGACATCCATATTCCAGTTTATTTTTTCAATCGTTCTGTACTTATTTCATTAAATTACCTTTTGTCCATTGAACAGTTTTAAGAATACTTTTAAAGGTCCTGAAAAAATAGTGCCAGTAGGAGTGGCACTGTTAGGAGGTGTGGCCTTGTTGAAGTATGTGTGACCCTGTTGGAGTAGATGTGGCCTTGTTGGAGGAAATGTAATACTGTGCTTGTGGACTTTGAGATCGGCTATGCTTAAGCTGTCCCCAGTGTGACACACAGTCTCCATCTTCTACCTGTGTATCAAGATGTAAAACTCTCAGCTCCTTCTCTAGCATTGTGTCTGTCTGAATGCTTCCATATTTCCAGTCATGATAATAATGGATTAAACCTCTGAAAATAAGTTACAAAGTGTTAAATAGTTATTGTGATCCTGGAGACTCTTCACTCTGTCTCTGACTCTGTCTCTGTCTCTCTCTCTGTCTCTGTCTCTGTCTCTCTCTCTCTCTCCCTCTCTCTCTCTCATTCTCTGTCTCTCTCTGTGTTTGTTGTCTGGTGTGATCATGATGGCAATAAAACCCAAACTAACACAAACACAAACATTCAAAAACACATTTGATATTTTGACTATTCTTGGCCCAGGGAGTGGCACTACTTGGAGCTAATAACCTTGTTGCAGTAAGTTTGGACTTGTTGAAAGAAATTTACCATTGTGAACATGGACTTTAATGCCCTCTGCCTAGCTGCCTGAAAGCCACACATTTCCTAGCACCCTTCAGATGAAGATGTAGAACTCTCAGCTCCAAATGCACATGCCTACCAGGATCCTGCCATATTCCTACCTTGATGATAATGGACTGAATTTCTGAACCTGTAAGCCAGGGTAAATTGAAAAGTGTCTCTGCTGATAGTTGGTTGCTATTCCAGAAAGTCCAAAAGTTATGACGTATCATCCTGAGTCTGAGAATACATTGGTTTAGCTTCTAGCATTTGACAGAAAACAGGATTATCAAGACAATGAGAGTATAAAACTTCCTATTTCATAGAGACACATGGGTTATAGATCTGTGGAACTCAAGGTTTCATGGGTGGTATGGTAGGGTGATAAGTGTCTGTATATGAGTGCAGTGTCTATTCCCAAGTCTGATGTCACACATACACATATGTTCAGTAATGTGTAGAATGTCTTCAACACTTGCTCTCTTAGAGTGAAACACTCTCACAATTTTGACTAGGTTGACTGGCCAATAAACTATTGGGATATCTACCTGTCTCCACCCCACAGTGTTGCAGATATGAATAGACATGCCTGGAATTTTACAGAGGTGCCGAGAATACATGAACTCCACTGAGCCATCTTTCTAGCCCCCAGCAGGGTATTATTTATTGAAATCAATGATCATATCAGTAGAGAAATGAAAACCAACATGACCCTGATATTCTACCTTACCTCCATCTAACACCAATAAGTGAATGTTAAATATAAATTTAATTCATGTCCAAATGAATCCAGATTACATTCTAATGAATGATAAAATTTGAGTGGATCCAGAAGAAAGCTACGTTAGTAGATTTTTGGCCTTTTATATGAAGAATAACCTATATTTTGGGTACACTAGGAGAGCAAATGTGTGTAAATGAGTTGAACGAAAGAAAATCTGTGTTCCAGTGAATTTTATTTTAAAATAAAGTTCAAAAATCATGAAATTTCAATTATGTATATGTATATATATATATATATATATATATAAGTTTTTTGAGTAATTTATTATGGGTTCATGTGAGTTTTCTTGGATTCCGATTGCAGAATTAGAGTATAGGGGACCTGGTTACGTGGCACTATTATTTTTTATTAATTAATTCATTCATTGTCCACCTTCCTACTGTTCCACATCTCATATCTACTGCCCATCCCCTGTCTCCAAGGGCAAGTCCCCACCCTACCGGATCTCTAAACATCTTGGTCTCTAAGTTTGTTGAGAATTTGGTGCATCATTTCTGAATTTTTTCTGTACATGTTTTAGAGACCTTCTGATAGTTCGTATATGCTGCCTGTTTGGTTGTCTAGCATTTGGGAGAACTCTGGGTCCATAGTAGTTGAGACAGCTGGTCCTCCTCAGCCTCCTTCAGTCTTTCTCAAATTAAACCAATGGTTCAGCAGATTCTTTCCATTTTTTCCCATACATCTGCTTTTGATTGTTTCACCTGCTCATTATTTCTTCATACGTACAGTCACCCTAGCATTCATACTACAAGTATCTGAATTCAGAAACCTACAGGGGCTGTGTATTGCAAGCAGGTCTTCTGCAAAAGCAATATACAATATAAGTACTAAACGTTCTATCAGTGCTCTACAATATTCTATTCTTTGTGATGAAATATGTCTCTCTTTCTCTCTCTCTCTCTCTCTCTCTCTCAATATATATATACTCCTCTAACACTTAATATGAATAAAGATTCTCTTAAATTCTCTCCTACAAAGGGGATGATATTGGAATGTCATCTGCAACATTCATTCACTTTCCTACACAGTTTGTGCTTTTTCTTAGCAATCAACTAATAGCTAAATCACACATGCACTCAGATTACAAAATAAGGTATCTGAGATAATGCAAACTGTTATTCTGAGTCAGAGTAGGGGGAGGACAATTCCAAACTTTAGTTACATCCAAGAGCATGGACTTTAACAACTTGTGAATCAGTAGAAGATGAGACAATGTATAGACGTGGTTGTTTCTTTTGGTTTGGTTTGGTTTAGCTTTGCTTATTTCAGTTGCCCATAATCATTATAAGAAACACAGAGAAACACTGATTAATGCCTGTATCTTGAACTGAATGCAAATAGGGGCCCTAGAACCAACATTATATTTCTGTTACAATACACAATATATATTTTTAGAGATTTTCTTTTCATTAGCTATCATACACACTGCAACAAGTTTAAGAAATGTTCCTAATGACCCAAATAGCAGCTTAATGATTCAGATGCAGATATTTTCACCCAATCAATAGACTGAAGAATCTGACCCCGGTTGTTGAATTTATGAGGTTGAAAGATATTAAAGAAAAAGGCATTCCTGTAGTAGGATCCCTGTCTCAATTAAACTGTTCCCCCAAGATGTCTGAAACTCTGGCCCAACCTAGAGACAGAATGCACCTGCTGATATGAGGCCTCCAACACACATACCCATCCTTATAAAAGGTGAAAAGCTTGAATCTTTCTTATTTAGAGATTATACATTTGATATACTTTAAAGTAATAAGAGAATGCTTGAGGATTCAATAGAGCATATCTAATTTCACCTTTAGTATAAAGGAAATTGTCACCTTCCTTTGGTCAAATACAGTAGTTAATGTTCTCCCTTGCAGATGTCACCAAGATCTAAGGACATATTTGGGGAAAGGAAAAGAATGAAGCTCACTGAGCCTCACACAGGTTAATTTTCTTGGCCACTTCAAAAAGCAAGGAGTGCGAGAGGCATCTTGGGAATAGAAGAGTTCTGAGAACCTCTTCTCAGAATGAGACATTCTAAGACCACAGTCAACAGAGGGGAAATCGTAAAAATCTTGGATCCTAAAGTAGAGGTCCCAAGTCTTATTTTCCAGGTTAGAAATGTACAGTTCAGCTATGATCATCATGGGAATTTCCTAGGCTCCACTGGGAACTGTAAGACGATTCAGACTCTTCCTCACTAGCTTCCAAGAATTTTCCCCGTATACATACCCTGTGTAACAACTTTGAGTGTCCAGGCAATGGTCACAACAATCTCCCAACATGATAAATAGTTATGCATGAATTGATGTTTCCACAAGGCTGTTTTCAGCTGCACACATCTGTGAATAAAAAATAGGATTGGGGCATTTTGATGACCAATTTTGAGGCACAGGATATGGGAGACAATTTCAGTTTTCTATTTTCTGCCTTACCATCTAAAAGGGGTGAAATGTGAGGTGACATTGTTCACATATGTGTTGTGTGGATATCTTGGACAAATGGGATATGTTTAAAGCAAACTTAGTTGATCGGGGTATTTGTGAGCCAAATCCAGTAGAGAATCTATGCTGGTTCTTTAATTGCAGAGGTGGATCTGAAGTGTCCTAGTACAGAGGATGGAGGTCTGAAACTCCCCTTCTACACAGAAACTACTTCTGAGAGTCCTTTCATTAGATTTTGATTTCCAAAGGCCCCTTTTGCTGAAACTGAATGTTTAAAATCCACTTGGTAAATGGAAGTAGACAATAGACCCATACTCATACTGGGAAGACAGGGATTGTTAGATGCCCTTTTATGTAGAATAAGTGGTATAATTCTCCCATGGTCTAAAAGCCTTCTAAGGAAATAAAGGCTCAAAACTACATGGTTGGAATAGGAATATTCAATGTAAGGTATAATGATACATATTTTGGGCCACACTTTGCAAATAGGTTCTAGGGCCTTGTTAGTCCTAGGAGACTTCTGACATTATATTCAGTTTAGTGAGAAAAAGTAAGTTAACATTGGAAAATATGAGCCCCATGTAGGAAAGGAAATCTCTGAATCCCTACTGCAAGAGGAGGACTGAAACTTCTTGAGGCCGACTGTGATGTTGCCATATGAAATTCTGTCCAAGGTAAAGGTCTCTGGTACCTTATACAGTGGAGTATGTTTCCAGCAATGATTATCAATTTTCAATTCTTATTCAGAGTTTTTTTATTTTTTTAATTTTCATAGTTTGTGTTCATTGAGGAGATACAAGGAAGCAACATATTCCTTCTTCCAAAAGCTTTCAATGACTGTTGCTGGCTAGGATACTTCTTTGACTTTATTCATTATCCAGGTCTAAGCAGAATTAATGAAGTTATTTCATTTCTATTGACTTGTGTGGAAACAGATGGCACAGGTACTTTGCTCCAGTTTGAAATATCACTATGGGACTTCACACCAGAGTGAACTAGGGTACCTGTTTACAGAAGGAGTCACTTTTGGAAAATTTCCTGATAAATTAGGGATAAAACTACTTTGACCATATATAGGAATATCATTTTTGAGAAAGAGAATATGTTTGGAGGATAAAGAAGATAAGAAAGATCACAGAATCCATCAGGCAAATGTTTATCTTTGGAATTTGAAGAAGATGTCAAAAACAGCTTATCAAGTGCAAATGAACTCACAATTCAGAATACACATGTGTTCTGAGAAATTAAGGTGTGTTTGACAACAATCAAAGCATTTTTCTTATGAATTGTTTGGTAACCTCTTGCTCTATGTTCTCTGTAAAGCAGCATGCCAGGCATAGCCAACAAAGAGGGCACTGCTCTATTTCAAGTGACAGGCTTAAAAAGAGAAGTTAGGTTAGGGCTTATATATTTACTGTCATGTCTCAGGACATCATTTCAGAGTTGCTTGACATCCCTTCTTTATTTGAGCATGCCTGGCCACCCAGGAAACATGGGAAATTTTAGGAACTCCTAGACGAATAGTCCTGAGGATTCTATTAAGACAAGTAAATTTTCTGAGATATGCATGGTCAAGAGATGTTGATTTAAATTTTCCACAAGCGAAAATAAACATCAACTTTAGTTTTCATTTTAGTGGCTTTTCAGTAGGCTCCCTAAGCAGCAAAATTTGTATTAAGACCTTTTCAAACTGAAGGGTATGTCTATATTTCCCCAATTCAAAGATAAATGTAAATTTGTTCCTTGTCAGAGTATTTACGTCAAAGATTCTTCATTAAAAAGTTTTTGAACCTAGAGTTTACCTTGAACTGAAGGGAAAATCTGGGAAACATTAGCAAATACATTTAAGGTTCAGTCCATAATATCAGTAAGTTGTGTGGGATTCCTTGACCTAAAAGTATGTCCAAAACTCCTTTGGACAAACTGGTATAATCAGAGACTCGCTTTGCTTCAGGGTAAGATCTGATGACTCCTTAATCTAAGACAGATGGAGTAAGTATTACTTGGGGAGAAAGGAGGTGGTGTTGTTCTTGTAACAAGAGAGATGATCAAACTATTAAAATCTCCATAATAGTTTGTACAAAAAATTGCTTACCTTAAATCATAAGGTCCTCCTTTGCCACACGTAATGGTTCTTCACATTCTGGAGTATCCATATCTTTAGCAGAATTAGCAAGACACCAAATATTGATACCATGATTCATGAAAACCTTGAGCTACTGTCTTCAGCATGATTGCCTCCTAAGAATTATGTTCAACCACCAGAACAGTGTTAGAATGATGATTTCACACCATGTCATGTGACTGAAGTCAAGGAAGTGGCATAAGGTTCCAGGATTTGCCTCCTCGACTTGATTTATCTGAAATGTGACCAGAGGGAGAAAAATGCTCCTTGTCAGAGGTAAAAATATCCCATGGGTTCCCGAACAGAAATGATTTTTATGAGAGCCTATTGAATCAAAGGGGTGATTTTTAAGACCTCAATCATCACAGGAAGGGAAACACCATAACTGTGGAACCAAGTAAGTCCCTTGATCCTGTTGGACAGTAGGGGAGTATAACTGTTTACCTTCTGTAGAGGAGGTTGGACCAGGCACTCCTTAACTCCACATCTTCAGAGAACTCTAGAAAATTCTTATCCCTGAGGACTCTACTGCACACTTGACAGCACTCTGAGGTTTGTTCTGACAAGACTGCTAAAAGTCCCTGGATCTGTTCCCGATTTATACTTACAATAGGCCACACAAGTATGGGTGTTGAGGACAATTACCTTTATGATGAGCAACTTAAAGAGAGATGACTTTGGATCTAGGCTGAAGTTTTTATTCATTGGCCATGGGACTTGAAACCAGACTTCTCTGAATTTATTGGTGGTGAAAGGTGTATCCCCTAAACAATAATTTCTGAGAGAGAATCTCTGGTCTATATTAGTTGAATGGTAGACCTGAGTAAGCCATGAACAAAGAGTGAAGCTCCTGTGAATTCTTGGTACCAACGGTTTAGTTTTAAGCACACCAGAGCTGTACTTGAATGTATGAGACACACTCCTTACTCTCAAATGTCAGTTCTATACTTTCTTCATCAGAGCGACATGCCTCAGACCCCTCCAGTGCAGACAGAGAAAGAACAAAGTGTTTTTATTCAAGGTCAGCAGACCCCTTTGTCATATCCTTAATGTCAGGGACTACTATGTTTAGAGGAAGTAAGGCTAAGACCTTCTTCAAAAGATAATCCAACTGGGGGTCAGCCCCCTTGAAATCATGGGATACTTTACTTCTAAGGGTGCGTGACTTGATGGAGTTGCTATTTAAGCTGGAAATTTAAATTATCCCGGTTCTGGTGGGTTACATCTGAAGCCCCATTGTGAATTCATCAATGCTATTGCATGGTGATAGTAAAAGAGCCATATTTGTGGCCATATTAAGATGTTGTTGAAGTCTGAAGTCTTGCTTCTCATGTCATATGTCTCCGGATATCTTCATTCATTGAGGACCTATATGACACCTTTGTTCTGAAGTGATAATTCTTAGGGCAATTAAAGAATGTCTGAAAATTTTGGTTCTCATGAATCAATGCAGCCTTCAACACTGGTGAGTTTCTAACATATTTGATGTAGAATGGGTATGTCTGAGCCACTGTTAGCTTATTGAAGGAAGTTGTGAGGCACATATATTCTATTTCATGTATATGTTTATACTGTCACTGCCTTCAAACACACCATAAGGTGGCATCAGGTCCCATTTTAGATTGTTGTGAGCCACCATGTGTTTTCTGGGTTTTGAACTCAGGACCTATGGAAAAGCATTCTGTGCTCTTAACTGATGACCCATTTTTGCAGCTCCAGCACATTGGTTCTAGACAGCTTAGTTTAAGGTCACTTAGGGAATTGGGTAAAATCTGAGAATACCTATTTCAGCATGGGCAGATCAGAAGACCCTTTGGTATACAGTATTTTGGAAGATCTGTGGTTCTTAAGCTGTAAGTCTAAAAATTACTAGAGAAAAATATCTGTATTTGGATTACTGGTTTAGAGCAATTGCACCTCACATATCCTTGAGTCATGGAGAGTGCATTACACCCCACTTCAAGCATAGGGGAATACATCTTAGGGTTCTCTCAAAGAAACACAATTTGGAGGACCCTTTGAAAGGAGGAAAATGTTGATTTATCCAAAAATAACCTATTAAAAATAGCATCCATTAGAGGTAGAAAGTCTCATACTACATTTGGGAAAGCAGAAATATCAAACACTCTTGTATCTTTTCAAGATAAAAGGTCAATTTTGGGAGGTAAGAAAGCCTGAATATTTCATTATCAAGGCTTCCTGTTAACCCAGAATATGAATATCATGCAGGCCATGCAACAGCATAATCAATCGCCAGTATGCTAGGAGGAATTTCCCAGCTATTTCTCCTGGTAAATCAGCTGCCTACTACAGAACATGGCAAGGCTTACTCGTTTCTACTGGACAACATATAAGTATATGTCCTGGGTTTATGAAATTGCTGGCTACTCTTAGACTCCGGCCATTGAAGCAAATGGGTCCAGATCCTTGGACTGAGGTAATGAGGTCAGAGAATCAGAAAAGAGCACTCAATGCACCGTATATCAAGGGAATCGATTTGTCATGGATTACATCAGATCTAGTTAGTCTAGGTCCTCAATGATCAGAAGAAGCACATACTATTCTACATGAGCTGGAAATTATATAGCACATTCTTATGGCTACAAATTGTTAGATACTCTTAATCAGAAGGGGGGGGTTGTTTGTACTTTTAGTCCCAGGGACATATGTGATGCTTCAATGTGCATCTGAAGCAGCTAGGAGTAAAAATTGTAAGATGTAGAGATGGTTGATGAGAAGTAAAAGTTCTAAACTCATGTTGCTCATAAGGGGCAAAGAAGGGGAAAAACAGGGCAACCTGTGGGTCAAAAAAAGAACTGAAAATGCCAGGGTAAAAGAGAGAAGGGCACTGGCCACCCTCTTGAGAAAGACTGCCTTACAGGTTCCATTTGGCAAGCTGTAAAGTTCTGGTGTGTCCTTGGGTCAAAGGAGTAATTCGGTAGAGAGGATTAAGTTATAAGCTTCCTAGAGCATTTATGATATCTCTTTTTTCATAGATAGCATCTGTGAAGCACATTTTTTTTTTAGATTGGGCATTTGAGAGCCTGCCTCTTTCAGGCTAAAGCATTCTGAGCCTGTCTGAAAGAGGACACATAGCCAATGTCCCTTTGGTGAGAACTGGAAAGTCTGAGTTCACAATGCTCAGACTGATATGGTCTGACATTCCCTTTTAGGGGAGAGGAAAGAACTACAGATCCCCTTTTGTTCCGTGATCCTTTTGAAATTGATTTTGATATGATGTATATATTTGTGGCCTCCTAGGACAGAAGGGTAACAAAGGGACACCCAAATTCACATTGTAATGATTGTTTTCTCCCTGGGCAAGAGAGAGCAAGTATCATGTCCTCTGTTTGAGATATTACATGTAATTACTTTGCATAACAGAGAATGAAGTGGCACCTCCATTTGGAATTCATGGATGTATGAATCCCACTAGGAAAATAGCCAATGGTGTGGGCTCCCATTTTTGTATTAATGGAAGTTATGTGTTTCTCTCTCTCTTTGGCAGTAGAAACACGTTTTGAGCACTACTTAGTAAAAACAGGGTGATTGATATCCTCTTGGGGTGATGACAATAATTTGACACCTCTATGGGGACTTTCTCCATCTGGAGATAACTCAATGCCTTCTTGTTCTGCAGGAGAAGTTTACAGGGCTATTTGTGTATTAGAGGCACTACTCTCTCTCCTCCTATTAGAAGTAGCCTTTCTGAGAATCTCATGAGGAGACATGAAATATCTGAGGCTCTCTTCATGATAAATATAGTGGTTTACATGCACTCTTCTCTAGGCATGGATCATGGTTTGCCACTGTCATGTTCTGAATGGGAAGCTTGAGTGTCCCATTGGTCAGAAAGGTCCTTTTCTGATAAGATAAAATAGATTTGGATGGTCTGTATTCACCTTGGTATGGTGGAGGACTTCTGAGGCCCACCTCATGAGATGGTGAGCATCGAAAGGCTCATTTAGCAGTATCAGAAGTAGTGAGGGTTATGGTAGTCACAGTTTTAAGATTTGCAACTTTTTTTCTGAGATGTGCAAGATCTTACCAGCATTTTGGAATAATGGCAGTGTTTCCAGCTAGCATCTTTTTAGAGGACAGATTTCAGGCCTGTTTGATCTACAGAGGAAAACATTAGTCTTATTTTTTGCAGTATAGAAGGTTTGGAACAACCCCTTGGATGAGGAGAATAACTTAGATCTTTCTTATAAGGAATGCTAGATGTGAAACTCAATTGTGCAGATTAAAAAGGGGAGATGCTTCTTGGAGGAGTAGAGGTAGGACTGGATTCCTTTTCAGCACACTTGGAAGATGTGAGGCTACCTTTGGCAGAAGAGATGCATTTTAAAACATCAAGTTCTGAGAGGCAGTATCTGATATCTCCTTTTGAAAATGAGACATGTTTCAATGTCCTTTGGTTAGAATTGGAAGTACTCGGGCTCTTCCTCTGATAAGAGTAACTATCTGGCCATCATCATGAGAAGGGGTTGGAATTAAGTCCCTGTCTGTACAAAGTGACAGTCTGGGAAATTCTGTTGAAAAGGAAGTACCCACAGTGTCTTTTCTAGATTGCATAGGTTCTAGAGTCCCCTGAGCTAGTTGAGAAAGTTCTAGATATTCCTGCGCTAATGTTGGTGTTCCAAGGATCCCTTGATCAGATACTAAAGGGCTCAGCACATCTACATTGTGTTTCATAAGACACAGAGACCCTGGCACAGATAGCAAAGATTCTAGAGACCCTGCCACAGATTCTGAACTCTTAAAAACAGATTGGTTACATGGCAGAGATTCTTCCAACTCTGGACTAAGTGTTGAAGAAACTGGTAATCTGGGAGAATTTTATGTGGATGACAAAGATTCTATGATCTCTTGGGTGACAGATGGTATTTCCTCAGGGTTTTGCATACTTGGCATTGTTTCTAGTTTTTCCTTCGCAGAATTAGAAAGTCCAAGATCTTAGGATCAGATGGTGAATATCCTAAAGCCACATTTTTCTAACAAGGTCCTGGAGACTCTTGGGATAACAAGGAAGTTTCTGAAGGCCGTTGGGCAGATGTTGATGTTCCTACTACACCATGACAAGACAGGTAAGGTCTCTGAGTCAATACGACAGGTTGTGACACTCTCAAATATAATTGGACAGATAAAGGTGATCCTAGATGCACTATGGTAGATGCTGAAATTTCCAAAGCTCCTGGTGTAACATTTGCTATTCCTGGCTTGTGTTTTGTACAGGTGCAACCTTTCATATTCTCCTCTAAAGGACAGGCAAGGGCCTCCAGCTTTTTGAACAGATAACAAAGATCCTGGATTCACGTGAACAGATAGGGACATTGTCAAAGGCTCTAGGGTAGATGATAGAGATCCTAGTGTTCCCTGTCCAGATAAAGAAGTTACCATGGATCCTTTGGAAGAACCTGACATATCTGAAGCAGTTGGATCTGTTTTTTGTACCCTTTGTGGAGTATTCAAATACTCATTTGGTCCCTGGTATGAAGTCAAAGGCCCCTCTATAGTTTTAAAGAGATCTAAAGGTTCTTCTGTGTAAGGAAAGGAATCAAAAGGATTAGGGAAGAAAGTAATGAAATAAGTTTGGCAAAAATTGCAAGTGCCAGAAGTGAGTCATTGGATATCACGTATCCTGAGATAGCTGTTGAATTTTTTTTGTGCACCTGATGCAAATGAGGAATATCCTAGAGTCCCCTAGGAAGATGGCAAAGGTTCTACAGAGCCTTGTGCAGTTGCCAAAATACTCAGAGATTCTTGGTCAGATCTCAAAATCCTTTCCGTATTTTGAGTAGGGTGGGTATATCACTGACACACTGAGAAATATGGTGAGTCTGCTACTGTGTAGTGTGTAGATGTGGACTGAGTTCCTATACCTTGTTTATGTAAAGAAGGATTTGAAAGCTATTGGGAAGTTGTAGATTGCTCTATATACCTTTGTGGACATGTGGACAGATATAAGATCCCCTTTGCAGAGAGAAAGGGACTCAAACTTTCATGAGAATAATCAGAAGATGCTGGAGTCAATTGTTATGTGGAAAAAAGACCCAGAGGATTATGAGAACATTCAGAACATTGTGATGTATTCATCATTGCATGTGCTGAGATAGAAAGTTTCAGAGGTCACTGGGCAGATTACAAAGGTACTGGATTCCCTTGGCCAAATGGGAAAGTCTCTGCATCTCCTTGGTACAATCTTATTGTCTATCAAGTTTTTGAGGTGATGGTGCCAAAGTTCCTAGAGCTGATGAAGTAGACTGAGAAGATGTTACATCTTCTCTCGCTCTTTGAAAATGTCCTAAAATACTCTGTGATTCTTTATATTGTGACAATATCCCTGTGAAACCTGTTGAATTTTCTAGATTTCTTTGGTTGAAGAAAAAATAACTTTATATGCAAAAAGTTCCCTCTTTGGCCCTGGAAAATTTTGGGGGCTTTTGAAAAGATGGAAAAGCTTCTAGAACCACTGTAGGAGGTACAAGATGCTTCTGAGAACCCAGTAGAGGTGGGCAATGTCCTACATCTGATGGTTAAAGACAAAAGTATTCTTGAGATTTCTGGAAAGGTAGGAAATGTCCAGTTTCCCTTGGGAAAGCTGGGGATTTTTGTGCAAAATTTTGGACAGTTGGCGAAAATTCATAACTGTCTGCAAAGAAGTTGAAACATTCAAACTATCTTGAGCTTGTGAAACATTTTTTGCAGTCCACTGTTTAGATGCGGGCAGTTTTAGAGACCCTTAGGCAGAACAGAAATGTCCAAAAGCCTCTTGGGAAGATGAAGAACCTACAGTCCCTTGTGAAGATGAAGAAATTTCCAGAGGCCTTTGATCAATTGACATAGATTCTGGTAGCACTTGAGTATTTTGCATAGACCCCAATCGTCCTGGGGTGGGAGGCAAATTTCCCACAGTCTGCTTTACAGATATGTACTTTCCTACTGTGGCTTGTGCAGATAAACAATGCCCCCTCAGTGCCCTGAGAATACATGGAAAACCCTAGAATCATGTCTTTAGTTTTAGTCACTTTCAGACTTCTTTCTTGCGATAGACAAGAATCCCACAGTACCTTGCTCAGATCTCAAAGATGATGGTGGCACATGTAGTGATATAGTAAGATTCAGATGCAGTCCAGCACATCTGGAGCTATCTGAAATCCCTCAGAAAGATGGAGAATATTCATTTGTTTCTGATTCTGCTGGAGAAGGACCTGAATTCAGTAGAGCCCCTTCAGCAGGTCCTGAGTGATGTGTCATTGCCTGGGCTGAGATGTGTCAGTCCCTCTGGATTGATTGCAAATGTACTAGATTTCCTGGACCAGATGAGGATATTTTTACACCTCCTTGAGTAAAAGATGAATGTCTACCAGGTTCTTGAGGTGATGATGCCAAATTTCCTAGAGTAAGCAAAACATATTTAGAAGATCTGACATCCTCTTTCACTCTAGGCAAAGGGCCCATGGTAGTCTCTTTGTGTTTACATTGTCCCAATCCCAATATACCTGTTGAATCAGTCGAAGGTTCTGGATACCTTTGGATGCATGACACAGAAGTTTGCACATGCAAATTTCCAATTGCAACTGTGCAGTTTTTCTTGTACCCTTAAGAAGTTAGCAAATGTTCTACATTTACAGTGGTAGATAGTGTTTATCCCTGACCACCTGGTGCAGATAGGTAGTGTTCTTGGATAACTTGGGAAATGCAAAAACTTCTCCTGATATTCCTGGCTAGAGAAAACATATTCATTAGTCTGTGGCTAACATGATGAGCATAGTAAGTTGAGCAGATGGAGAAAATGTGAGAGCCCTCTAATAATTAGATGGATGTTTGAACGACTTTGGTAGAGAAGACAGAGTACCTATAGGTTCTTGTTTGGGTGTGTACAGAGACCCTTAGGCAGATAGAGAAGTTCCCAGAACCCTTTGTGCAGATGACAAAGATCCTAACCTTCCTTCTGCAGGTCAAAAATTCCCAGAAGTACTTGAACAGACTGGAAATTTCCTTGTTCCTGCTGGTCACTTTCTTTGTAACCTAGAGTCTCCGGGCTACATGGGAAAATTTCTTCAACTCCCTGGGCAGCTATGGGATGTCCCTACATGGATTCTGAATTCAGGTAAGATTGTCTAGGCACCTGAGTAGATGATGAGTGTAATAAAGAAATTTGTGCAGATACATTCAGCTCAAGATTTGCTTATGGATATAGGGAAGTTGTGACAAGTGTTCGCAAAGATATGGAGGGGCTCGACTTGCTTGTGTTGTTGAGAAATGGCCATGGGGCTTTGGGACATGTAGCAATGTTTCTGTTGCCCTTAGCATACATGAAGACATTCCCCAAGAACCTGAGAATGAAGACAAATGTTTATGAGTACACTGGGCAGAATCTGATATTCCCAGAATCTTTTGGGAAGATGATGACTGATCAAAAGACTGTTGAGTATATGGTGAAAGGCCTATAGAAGCCTCAACATATATGTTAAGTTTGGTAGATAGCAAATGTGCTAGATCCTTGGGACTACAAAATAAGACTCCTGAGATCATTGTTCATGTTGTGAATGTCCTGTATGATTTGAAGAATGTGGCAAAGGGCCTGTAGTCCCTTGAACAGATGGTGAGTTTTCCTGAGATTCTACCATGTGTGTTGAGTTCCCTAGCTTCTTTTGGAAAGATGTCGAATGTTCTAAAAAACCCTGGGAAAGATGGCAAAGCACCCATAGTTTCTTGGACAGGTATAGAGTGTTCTAGAGTTGTTTTCTTACATCTCACAGTTATTGTATTGCCTGATATAGTTTGCTAGTTTGTGGAAGTTTCTGAGCACATCATAGAGAAATTGAGGGTTTCACTCTCACTTGGGAAGATAACAATGTTTCTGGGATTTTTTTGGTTTTTGGTGTTTGTGTGTTTGTGTGTGTGTGCGTGTTTATCTCCTGGTGGATGAAGAAGATCTTTGTTCAGATGGAAATTTTTCTGACTTCCTATTTTCAAATTTGGGAGTTAGCATAACCCTTGTAGGAGGCAAAGGATCTGTAGTCCCTTGGAAACATGGCAAGGTATACAGATATTCTACTATGTATGATGAGTGCCCTAGATTCTTCTGGAAAGATGCTGAACGCTCTAATTTCCCCGTGGTATAAGTAAAAGAACCCTCAGTCCCCTGGACAGTACAGATTGTTCTAGAGGTCTTTGTTTAGAACTGACAATTGTTAGAGTTCCTGTTGTAGTGTGAGGAGATGATGGTGGTGCAGATGATGAAGGTTTCACATTCCCATTGGAAGATAACAATGTTTCCTTATTTTTCTGGAAAGGGAGAAGATATCATAGCCTCTGTATCAGATGGTGGATGTCATCGGGTATCTTGCATAGATAGAGAAAATGTATAAGCCTTCTGAAAAGAACTGAAAATTTTCACAGGTCCTGGTTCAGACGGTGAAATTTTAGAGTCCTATTTTCCGATTTGGGTAGTCCCATAGTCCTTCTAAGAGATAAAGAATGTTTCTCAGCCCCTTTATTAGATGGAAATATTTGAGCCATCCTATGAGCACCTTGAGTACATCCTAAAGGTCCTGTTTTATGTCTTGATGGTTCTACAGTCCCCTGTGGTATATAGACTGTCTCAGAATGTCTTTTTCTTATTTGTATTTTGTCCCTTCCTTTTGGGATGATATAAAAGACTCTAGGGTCCCTTGTGCCAGTGATGACATTTGAAGAGTTCTTTGCAAATGGAAATACCTAGTGTAGATGGTAAAGAATGCAGAGTCTGTTTAGAAGGTGTGTAAGTGGGCAGTGGTCCTTGGATATTTAAAAAATTTCTAAGGCCTGGGAAGAAAATGGAAAAATTTTCTGAGCATTTGGTGCAGTAAGTGAGTCTTTTCCACCATCCTAGGTAGATAGCAAAGAACCTTGATGCCCTTGGCATGATGATGATGATGATGATGATACCAAAGCCTCAGTAGCAATAGCAGGTAAGGAAATTGCTACAGGATCCTAGCCAGAGAGCATGTTTTTTGGAAAAACAGAGACATTTTTCAAATGACCTGGATATTTCTGAGGATATAAATATGTCCACATATTCACATCCACAGATGGCAAATGTCCTTTATAAACTTTAGAAGACGAGGAAGTTGCCATATCACCTGGTCCAGAAAGAGAATGAGAGTTCCCTGTTTAGATGTGGAGAGTTCTGGAGTCTGTTGTGCAGTTAAGGATATTCCCACATTCCCTTGAACAGAAGACAAAAGTGCTACACTTCATTCTGAGGATGAGGGTGTTCCCTGTTGCCATTGGGTGAGTGACATTACATTTAGGGGGGAATCTGAGTCATACTGAGATAAATCTAGAACTCCATGAATGTGGGGAAAATTTGATGGCATATCATAATATAATGGTGAAAGGATTACAGGCTCTGAAGCCACCTGTTTGGGTCCAGGAGCTATAATGGCTGAAGGGGAAATTGGCAGGGATCCTGGTCTAAGTGGCAAAGTTCCTACCATCTCTTGGGCAGGTTGGCACGTTCTGAGTTTACATTGGAGAGATAACAATGGTGATAAATTCTCTTGAGTACTTGGTGAAGTACCAGCTGTACTCTGGGTAGTTGTGGAAAAATCCACAGGCCTTTGCAAGGACATCAAAATTCCTGCAAACTCAGGTGAGCCTGAAGAAGATTCTAGAGGTCCATGAGTTGAGATTCCATGTCCTGAAACTCATTGTGCTGATGAGGAAAGATCCAGATCTCCTGAAAGGTGGAGTGAATGTCCTGAATACCTTATTGAAGATGGAATATTTTTCTAAACACCTTGGCCAGATGACAAATTTCCGTAGTTCCATGGGCACCCAGATCTCCTGGGAAAAATCCTGAAAAACCAAAACACCTTTGCATAGGTGACAAAGTTTCTAGATGCCCATGGTTAAATGTTGATGGTCTCACATATCCTAGAGCAGATGGTAAATGTCCTACAACAATAATGGTTTAGTCAGAAGCATTTTAGATACTTTAGAAGATATGAAAATTTTCTGGTGTGTTTGGGCTAAAGACAAGTTCTAGATGATTTTTTTAGATGTGGACTTTCCCTCAGGCCCTTGATTTCACAAAGGTGATTATGTAGTCCTGAAGTCTGATTTGCAAAAGGACAAATTACCTTAAGCATGGTCAAAATGTTCTGCATCATTTGAGAAAGATGAAGAAATTTCCTGGGCCAGATAGTAAACACATAAGAGCCTTTTGGTTAGATAATCTTGAGCCTTTTTGGGGAAATATGGATTGTCCAACATGCCCTTTGGTAGACTGAAGGTGTGAGACTCACCTGAGGAGAAATTGTAGCTTTTTATGTTTCTTTGGCAGCAGGGGATGTTTCAAGTCCCACCACCCCCCCCCCTTTTTTTTTTTTTTTTTTTTTAGAAAATGTTCTGTAGTCTCTTTGTTAGAAAGATCAAATCTTAACCTGTTTTTTTTTCTTCTTTTATAAACTGGATGACTGTATACTATTTTGGTAGAGGGAAAATGTCTACTACTTCCTACCAGAGAAGGCATGGAAAAGAAACACTCTTGGGTAGATGGAGATAATTGTAAAGCACCTTGTTCAAATATCACAGATCCTATGACCTTCTGCACAGATGGGGAAGGTCTTAATATGTCTTTTGTAAGTGTGCAAGTCTTAACCTTGGCTTTAAAATGAGGGGAAGGCCCTAGAGATACCTGTGTAGATATGGTTTCTTCTAGAGCATCATGGACAAGTGTTAAAGGTCTAAGAGCCTCATAGGCAGGTAGTGAAATTTCTCTATCTCCCTGTCTACTAATGAAAGTGGCTTCTCCTTAGAGCATCATGGATAGGTGTAAAAGGTATAAAATCCCCATGGGCAGGTAGTCGAATTTCTTGACCTCCTTGTGTACTAGTGGAAGTTCCAAGAAAATTTTCTTCAGATGGAAAAGGGGATAACAACTTCTGTATAGAATTTTCAGGTGTCATAGACAGCTTGATTGTCAAAACAGCTTCTATGGGGCCTTTTGAATATGAATTAGAACCCAGAGCATTTTTGGCATTTGAAAATTTCTAGAGACTTATGCTGGCATGGAGAAGGACCAACAGGCTTTTGTGTAGGGGGTAAGTGTCTATAGTATCTTGTTTATTTGGGGAAGAATGCTGATTCTCCTGAGGAAATAGGGAAGTTCTAATAGTCTCCTGTAAAGTTTGGGGCAGCTCAAATTTTCTGAATTTGGAGGGATGCTGAGGACCCTGTTTTTTAGGGTTCAGAGTGTTAACTGGTATGGTGTCCTCTCTAAGTCGCCCTTTGAAAGATTGAGAAGGTCTCAGACTGCCTGTGGAAGATGCTGATGGTTCTAGTTCACTTCCTGTATGTGCAGAAGCAAAAGGCCTTTTGGAAGACTCAGGAATTTCTACCACGTCTTGAGTATGTATGGAACTCACAAGATCCTATTCTAGGAATGGCAAACATCCTTGAGCTCCTGGTGTAGGTGTGGACATTTTTCTCTTTCCTTGGGCATTTATTAGAGGTGTGAGGCTCACTTGGGACATTGTGATTGCATGTATTTCCCTTTGGACTGAAATAGATGATGTGAGCACATTTTTTATTGGTAGAGGACTTTGAAAGCCCTCTTGGTTTCATGGAGAATGACTGAAATTCCCTTGGTCAGGAGGGTCAGATCTCAAAATAACTTTAGTAGGAACAGATTGCATAGGACACTTTGGGGGGAAAGAGAAACATCTTTGGATGTCTTTCTGAGAAGGCTTTGCTCTCTGCCCTGTTTTGGCAGCTGTCAAACATTTTCAACTCTGCTAGGGAAAGGATGTGGGACGTGATACTTTTGGGACGAATCACTGACATTACCGTTGGGGGAAAAGGTTTAGAACCCCCTTTTTGTGACTTACACTCCTGTTGTAGGTCATCTTGACCAGAGGGTTGTTCTCCAAAATGCTTTGGAAGAGAATTGGAAAGAAGAGAGTCATGTAGTGTACTGGATAACCTTTTGGAAAGCCTTCTGGAAGAGCAGGCATTATGATTTTACTGTCAGCACAAGTGAGAAGTCTTTGAGATGCCTGTGCAGATGTTGAATGTCCCATAGAGTCTTGGAAAAATTTGGATAGTTCCATTACCTCTTGGCTGGATAAGGAAAGACCCTGAGCATTTTTGGGAGAATTAGGAGATCCCAGATATCCTTGGCTAGATCGGGAAGGGTGTAAGGAACCTTGAATGTTTGGGAAAATTTCCTGTCCATGTTGGCCAGCAAAAGAGTAGGCAGAAGATGGCCCAGGCACTGTGTGATCTTCTTTGAACTTTTTAATGGAATCTCCAGTACCGTGTTTGGAAGATATTACAGGCATTCTGGCATCCAACTGGTGAAAATCCATAGGTTTTTTCACCCAGTGGACATAGGCTGGCTTCTTTTCACCTGTCTATGCATAGCCACAGCAGATGAGGCCACTCATTTTCTAGTGGAAGGCTGAAAAAAACAGATTGTCTGGTATCCCTGGTTAGTGGATTACTCGTGAACTCAGGAAACCTCAGAGGAAGTGTAACTGTCCATTTTTTGTTCTCTTTTAGATCCTTCAGAGGGTCCAGGGTCCTGTTATTGAATGAAGGCTTTATAAGAGCTTTGGGTTTCTTTAACTTTTCTGTAACATGAGATCAGTTTTTTTTTTTTTTTTTTGAATCTCTAGTCTTCATAGGGTTTTGGGCACCTGAACTTGTGCCGATTCTGTATATGGAGCCCTGGAGTCACAAAATCCCTCGAGTCTCTGCTGGCCAACTTGTTCCCCTGTTAGTTTAAGGTGTAAAACCAGTTGGGGGACAGTGAAGGGAGTCCAAGGCTATGGAGGCTGTGAAATCAGTTGCGGTAGGGTATCACTGTTCTTTGGGCTACACTTAAGGGAGTTCCAGGCTCTGGAGGATGTGAAACGTGCTGTATGTGGTCATATTGTCAAGTCTGGGCTGAGGCTCACTGCTATTTCTCCACATGTCTTGCTATTTGATCATTAAGGAAATTGTTCAAGAAACATTAAATGCCCCCTTAAAGAGGCAGTGAATATACTTGGCAAAAGTGACTTGTAACAAGAAACGCTTATGCAGCATCCCTCCGGAGAATTGTGGACATATAAGAAGGCACATCACAAAGAATATAAGTTACAGTGGCCTCAGAAATCAAGTAAATTTTGAGAACGGATGTCCTCAAGCCTTCTCAGGCCAGTCCCGAGTCTAGATGATTGCTGTTCTCTTGCCTGCACAGGCCAATCTGGAGCGTGCAGATTTGCTGTCCTCCTGTTTGTACTGGCCAGTCCTGAGCTACCTCATATTAGCAGGGCAATCATCCAAAGTTTCTGAATGAGGAGGGACCCAGAGGACCCTCATCTTTAGGGTTCAGAGTGCTACCTGGTTTGGTGCCCACTCTAAGGGTTCATGACAAGGAATTGTTGAGGGCAGAGCATGGTTAGAAATTAAGGACATGGTGTTCTTAGGAGACTATGCTCTGAAGTCCATCTTACTCCAGGATAGATCCCTCTAACCTAAGGTCATTGGTGAGTGTTGCAGTGATGTCTGCTTCTGTCTCATAACTGAATGGGAAAGGCTTATCCATACCCTTGCTCCTCAGAGGCTATGGGGCTAAACAAACACTGGCATATTTGCTAGGGAAAGAACAGGTGTTAATATTTGAATAGAACATAGAATGCATGGAATAGATATCACAGATATTATTTCGAATTTTAAAAACGACCTCTCCTAGATAAATCTGTGATAACTGGATGCTGAAAGACATCTCTAAATTACTAAATAATACTTACTGTAATATCATTATTGTGCAATTAATATGCTATTGTTCAGAGAATAAGGGCAAAACTTTAGTAAACTCTTTATAGTACAAATGAAAGTTTTATTTCAAATACTTATATCTGTGTTTGACTAGATTCAGAACACAGACAAAGTTGGACTCCTGAATATAGCACTTGTGTCCTTAAACAATTGCTTTGTTTGTCACAGTTAGCGAGTTGGGTTCCTATTACTTTTTCATATTTGGGTTGCTTGTTGAAGGTCATATAATTCTCCTGAAGGACAACAGGCAAATGTCTCACATCAGTGGCAACACATGGGCCATTCACTTTCAGTCCAATGATGCAGCCGGTATATAGTTGCACAGAATGATTTATTAAACCCTTTTTAAACTGATTCTTTGAGAGGTCATGTTTTGTAGAAATTGATACACTAAGAAAGTGTAAAATTGAGGCTATAAGTGAAGATCCTTCTTTACTGACACAGAAACTTCGTTTGCCTGTTTCATACCTTGCCAGTTTTCTAAGAGCAGTTTTTGATCTTGCTGGATGAAAGGTGTTTATTTGGCTCCTCTCTTTGATTTTTCTGAAGGATTTCGGTTTCCCTTTGGATACACAGCAATAAAGGCTTGCATCATTCAGAAACACAGGGGCACTTTCTAATAGCTAATTATTTCCTTGTGTCATTGCCTCAATGCTATGCCATAAGTTCTTTCTTCTTGGAATTCCTGAATGTTTTAGCACCCCCTTTCTTTGTTTAACTCTAATTTATCTCAGTAGTTTATATTTAAAAGCTATTTGCTGTCAGAATATCCACTCTTTTCCTACAATAGGGGCTAACTTGTATTCTGGCTAATTCTGTATTCACTGTGCTTTTCTGAATTTACAGTTGGTCTTTTTACATCTTTGAAAACATTAAATTTAAGTACCAGAATAATCCTGCTAGGCATGAAGAACTTGCTGCATGGTAAAATGGGTAGGAAATTATAAGTATCGATTCAGATAATATATACCTTTTGAGAATTAGCTTCACATTTCTAATGTCCGCACAAAATAGCTTTCTTGATTTAAGTTACAGTTGCTATGTTTCACTCAGATAATCTATAAAGGCAAAATGAGTAGTCGTTTATAAATGAAGAAACGTCTTCTTTAAGCATGATAATATTGAAACGAAATTACAATTTTTCACTTTGAAATTAAATCTCTGAAGATGATTACTTAACTTGTGTTTGGAAAAGATTTCTGTGAATTTTTAAAAATATCATTATTAATATCAGCAGTATAAAGTTGTTCAAACAAAATGACTTTTATTCATTGTAAATTTAATAACGAAAATAACTGAATAGTAGGTTTGTAGCATTTGACACAGTAATTAATATTCTTTAATAAAGCTTTTAAATTCTGTCCATTTTCTTTGTCAGAGTACAAAGGAATAAGATTCCTTAGAGCATTTTTACAAATATGCTTTTATTGGTTTAACTTATTGCATTGTGTAATAGAAAAATCCACTGTTGTCTTGGTGATTTCCAAATTTATTCTGCCTGTCTCTGTCTCTGTCTCCATCTCCGTCTCTGTCTCCATGTCTGTCTGTCTGTCTGTCTGTCTGTCTGTCTGTCTGTCTGCCTGTCTCTCTCTCTCTCTCTCTCTCTCTCTCTCTCTCTCTCTCTCTCTCTCTCTTTCCCTCTGTGTGTGTATGTGTGTGTGTGAGTGTTTGTGTGTGTGTAGAATGGCTGAGACAGAATTGGGGTGGATCTCAATGGCATGTATGTATAATGTTTTTTAATGTATGAAGCTGTACATATATATCATATGTACACACACAAACACACACACATATATATGTATATATGTATATGTATTGTGTATATGTGTATAATGTATATATATGTATATGTATTGATGTATATGTGTATGTATATACATATACACAAACACATACACATACACATAAACACACACACAGAAACACACACACACACTCACACACACACTCACACTCACACACACACACATATATATATATGTATATGTATATATATATTTAATTTTAGTCAAAGGAAAAGTAGCTTGCCACAGACAAACCTCACTTAGGTCCTTGATCCATTGGCATAACTTGGGTTCTGGCTACAGGTGGGCAAGGATTAGCCAAGAAGAGGGGCTGAGAAACTGACACGACCAAACAGAGGGTTGATCTGAATGTAATTTGTCTCAAAGCCAGCACTAGTCTTATAAGTGACTTTTACACAAAATAGAGGAATGCCTACAAAGGACTGGGAGGGACCAATGGGATAGAATTCAATGTTAACAACTGTGATTACAAGCAGCCCCCCCCAAGGTTTGCTTAATCTTAGAAGCCATAGGCAAGGGTCTCGTGCCCTTGCAATGGTTCCTCTTCTAGTCTATTATATAGTACCCCTCCACCCTAGGCCATTGTAAATTCCTGTGCATGGTTGAAACTCAACTATCTATAGTTCTAAGTATCTATTCTGCTTTCTCCTTATAACATAACCTTCCTTATTCCGAGATAATGGTAAATTCTTGCTTATGGTAGTAGTTTGTCCTGAGATTTCTAACTCTATGTAGCAGTTAGTAATGCCTGATTTCTTTCACTGTCTCTCTTACAATACTAGAGGTTAATCTGAATGTACCCAAATAGGCAGCATCCTTACTGAATTCAAATACCATGGTTTGCTCAAGGACTGCCTAGGAGAGGAATTTATATGTGTGGAATCTAACTTAGCAATATGTCAAAAACCAATCCTTAGAGGCACTTACAATAAATAAATATTAAGAGAAAGCACACAGATCCGATTACCGACTAAAGCAAGGGCACTGGAGCATTCATTATACATGTTGCCATGAATACAGGAGACTAAGTTGCCATGAATTTTTCGCCTCAGGACCATGTATAGGCTTTTTGGCCTGTCAGGCTGGTCACTACTCGTGTGTTTGTAGCAGTTGCTGAAATCAAGGCATTTGGAGGAAAATGGATGGAAGGAGAGTGTTTTGTTAGGTGAGTTAACACAGATTTGGAATGAGGGTATTAACATAGGTTTGCTCTCATATGGCTTTGAGATCATTTTTATATATTTTCATGCATGTGTGTGGTTGAGTGATATTATCTAGGAGAAAGATTGAAAACAAAGTAGAATACATATCATAAAAAATATAAAATGGTGTGTAGCAATTGCTGTATTATTGCCGTGATAAACCATTATTACCAAGACAACTAGTAGAAGGAAAGCTTTTTTTGTCTTATCATTCCAGAAAGATAAGATTTCGTCATGATGCCACAACTCAGCCCTGAGGCAGAGCTGGGGCTCCAGAACTCCTCCCACATACAAAGATACCTTTACTACCAGGAGATCTGTCATAGCCAAGCTCACAGATGAGATAACCCTTGCAGCAATACCTGGACTACCTGGGACCTCCAGGGTCTCTGTGCAGGCAAAACCTATTTGTCTTGCCCTGCTACAGACACATCTTCCTTTTGGCCCACTTCTTGGCCTGTGCCAGAGCCACTTTTCCAGATCCCATCCCACAACCCTAGACAGCCTGATTCCTGGTAGCTCCATCACAACCAGTACACAAGCTCATACAAGGAACAGGATCCAGTCAGAAACAATAAGCCAAGTTAAAATCTGAGATAATCAGATATCAAGAGGAAAGTGAAAAATTGGAAAAGACCCAAAAAACACTGAAAGCTTTAAAAATTCAACAAAACCCTAAAAAAAAAAGAAAACTATATACATTTAAATTCTAAAACTAAGAACATAAAACACTAACAAAATATCCCAAAATTTAAAAAAGACAAACAAACACATTTCTAGAACTCTAAAAAGACCCCCCCCCCAAAAAAAACTAAAACTTTAACAAACCCATAAGCCAAAAAAGAAACAAACAACAACAAAACAAAACACATAGAAGGTTTAAAAAAAATCCTAAAATTCTTTAAAAGCCCTAAAAAATCCTAATACCCCAAAATACCTTAAAATCCATATGAATTCAAGAAACATCCAACCCCCCAAAAATAAACCTCAAAAAACCCTTAAACCCCCCAAAATCCAAAATTATTTTTAAAATCATAAAAACTAAAACCCTACATAAAGTCCCTAAGTCATTCAATCCCCCCTAAAATTGTAAAAACTCTAAAATACTTATAACACCATAAAGATACCTAAAACCTTAAAAATAGGAAATCCTCAAAAACCTTAACATCTTTAAACAAACCCTTAAAAAGCCCTAAAAAGCTTTCTAAAATAACGTAAAGTACTTTATATTTAGTTATCTACCTATCTATCTACCTATCTACCTCTCTACCTCTCAGCCTATCTCATCTATCTCATCTATCTCTTCTATCACATCTATCTATCTATCTATCTATCTATCTATCTATCTATCTATCTATCTATCTATCTATCTATCTATCTATCTATCTATCTATCTATCTATCCATCCATCCATCCATCCATCCATCCATCCATCCATCCATCCATCCATCCATCCATGCATCCATCCATCCATCCATCTGTGAGTATCTTGCATGGATGACAAAGATGCTATGATCTCTTTGGTGACAGGTGTTATATCTGAATGGTTTTGCATACATGGCAATGTTTATAGTTTGTCATCGGCAAAAAGTCCAAGATCTTTAGGTTCAGATGGTGAATAACCTAAAGCCTTTCTCCAAACAGGGTTTTTGGGGCTCTTGGGATAAAAAGGAAGTGTCTGAAGGTCATTGTGCAGGTGTTGATAGTCCTACTATACCATGGGCATACAGAGAAATTATCTGAGGAAAAAAATCCAGGTTGTATCACTCAAATCCAATTGGACAGATAAAGTAAACCCTAAACTCACTATGGTAGATAGTGAAATTTCCAAAGCTCCTGGTGAAACATTCACTATTCCTGGCTTGCTTTTTGTACATGACAAGCTTCCAGATTTTCCTGTAGAAGACAGGCATGGGCCTACAACTTCTATAATAGATAAAAAAGGTCCTGATTCACTTGAGCAGATAAGGGCATTGTCAAAGATTCTAGGGCAGATGATACAGGTCATAGTGTTCCCTGTCCAGATAAAGAAATTACCATGGCTCCTTTGGAAGAATGAGTAGATCCTGAAGCATCTGAAGCATATGGATCTGATTGTTGGACCATTTGTGGAGTAATCAAATAATAATTTGGTACCTGGCAAGAAGTTTAAGATCCCTCTGTAGGTTTAGAGTGATTATGTGTAAATGAATGGATTCAAAATGCTTAAGGAAAAAAGTGAGGAACTAAGATGGACAGAAATTGCAAGTTACACTGGTGAGTCACTGCATATCACATGTCCTGGGGTAGCTGTTGAAAATGATTGCCCACCTGATGCAAATGATGAATATCCTAGAGTCCCCTGGGGAGATGGCAAAGGTTCTATAGAGCCTTATGCAGTTCCTGAAATTCTCAGAGGTCCTTGGATAGATCTAAAAGTCCTTGCTTTATTTGGAGCAGGGTCAGTATATCCCTGACACAGCTGGGAAGTTGGTGAGTCTTCTACTGTATAGTATGTAGATGTGGATTGAGTTCCTATACCTTGTTTATGTAAAGAAGGATTTAAAAGCCTTTGGATGATGTAGAATCTTGGGTAGACCTTTGTGTACATGTGGAGAGACATAAGGTCCCCTGTGCAGAGAGGCAGGGACTCACACCTCCAAGAGGAGAATCTGAAGATGCTGGATTCCCTTGTTCTGAGGAGGAAAGACCTAGAGAATTAGAAGAACATTCATATCATTCGTATGTATTCATCACTGCCTATGCTGAGATAGAAAGTTTCAGAGGCCCCTGGGTAAATTTCAGAGGTGCTAGATACCCTTAGCCAAATGGGAAAGTCTCTGCACATCCTTGGGTAGAATATGAATGTCTAAAAGTTTTTGGACGTAATGGTGGCAAAGTTCATAGAGTCTCTGAAGTTGAATGAGAAGGTTCTATATCCTATATCACTCCAGGCAAATGCCCTAAACTACTCTGTGAGTCTTTTTTGTGTCTGTGTGTGTCAATATCCATGTGAAACCTGTTGAATTTTCCAGATTTATTTGGTTGAAGAAAAAATGACTTTTTATGCACAAAGTTCCCTCTTCTGTCCTGAAAATTTTCTTGGGCTTTTGAAAAGATGGAAAAGCTTCTAAAACCACATAGGTACAATATGCTCCTGAACACCTAGTAGAGGTGTGAAATGTCCTCCATATGATGGTGAAGGACAAATGGATACTTGACATTTCTGACTAGGTAGGAAAATTCCAGTGTTTTTTGGGAAAGCTGGGGATCGTTGTGCAAAATGTTGGTAAGTTGGAAAAAATCCCATATCTGTTTGCAAAGAAGTTGGAGCATTTAAACTATTTTGAGCAGATAAAACATTTTGTGCAGTCCCTTGTTTAGATGTGGACAGTTTGAGAGACATTGGGTAGAACAGAAATGTCCAAAGGCCTCTTGGGAAGATGAAGAACTTAGAGTTCCCTGTGAAGCTAAAGAAACTCCCAGAGGCCTCTGATCAGATGACACAGATTCTGGTAGCACCTGAGTATATTTGGTAGACCCCAAAGTTCCTGGAGTGGGAGGCAAAGTTCCCACAGACTGCACAGTGTGCCCAGACAAAGAACTTTGCACAGGCAAATTTCCAATTGCAACTCTTCACATATGTACTTTCCTACTATGGCTTGTACAGATAAAGAATGCCGCTCTGTGGCCTGGGAAGATGTGGAATACCCTATAGTACTTTCTTTAGATTTAGTCACTTTCAGACACCTTTCTTCTGATAGACAAGAATCCCACAGTTCCTTACTCAGATCTCAAAGATGATGGTGTCATCTGTAGCTATGTAGTAAGATTCAGATTCAGTCCAGCAGATCTGTAAGTGTCTGAAGTCCCTCGGAAAGATGGAGAATATTCATTTGTTTCTGATACAGCTGGGCAAGTAGCTGAATGCAGTAGAGCCCTGTCAGTAGGCTTTGAGTGATTTGTCATTGCCTGGGCTGAGATGGAAAGTGCCAGAGGCCCCAGGGCTGATTGCAAATGTGCTAGAATTCCTGGACCAGATGGAAATATTTCTGCACCACCTTTAGGAAAAGATGAATGTCTACCAGGTTCTTGAGGTGATGGTGGTAAAGTTCATAGAATAGGCAAAGCAGATGGAGAAGATTCTATATCCTTCATTAGTTGAGGCATTAGGCCCACAGTAGTCTCTGTGTCTTTACATTGTCCCATTCCCAATATCCTTGTGGATTCTGCCAAAGGTTCTACATACTTTTGGATGGATGACAAAGAAATTTGCATAGTCAAAGTTCTCTTTGCAACTGTGGAACATTCCTTAGACTTTAGAGAGGTCAGAAAATATCCTTGAAACTCTGGACTAGAAAGAGGGTGATCCTGAGTACCTAGTACAGATGATGAGTATGTTACATCTCGTGATGAATGATGAAATGGATTTCTGAGATTTCTGGCGAGGTAGGAACAGACCAATGAACCTTGAAAAAGCTGGGGATTTTTGTCCAAAATGTTAGAAAGAGCAGAAAATCTCATAGCTTCCTGGCAATATGTTGGATGATGCACAGTCTTTGGAGAAGATGTCACAGTTTCTACAGACCCTAATTTAGATGTGGACAGTTTTAGAGACCCTTGGTCAGAAAGGGATATTCCAAATCCTCTATGGAAGACGAAGAGCCTAGAGTTCCCGTTGAAGCTAAATAAATTCCCAGAGGCCTCTGATCAGATGACAATGACTCTGAGACTACAAGAGTCAATTGTGTAGACCCCAAAGGTCCTGTAGTGGTAGGCAAAGTTTCCAAGTCTGCTTTGCAGACATGGAGTTTCATACTGTGGCTTGTGCAGATAAAGAATGCCCCATAGTATCCTGAGCATAAGCATAAGACCCTATAGATGTTTCTTTAAATTTAGTCCCTTGTTCAGATAAGCAAGGTTCCACAGTTCCTTGTTCAAATCTTGAAGATGATTGTGTTACCGGTAGTGATGTAGTAAGATCCAGATGCAGTCCAGATCTTTTGGAACTTTCTGAAGTCCCTTGGGTAAATGGAGAATATTAATTTCTTTCTGAAACTGCTGGGGAAGAAGCTGAATGCAGTACAACCCCATTGGCAGATCATGAGTTATGTGTCATTGTCTGGGCTGAGATGGAAAGTGTCAAAGGCCCCTGGATTGATTGCAAAGGTACTAGATTCCCTGGACCAGTTGAGAGCATTTCTATACCTCCTTTAGGAGAAGATGAATGTTTCACAGGTTCTCGAGGTGATGGTGACTAATTTCCTAGAGTAGGGAAAGCAGATTTAGAAGATCTGGCATGCTCCCTCACTTGAGGCAAAGGGTCCAAAAAAGTCTCTGTGTGTTTACATTGTCTTAATTCCAATATACCTGTGGAATCTGACAAAGGTAATGGATTCCTTTGAATGGATGACAAAGAACTTTGAAAATGCAAAGTTTCCATTGCAATTGTTAAGTTTTTCTTGTGCCCTTGAGAAGTAAGCAAAAGTATTACAGCTACTCGAGTAGTTATTGTATGCCCCTGACCATCTGGTGCAGATAGGTAGTGTTCTGGATAACCTGGCAAATATAAAAATTTCTTCTGATTTTTCTGGCTAGAAAGGAGAGGTTCATTAGTGTGGGGAACATGATGAACATTGTATGTTGAGCACATGGAAAAAATTTGAGAGCCCTCTAGTGTGTAGATTGATGTTTGAAAGACTTTGTTAGAGATGACAGAGTACCTACAGGTTCTTGTTTGGGTGTGAACAGAGACCCTTGGACAGATAGGGAAGTTCCCAGAACCCTTTGTATAGATGGTCAAGATCCTACCATTCCCTCTGCAGGTAAGGAAATTCCCAGAAGTACTTGGTAAGATGGAAAAATTCCTATTTCCTGCTTGTCACTTTCTTTATAACCTGGGCTAGACAACAAAAGTTGTTCAACTCCCTGGGCAGCTTTGGGCTGTCCCAAAGTAGATTCTTGATTGAGGTAAGCTTGTCCATCCACCTGAGTAGATGGTGAGAACAATGGAGAAATTTATGCTAATGTATTGAGCTCAAGAGTTGCTTGTGAATACAAGTTGTCACAGTTTTTTTTTTTTCATAGATGGTGGAGAGGATTGACATGCTTGTATTGGTGAGGAATATCCAATAGGCTTTGGGACTTGTAGCAATGTTCCTGTCATCCGTAGAACACATGAATACATTCCCAAAGAACCTGAGACGAAAGAAAAATGTTAATGAATACACTTGGCACACTCTGATGTTCCCAGAATCTTTTGGGAAGATGATGACTGCTGGATAGTCTGATGAGTATATAGTGAAAGGCCTAGACATGCCTCAACAGATATGAAAATTTGGTAGACTTCAAAGGTGCTAGATCCCTTGAGACTTCTAAAGAATACTCCTGAGATCATTGATCAGGTTGTGAATATCCTGTATGACTTGAGGGATGTGGCAAAGGGCCTGTAGTACTTTGGAATATTGGTGAGGTATCCTGAGATTCTACCATGTTGACTAGTTCCCTTGCTTCTGTTGGAAAGATGCTGAATGTTCTGGAAACCCCGGGAACCGTTGGCAAAAAAAACCACAGTTTCCTGGGCAGGTATAGAATATTCTGGAACTGCTTGTTTACATCTCACAGTTGTTGGAGTACCTGATGTAATTAGTGGACATTTCTGAGTGCATGGTACAGAAGACAAAGGTTTCACAGTCACTTGGGAAGATAACAATGTTTTTTTTTGTTGTTTGTTTTGTTTTGTTTTTGTTTTTGTTTGTTTGTTTTTCTTTTTTTTTTCTTTTCTTTTTTTTTTTTTTTTTTTTTTAGTTTTCCTGGTGGATGAAGAATTTTTTTCAGATGGAGATGTTTCTGACTTCCTAGGTTCAGATTTGGGAGGTCACATAACCTCTGTAGAAGGCAGAGGATTTGTAGTCCCATGGAAAGATGGCAAGGTATCTAGAGATTCTACCATGTGTGACAAGTACCATAGCGTCTTTTGGAAAGGTGCTGAATGCTCTAGAATTCCTGAGATAGAAGTAAAAATCCCTCCTTCACCTGGACAGGCACAGAATCTTCTAGATGCCCTTGGTTACATCTGACACTTGTTAGAGTTCCTGTCATTGTGCATGGAGGTTTTGAGCATGTGATGCAGTTGATGAAGGTTTCACATTCCCTTTGGAAGATAACAATGTTTTCTTAGTCCCCTGGTTAGATGGAGAAGATGTAAGAACCTCTGTATCAAATGGTAGATGTCACCGGGTATCTTCCAAAAATAGAGAACATGTAGAAGTCTTCCCCCCCCCCAAAAAAAAAACCTGAAAATTTTCTCAGGTCCTGGTTCAGATGGTGAATTTTTTAGGGCCTAGTTTCAGATTTGGGTAGTCCCATAGCCCCTCTAAAAGACAAAGAATGTTTCTCAGATCCTTGAGTTGATGGAAATATTTGAGCCTTCCTATGAGCATGTTGAGTAGATCCTAAAGCACTTGTCTTACTTTGTGATGATTCTACAGTCCTCCGTGGTGATATAGACTGTCACAGAATGTCTTATTCTGATTTGTATTTTGTACCTTTCCTTGTGGGATGATATAAAGACTCTAGCGTTCCTTGTGCCATTGATGACATTTCAACATTTCTTTGCAAATGGAAATACCCTAGTGTAGATATTGAAGAATGCAGAGTCTGTTTATAAGGTATGTAAGTGGGCAACATGCTCTTGGGTAGACAAGAAAGTTTCCACAATCACTTGGTCATTTGTTGAACATTTCAAGGTATTTTGGATAGAGATGTTGTGGGACTCACCTGAGGAATAGTTGTAGCTTTTGATTTTTTTTTTCAGCAGGACATGATGCAAGTATTACCTTTTAACAGAATTTCTGAAGTCTCCTTTTTCAGAAGGATCAACAATTAACCTGTTTTTTTTGTTTAATTTTTTTTTGTTTTGTTTTGTTTTGTTTTTTATTATTCCTAGAAACTGGATGCCTGTGGATCACTTTGGTAGAGGGCGAATGTTTACTGCTTTCAACCAGACAAGACAAGGAAAATAAACACTCTAGGGTAGATGGAAATAATTGTAAAGCACCCTGTTCAGATATGATAGACATATGACCTTTTGCACAGATGGTGAAGGTCTAAATTTCCTTGTGTATATGTACAAGTCTTGACCATAGCTTCAGAATTAGGAGAAGGCCCTAGAGATACCTGCATAGATGTGGCCTCTCTTAGAGCTTCATGGACATGTGTAAAAGGTCTAAGAGCCTCATGGGCATTTAGTGAAATTTTTAGACCTCCTTGTGTAACAGTGGAAGTTCCAAGAAAATTTTCTTCAGCTAGAGAATTGGATAACAACTTCTGTGTAGATATTTCAGGTGTCATAGACTACTTGATGGGCAAACAGGTTCCAAGGGCCCTTTGGAAGATGAAGTAAAATCCAGAGCTTTTTCGGGCTTTTGGAATATATTATGGAGACTTATGCAGGCATGGAGAAGGACCAACAGCCCTTGTGCAGGTGGATAAGAATGTATAGAATCTTGTGTATTTGGAGAAGAGGGCTGATCCTCTTGAGAGATAGAGAAGTTCTCATAGTCTCCTGTGAAGTTTGGGGAGGTCATATGAATTCTTGTGCACAGGTAGAATACATGGAATTCCATTCTTTGGCTGTACAGGATGCTACAGACTCTTGTGCGTGCAAATCACATCCGATAGCACCATGTTCACATAGGATAGGATCCAGAACCTTCTTTACAGATGGAATCTGTCCTAGAACATCTTTTGAAGATGTATCATATCCATGAGCCATTTCTAAAGACGGGACTGTGGCTAGAACTCTCTTCTGTAGATTTATCCTGTCCTTCAGTCCCTTTATGTGATAGAGTAGTATGCAGAGACTCCTGTACAGGTTTTGAAATCCTAGAAACTTGGACATATATGGGGAATTCTTCACAGCCTCTAGTGTCTCCAGTGGCAGCTGAGAGGGTGATATCCTCTTAGTTGTGTATTCTATGACAAATATTGAAATTGTTTAGCTCACTGGAAGTGTTTTGGAATAATCTCTCAGGTGTTTGGGGCCTGCTGACAAATCAAGAGGGCTCTTTTGGCTGATAAGAGATATCTGAATAATTCTTGATCAGATCAGGACTTTCTGAAGACCCATTGTTTGGACAGAGCATCTTTCAGTCTTCTACTAGAATGACAACGTTTGTGTCACATTTCATAGCAGGAGAATGATTTAATCTTCCTTTCTGTGGTAGAGAAAACTTAAGAACTGTCTTTGAATCTGTTCCATAGAGGGGGATAATCTTCTTGGCCCCCTGACAGAATGAGAATTTCTCATAACCCCTGGGGAAGTTGCCTATGGTTCTAGTTCACTTTGTGCAGAAGTAAAGTAGAGTCCCTTTGGAGGACTTAAGTGATTCTACCACATCTTGAGTATGTGTGGAACACTCAAGAAATGCAATTCCATGAATGGCAAAGGTACTTGAGCTCCTTGTGGAATTTTTTTCTCTCTGCTTGGGCAGGTATGAGCTGTGTGAGGCTCACTTAGGAAGTTGTGAATTTAATTCCCTTTGGACTGTAAGAGATGACATGAGCCCATTTTATAATGATAAAGGACTTTGAAATCCCTCTTGGTTTAATGGGGAAGTTTTGAAACCCCCTTGTTCAGCAGGGTCAGCTCTCAAACTCATTTTACTAGAAGCAGATTGCATATGGCACTTTGGGGGAGAAAGGGAACATCTTTGGCTGTCATTTTGAGAGGACTTAGCTCTCTGCCCTGCCTTGGCAGCTGTCAAACATGTTGAATTCTCCTGGGAAGAGGAGGTGGGACTTGATGCATTAGGGACTAATAAGACATCACTGACATTACCGTTAGGCGAAGAAGGTTTGGAGCCCTCTTTGTCTGATGGGGCCTGTTGCTTGACAAGAGAGTTCTTCTCCAAAATGCTTTGGAGGAGAATTGGAAAGAATACAGTTATGTAGGGTAGGGAACAAACTTTTGAACTCCTTCTGGAAGAGGAGGCATTTATGAATTTCTTTTAAGCACACGTGGGAAGTCTATGGGATGCCTGGGCAGATGTGCAATGTCCCATAGAGTCTTGGAAACTTTGCGTTAGTTCTCAAAACTTTTTGGTGGATAAGGACCTGCCCTGAGAATTTGAAGATCCCAGATCTCCTTGGTTAGATTGGGAAGGGTGTAGGGAACCTTGAATGTGTGGGGAAATTACCTGTCCATGTTGTCCAGCAGACGATGGCCCAGGCACTGTGTTATCTTCTTTGAATTTGTGACTGGTATCTCCAGCCCTGTGTTTGGAAGATGCTGCAGGCACTCTGGCACCCGACTGGTCAAAATCCTTAGGTTCTTCAAACCCAGTGGACAGAGGCTGGCTTCTTTTCACCTGTCTATGCATGGACACAGCAGATGAGGCCACTCATTTTCTGGTGGAAGGTGGTAAAACAGATTGTCTGGTACCCTGCTCAGTGGGTTACTCATGAACTCAGGAAACATCAGAGAAAGTGATGTCAGTTTCCATCTCATAACTGAATGGGTAAGTTTTATCCATACAATTCCTCCTCAGAGGCTATGGGGATAGACAAACACTGGCATACTTGCTAGGGAAAGAACAGGTGATAGTATTTGAATAGAGCAAAGAATGCATGGAATTGATATCACAGATATTATTCTGTATTTTAAAAACGACCTCTCCTAGATAAATTTGTGACAACTGTGAGTCTAACTGGATGCTGATAGACATCTCTGAATGACTAATACTTACTGAAATATTACTATGCAATTAACATGTTATTGTTCAGAGAATAAGGGCAAAACAGTAATCTATTTAGAGTACAGATGAAAGTTTTATTTCCAATATTTTAACGTTTTATTTCCAATATTTTAACGGTTTTTGACTAGATTCAGAACACAGACAAAGTTGGACTCCTGAATGTAGCACTAGTGGCCTTAAAGAATTGTTTTGTCTGTCACAGTTAGCAAGTTGGGTTCTTATTCATTTTCATATTTGGATTGCTTGTTGAAGGTCATATAATTCTCCTGAAGCACAACAGGATAATGGCTCACATCAGTGGCAACACATGGACCATTCAGTTTGAGTCCAATGATGCAGCTGGAATATAGTTGCACGGGATTACTTATTAAACACTTAGTCAAGCTGATTCTTTGAAAGGTCATGTTTTATAGAAATTGGTACACTGAGAAAGTGTAAAATTGAGGCTATAAGTGAAGATCCTACTTTACTGACACAGAAACTTTTTTTGCCTGTTTTGTACACTTTGCCAGTTTTCTATGAGCAGTTTTTGATCTTGCTGGATGAAAGGTGTTTATTTGGCTCCTCTCTTTGATTTTTGTGAAGGATTTCTGTTTCCCTTTGGCTATGCAGCAATAAAGGCTTGCATCATTCAGAAACTCAGGGACACTTTCTATCAACCAGTTATTTCCTTGTGCCATTGCCTCAGTGCTATTCCATAAGTTCTTTCTTCTTGGAATTCCTGAATGCTTTACCACCCCCTCTCTTTTTTTTAACTCCAACTTATCTCAGGAGTTTATATTTAAAAGCTATTTGCTGTCAGAATATCCACTCTTCTCCTACAATCTGGGGTAACTTGTATTCCTGGCTAATTCTGTATTAACTATGCTTATCTGAATTTCTAGTTGGTCTTTTGCCATCTCTGAAAACATTGAATTTAAGTAACAGAACAATCATGCTAGGCATGAAGAACTTGCTGCATGGTAAAATGGGTAGGAAATTATATGTATCGATTCAGATAATATACAACTTTTGAGAATTAGCTGTGCAATCTTAATGTCAGAACAAAATAGCTTTCTGGATTTAAGTTACTGTTACTATGTTTCTTTCAGATAATCTATAAAGGCAAAATGAGTAGTGGTTTATAAATGGAGAAATGCTTGATTTAAGCATGGTGATATTGAAAAGAAATTTCAATTTTTCACTTTGAAATTAAATCTATGAAGGTGATTACTTGACTTATGTTTTGAAAAGTTTTCTGTGAATTTTTCTAAATATTGGATATGTTTTTTAAACATATCACTATAAATAACAGCATTGTAATGTTGTTCAAATAACATGACTTTTATTCATTGTAAATGTAATAATGAAAATAACTGAATAGGTTTGTAGCATTTAACACAGTAATTAATATTCTTTAATAAAGCTTTTAAAATCTATTCCTTTTCTTAAGTTTATTCTGTTACATGAACAAACAACTGAATGACCAGGAAAGAAATAAGACCAAGTCTTTTTGTTAACTAAATTAATATCTTTTGACATTTGGCATGTTAAAAGCTTGACACTGGAAGTCAGTCAAACAAAATGTTGGTTTGGATATTTAATAGGGCCTTGGTGTACTTTCTTTTTCATGACTGGAGCTGTCTTGATGACACCATTGTGCTTTTATGCTATTTCTCCTAGCAGAGTTTTGTGGGAACAGTAAGACACTGTCTTGTTTGTCCTGTCTTAATGTTTTCTTACAATTTATCTTCTTATGACTCCTCCTCATCCCTTCTCTCTTTCTCTCAGTCTCTGTCTTTCTGTTTTTCTGTGTCTCTGTCTATCTTTCTCTGTCTCGCTGTCTCTGTCTCTGTCTCTGTCTCTGTCTCTCTCTCTCTTTCTCTCTCTTTCTCTCTCTCTCTCTCTCTCTCTCTCTCTGTGTGTGTGTGTGTGTGTGTGTGAGTGTTTGTGTGTGTGTAGAGTGGATGAGGGAGAATGGAGGTGGATCTTAATGGCATGTATGTATAATGTTTTTTCAAGTATGAAGCTGTACATATGTAAGAGTATATGTTCATGTATGTGCATGTGCATGTACAGACCACATGTTAAAGCTGTGTAATTTGATGACTTTCACTCTGTTTACTGAGCAGGGTTTGGGTTGTCTAGCAAGGCAGCTTGACCCAGGATTTCCAGTCTTCCTCTGCTCAGAGTATAGGTGAGCAGACACACTCACTCACCACTGGGTACTGGGTTATCTGAACTCTTTTCTTCACATTTGTGTGGCAAGCCCAATATCCCCTTAATTATTTCCCAGCCCCTATTATTTTTTTAAAAAATGTTATTAGGAATTGGCTTTTACTTCCTTTATTTCTTTCTCAGCAAGTTCATTGATGGCATATATAAATATGTTGATTTTTTAATGTGACTTTGTATCACTCCAATTTGCTGAAACTGTTTGTATATAAGTTTTCTGTTGAAATTATTAAGGACAGGATTGCATTTTCTACAAATAGGGATCAATTGACTACTTCCTCTCCCATATGTATCCATGGTGGTATGTAAACATGGGCAGCACTGTGTAAATTAGTACACTGGTTTTCAAAACTAGACTTATGAGGTAGTCTATCTGTCACACACCAAGACAAATACTTAAAGATCCCACGTCCTACATCTGATATATTTTCAATGCATGTTTATTGCAATATTCACAATAGCTAGGAAATGGAACCGTTTCTTTTCCATTATGAACTTAATAGATGAAATGTGGTATATAGGGCCGGTGAGATGGCTCAGTGGTTGAGCGCTCTGACTGCTTTTCTGAAGGTCCAGATTTCAAATCCCAGTAACTACGAGGTGGCTCACAACCATCCATAATGAGATCTAATGCCTTCTCCTGGGGTACCTGAGTAGAGCTGGAGTGTATATATATGATATAATTTTAGTCAACTGAAAGGTAGCTTGCCACAGACAAACCTCACTTAGGTCATCGATCCATGGGCATAACTTGGGTTCTGAGTAAAGGTGGGCAAGGATTTACCAAGAAGAGAGGCTGAGAAACAGACAGGACACAAAGGAGTTGGATCTGAATGTAATTTGTCTCAAATGGAGCAATAGTCTTATAAGTGACTTTTGCACAAAATAGAGGAATGCCTACAAAGGACTGGCAGGGACCAATTGGGATAAAATTCAATGTTAAAAACTGGGATCAAAAGTAGCCTTCCCTAAGGTTTGCTTAATCATAGAAGTCATAGGCAATGGTTTTGTGCCCTTGCAATAGTTCCTCTTCTAGTCTATCATATAGTACCCCAGGCCCCTAGGTCATTGCAAATTCCTGTGTATGTTTGAAGCTCAACTATCTATAGTTCTAATTATCTATTCTGGTTTCTTCTTATAACACAACCTTTCTTATTCCTAGATAATAGTAAATTCTTGCATATGGTAGTAGTTTGCCCTGAGAATTCTAACTCTGTGGAACAGATAGTAATGCCTGATTTCTTTCATTATCTCTCTTACAGTACTAGAGGTAAATCTGAATGTCACTGAATAGGCAGCATCCTTGGTGAATTCAAAGACCATAGTTTGCTCAAGGAATGCCTAGGAAAGGAATTCCTAGGTGAGGTATCTAACTTAGCAATATGTCAAAATCAATCCTTAGAGGCACTTACAAAAAAGCAATATTAAGGGAAAGCACACAGATCCATTTACCAACTAAAGCAAGGACATTGAAACATTCATTATACAGGTTACCATGAATACAGGAGACTAAGTTTCCGTGAAGTTTTCGCCTCGGGACCATGTCTAGGCTTTTCGGCCTGTCAGGTGGGTCACTACTGGTGAGTTTGTAGCAGTAGTTGAAATCAAGGCATTTGGAGGAAAATGGATGGAAGGAGAGTGTTTTGTCAGGTGAGTTAACACAGATTTGGAATAAGGTAATTAACATAGTTTTGCTCTCATATGGGTTTGAGGCCATTTTTATATAATTTCGTGCATGTGTGAGGTTGAGTGATAGTATTCTCTTGCAGAAAGATAGAAAACCTAATATATTACTTATCATAATAAACATAAAGGTGAGTTAGCAATTGCTGTATTATTGCTGTGATCAACCACTATTACCAAGGCAACTAGTAGAAGGAAAGCTTTTTTTTTTTTTTTTTTTTTTTGTCTTATCATTCCAGAGGGATAAGACTTTATCATGATGCCACAACTCTTCCCTGCAGCAGAGCTGGTGCTCCAGAACTCCTCCCACATACAGAGATATCTTGAATATTAGGAGA
The DNA here is from genome assembly GCF_000001635.26 of Mus musculus. NCBI lineage: Eukaryota > Metazoa > Chordata > Mammalia > Rodentia > Muridae > Mus > Mus musculus. Next base: position 11,718,074 of record NC_000087.7, on the reverse strand, counting down.
TCTGTCATAGCCAAGCTCACAGATGAGATACCGCTTGCCACAATACTGTGCCTACCTGGGAACTCAAGGGGCCCAGTGAAGGCAAACCATATCTGTCTTGCCCTGGTAGAGATACATTTTCCTTCTGGCCAAAAACTCGGCTTGGGCCAGAGCTGCTGCTCCAGATCCAGTCCCACAACCATCGGCAACTTTGATTCCCGGAAGCTCCACCACAACCATTTCACAATCAGCTCGTTGGAAGAACAGGATCCAGTCAGAAACAATAAGGCCAGTTAAAATCTGAGATAAACAAATGGTGAGAGGCAAATATAAAAATTGCAAAAGACCCAAAAAACACTGAAAGTTTAAAAAAAATCAAGAAAACCAAAAAAAAAAGAAGAAAAGAAATATATATATATATATATATATATATATATATATATATATATATATATATATATATTTATATATATAAATTTCTGAAAAATAATAACCTAAAGCCCTAACAAAATATACCAAATTTCTAAAAAATAAAATAAAATAAACAATGACAAACAAACAAACAAAACAAAAGCCTTAAAAAATAAAAATTAAAAAAAAATCCTAAAATCCTTTAAAAGCCCTAAAAGACCCTAATACCCTAAAATACTTTAAAATTCAAAAGAAATCAAGAAACATCCATCCCTCTCTAAATATAGACCTCAAGAAAACCCTAAAATCCCAAAAAATCCAGAAATATTTTTAAATCATAAAAAACTAAAACCTTACATAAAATCCCTGTCATTCAAGCCCCCCATCCTAAAAACTCTAAAATACTTAAAACTCCCTAAAAGACTCCTAAAATCTTAAAAAAGAACACCCTAAAACACTTTAGAATCTTTAAACAAACACTAAAAGAGACCTAAAAAGCTTTTAAAATAACCTAAAATACTTTATATTTATCTATCTACCTATCTACCTTTCTACCTATCATCTACCTACCTACCTACCTACCTACCTACCTATTTTATCTATCTATGTATCTTATCTATCTATCTATCTATCTATCTATCTATCTATCTATCTATCTATCTATCTATCTATCTATCTATCTATCTACCTACCTACCTACCTACGTATCTACCTATCTACCTATCTATCTATCTATCTATCTATCTATCTATCTATCTATCTATCTATCTATCTATCTATCTATCTATCTATCTATCTATCTATCTATCTATCTATCTATCTACTTTTTATGGTTTTTCAAGACGATGTTTCTCTGTGTAATTCTGCCTGTCCTGGAAATCCCTTTTTAGACAAGGCTGGCCTTGAAATCAGAAATCTGCCTGCCTCTGCCTGCCATATGCTGGGATTAAAGCAATTGGACATCACAGAAAGGAGACCCGAAAATACTTAAACAAACAAACAAAACAAAACAAACAAACAAACAAACAAAACAAACAAAAAAAAACAGGAACTCTAAAAAGACCATAAAAAATTCTAAAAACACTTAAAAAATGCCCTAAAATTCCCCAAAATCTCAAGAACCCTAAAAAGACCTTAAAAATTGTAAAAGCAAAAAAACCAAAAAAACAAAAAACAAAACAGAAGAACAAAACAAACAACAACAACAACAACAACATGTCTTTAAAAAGTTGCCTGAAATACTGAGGAAACCCTAAAATCATTTTTTATATGAAAGAACCTTAAAAAAAAAAGTCCTAAAAGCCTTAATTAAAACTTTACAAACCCTAAAGAAAAATCTAAAATTCTAAAAAGAACTGAAGAAGTCTTACTAAAAAAACAAAACGAAACAAAGAAACAAAATATAAAACAATCTAATGAAAAAAAAAAACTAAAACTCTAAAACAACCTTAAAAAAAATAGAACCCCAAAAAAGACACTAAAAACCGCAATGCCCAAAAACCCTGTGTACTGTGGCATGAGAATAGGCACACACAAATATATTAAATAAACAAATGAATTTGAATAAATAAATACAAATATTTTGACTTTAGGCCATGTTTCTGCTATAAGCATTAAAGTTGGCAAAATCAGAGCTGGCAAGAAGGCTCAGCAAGTCAAATTTCTTTTTTTGCTCCCTGGCACCTGGATTTCAAGGACTGAATCCATATGGGAGAAAGGGAGAATTTCACTGAGTTATTCTTATACACAATAAACAAGCAAAAATAATCAATCTGTAATAATTAAGGCCAAATGTTGGCTATTGCATTAACTGTGGTGGAATTAGTACTGGTTATGTTATAAATGTTGCTGAATTCCAAATTGGTTGATGAATGAGTTTTACTGGGATTCCTTACAGGAATATGTGTGAGGGGTTACTTACAGGAGCAGAAATGACTCAGGGACAGCTGCACCACCAAAGCCCACCCCACTATGGTCCACAAAAACGGGAACCTGGAGAATAGAGCAGACAGCTCAACAGGTTGGAGAGAATCCTTTCAATGTAGCTCAGTGGATCTAAACCTCTTCCAGGCAAGGTAGCTCCAGCTCCCTCTTGTTTCTGCTTCTTTCAGACAACTAGTCTCAACTTCACCAAGACTCTGTAAGACCCCCAAAGCTGGGCCTCCATTCAAGTCCCAGGATGAGCTGCCCAGCACCCCAAAGAATCAAGAGAAAACCACACTTAATGCAAACTGCAAGAGGTTTTATTATCAGGTAGCTGAGGAGGAACTCCTTCTGCCGTGCAGGGCAGGGGAGTTTGACCCTGAGCAGTAACATTACGGGACTTTAACAGCTAGCTGAGGAATTGGAAGAAGTTGGGAGGAGAGTTGGCTATAGGTGGGGGTGTAGTGGGGGAGAAGTCTGCACCTCCTCTCTATATCCATATCCTTGTAGGTCTTCCTACAATTATCGCATCTCTGGCTGTAAGGCACAGAAACAAAAGGCTTTTGCTGGCAATAGAATACAAAGAGCTTCTTTCTGATGTTTATTTAGAGATCAAGGGGAAAAAAAAAGGTTGGGAAATGTCCAGGGGCTCTTCCTTCCAGGGATAAATGCTATAAGACAGGGTCTTACATACCCCACTCCTTCTAGTAAATAAATAGTTCTAATATTAGAACTAGGAAAATTAAACCTCTGGCCCAGCTGTCAAATAAAGCCAACATGCAGTCACATCTTTAGAATTTGTTACATTGAGAGCCCCAGAAGCCCTTTAATGAGACTAAAGAGTTTCTCACCAGAGGTGGGATGGAGGGAGGAGGTTCAGTTCCTGAGCCAAGCCCAGTTAGTGCAAGCAGGGCTGGGCCAGTGGGCCTCGGTGGGGCCAATAGGGGGAGCCAGACAGCCTGGAGGAGCAGCAGCAGAGCTTGTCACAAGAACCAGTTAGTGTCCTTTTCATCTGGGTTTATGGTTGTTAGAAAGGTGGTGTCAAGCCAGGATAGGATGCTCTATTTGAAATTGATGTGGTCCCATTGTGGTTCCTGGTACGTATGTATTGTTTGTGTGTGTGTGTGTGTGTGTGTGTGTGTGTGTGTGTGTGTGTGCTTGTGTGTGTGTGTCTGTGTTTGATTTTTTTCAGAAATTCCCAGGAATCTTTTTTGATCAGTTATAGGGCCTTCAAGTGAGCTGGCAGGGGTTGGGAAAAAGGAACACCAGGGTCAAACATTCTCCCTGCTTCATTAGGTCTCCCATGGAGGAGTTCAAAGGGTGTAAGTATAAATTTCCCTGGGAACAAGGCGAAGGTTAGGAGTGTTGTCCAATCTTCTCTGCTGGTCTCTAAAGCCAATCTAGTTAAGGTTTACTTTAATGTTCTCTTTATCTGCTCTACCTGTCCTGAAATCTGGGGTCTATAAGCAATTGTCTTATCTGAGCAACGAAGGAGGGGATGTTGTCTGATGAAATTACCTTAAGGATGTCAAATATTGGGAAAATTTCCTCTAATATCTTCTTTACCATGACATTGGTGGTCTCCTTCTTAGTGTGGAAGGCTTCCATTCACCCTGAAAAAGTGTCTAAAAAAACTAATAAATATTTATTACTGTACTTGGCTGGATTAACGTCAGTAAAATTTATTGCCCAGTATGCCCCTGGCGGGTCACCTCTTAGCTGCTTTCCCGGGGCGAAGCCTGATTTTTAACTGCTAGCAACAGAGTATTCCAGGAAGACTGACAAGGGAATAAAACACCCAGTTCTAAGAGCCTTTTGAGGTGAGGTCTGATGCCCTCGAAGGCCTCTTTGTTCATGGGGTATTATCATACCCCAATAGGAGTCGCACCAGCTTTGAGCATCACAACAATGGGGGCACCCTTTTTGTCATTTTTATACCTGCAGTCTCTGGCCAGGCTTGAGGATATCTCTCTAACCAGTTCCCTTCTAGAACTTTTCTCTAACAGGTTTGAGGCTCACTTTATCTATATTAGTTTTCTGATTTTCAAGCTAAAATTATAGAGATAGTGGAATCCAAGAGACTGAAGTTCCTTCTGAAAAGAAACTTATGTGGGCTTTTATTTTGATAGTAAGTCTCTCCCCAATAATGGGGTGGAGCATTCAGGAATGATGAGAAAGTAATGAGTTACTGGGCTTCTTCTTAAATCAACTTTATTATCAGTGGTCCAAGAGTATGGATTCTGACAAGTAGCCACTATTACTACAGATTTCTTGTTCTTCAATTTCCCCAGTGGCTCTTTCAGTACTAAAAATTCTGCTCTGGTATCAACAAGGAAATATGTTGTGGTCGCCTCCACAGTTAGGATTACCCTAGGCTCGGGGAGGGGGGCCTAAGGCCCGTCTGCTCTAGTCATTGTCCTCTGGGTTAAGGACCTTGGGAGGACTGATATCTATTTTTTTTGGGGGGCAGTCTTTTGCCCAGTGTCCATTTTTTTTTGAGTATGTACATTGGTCCTTATCTAGAGGTGGTTGCGAAGGTCCTCTGGAGTTTTGAGATCTTCTTGGTGCTGTGTTGCCCAGGTATACTGTCTGCCTACTTCCTCCTCCCTTTCTATAATATTCCTTATCACCTGCAATTATATCTAAAACCCTAGTTAAATTTCTTAAAGCCTTCTATCTCCTATAATTTATCTTTCTTCAGACTCTCTCTTTTCTCTTTCTCTTTTTTCTTCTGCAGTCTCTCTCTTATAGTACACTTTCTCTGCCTCCTTAACCAGATCTTTCAAAGATAATATTTGCAGACTCTATAGACACTGTAACCTTCTAATGTCAGAAGCAGACTGGCCAATGAAAGCCATGGCCATCGCTGCCTGCTGGCCCTCTGATGTAGGGTCAAAGTGAGTGTAAGGCCTGTATGGTTCAAAGAGGCACTCAAAAAAACACTGCTGGGTGCTACTTTTCCTCTTGTAGGATCCCTCTTACCTTGGCCAAATTAGTGGGGCACCTGCCAGCTCCTTTCAGCCCTGTTACTAGAGCCCAGAGGAAAACTGTCAACTGCCCCCTACTGTGAGGCCTTTTAGGGTCCCAGTCAGGACTTGTCAGAGGCAAGCCTGCATCTATTTCATTCAGAAGATGTGACAGCCATTCATTGACCCCTAGCATGTTCTTTCTTGCCTCCAGCAGTATCTTTTCTTTCTCCTCTGTGGTGAAAAGAATGCTCAAATTCTGTTGACAGTTATCCCTAGTCGGCTGATGAGAGAACATGAGAGATTACATTAGATGAGTATGGCTAGAGGGATTTCCAGAAAAGGGGGCATGATATGCCTTCAAATTATAGGATCAGTAGAGGAAAATGGCCAGTACTAAAGGGACTGCAGTTGTCTGGGTTCTGATGGAGGAGGGCCATAAGTATATAAAGGCAGCACTGTGCAGTCTGTTCCCTCTATGTCCCTCGGGTTCCAGCTGCTGGTCCCACCCCCACATCTCCAGCGGCACCTCAGACATGTTGAGAGGTCTGAGAGGGGACGAGTTGGGGATATGGTGGTAGGGTGTTATGCCATTGTGGAGGTTCTTCTATCTCTGGATATATCTTTGTGGGAGCCAGGTTTACAGTTCAGACTCCACTATTTTTATCTCAGTTTTTTTTTCTCTGAGTGGCAGAGAGTTAGGTCTCAGGAGTCTGGCTTTTTCCACTGAACTCAAGGTTTCAACAAGGATGGGGCGGGGGGGCCTTGGCTAAATTTTTTTAGATGAGATTCTATGGCACTTGATTTGTTTGAGACCCTTGTCCCCTCTGCCTAAACAACATTTTTAAGGGCAGAAATCACAATCAAATCAAGAGTGTCCTCTGGTGTTAAACCAACACCAAAAGCGTGCCATTCCCTAGAGCAGAAAGTTCTTCAAAATCTCTTTCTGACATCTACAGACGGGTTGTGAATCCTAGTCTTAATTTCAGTCCAAATCACAAGACTCATAAGAGAGGAGTGCTAATAGTCTGTCTCATTGTCAGACTCACATTCAGGGAAACAAACAAGATATACACACAATAAATTACGATAACTGCAACCAGTACCCAATCAGACGGCCGAGTAAGCACACTCTTAACTTTGCACCCAGTAACAGAAACAGATGACTGAGTGATCACACTCTCACATGGCACCCAGTAACAGAAATGGATTGCTGAGTGAGCACCTTTCTATTGGCACCCAGTAACAGAAACAGATGGCTGAGTGAGCACACTTTTACTTAGCACACAGTAACTGAAACAGATGGTTGAGTGAGCACCACTCAATTAGCACCTAGTAACAGAAACAGACGGCTGAGTGAGCACAGTCTCAATTGGCTCCCCGATGGGAAATACCCAGGCATCCCTGGAGCTCAATCAGACCTCCTGGGATGTCTCCCAGGTTGGCAGCCAGTTACTCCTGACACATCTGTCAGTAACCCTCCCCTCCATCCCAGACAGGGAATTTGTTGCTCTCATGTGCACAGGCTACTGTAAACTAAGAATACAAAATTCAAAAAAAGCCTGCAGACAAAGACATAGACAATGACATAGACAAAGGCAGGATCTTCCCTCTCAGTGGGGATTTCTGAGAGCTGGGGTAGGCCACAAATCTCAGCAAATGAGCACCCACATGTAAGATCACCAAAAGCTGGGCCTCCACTCAAGTCCTAGGATGAGCTGGCCAGCACCCCAAAGACTCAAGAGAAAACCACCCCTGATGCCAAATTCAAGAGCTTTTACTAAATCTAGCTGAGGACAAACTCCTTCTGCCTTGCAGGGCAGGGGAGTTTGACCCTGATCAGTAAGAACAGGGGGTTTTAACAGCTAGATGAAGAATTGGGAGGAGTTGGGAGGAGAGTTCAGAGGAGATGGGGAGAGTTGGGAGGAGTTGGGAGTAAACTTGGCTATGGGTGGGGAGTAGTCTGCATATCCTCTCTATTTCCATATCCCTATACATCTTCCTACAATTATCACATCTCTGGCTGTAAGGCACAGAAACAAAAAGGCTTTTTGCTGGCTATAGAGAACAAAGAGCTTCTTTCTGGATGTATTTTAGAGATTAGGGAAAACAAGGTTGGGGATTGTCCAGGGTTTTACCTTCCAGGGAGAAATGCTCTAAGTCTTGGCCTCATAATTCTCTTTTGTACCTCATCTTTCTGCATATGAGAGGGACTCTCAGTTTTTATTCCTTTCTCTGGCAGGGAGAAGCCTACTGACTTTTGTCAGTTTGAGGGACTCCTTGAAGCTCTTTGAAGGTGTTTTCCTTCCTGCTTAAAGAGCTTCCTGGATTTCTTTTGAGTTGTTTATCTCTCTGCTTAAGGAGCTTCCTGTAGGGTGGAAGGTTTCAATCCTCTGAGAATACTATTATACAAATGTATATTAAGGGCTTTTGGAGTTATAGTAGTAATAAATTCAATATTTCTTGTATTGTACAGTTAATAATTTTATGTCACAAAATAATATTATACTAATAATTATTTAAACTGTGTCTTATACTGCTAATATGGTTTCACATATACATGGGAGTTTGGTAGCCTCAGGACTCTGTCCAGGTAGCTGGATCATGTTAATGGATTTTACACTCAGATAGCCATTCATTTTATTTTTAGTTGCCAATTTCAAGGGCACACCATTTACTTTGCGACTACCAGTACTTTAGATTTATTTATTTTTCTTTTTCCCTTTTCTTTTCTTTTCTTTCTTTCTTTCTTTTTTTTTTTTATTTTCATGACAGGGTTTCTGTGTATACCCCCAGCTGTCCTGAAACACACTTTGCACAGCAGCCTGGCCTCGAACTCAAAAATCTGCCTGCCTCTGCCTCCAAAGTGCTGGGAATAAAGTCGAGTGCCACCACCACCTGGCTAGTACTTTAGATTTCTAAATGGTCCCCTCTGGTAAGTTTTAACAGGAAGAAAATTGTACAGCTAGTCCCCAACACACACAATCCTGATTAGGTGAGAAAAAGTATAATCAAGGCTGTGTACCCAACATATCCAGTATAGCCCACAAAGGGCATGGTACCTGATACCTGCATTGACATTTTTTTCGGTCCTGTCAGAGATTAGAGAAACTAGACAAGGAATAGATGTTTTGTTCAAAGTGGTTTGGGAATCCACACCATTGAATTTCCTAAGTGACTGCATTAAAGAATGTTTGGCCCAGGCATGTGGGGCTTCCAGCTGAAGTTTAAATCACCCTTCCATTAGGTAGGTCAGTTTTCCCCAACAACTTAAGTATTAGTTCAATTTTGGTTTTGGTTTTGTCCAGGATCTCATTATGTAGCTCAGAGTAACCTGGAACACACTTTGTAAACCAGGCTAGCCTCAAAATCACAGAGGATTCTGGCTCTGGAGTGCTTAGGTTTAAACACATGTGCTATTACCACTCCTAGTCCCAATAATTGAAGTTTTAGTGAGTCAAGATTTGTAGCAGGACTGGGGAAACTTGTCTCATACAAAGGATTACAGGAATCCAGTTCTTTTTTTTTTTTTTTTTATCTATCCAGGCCATAGTTCTTCCATGTTAGTTTTTTCACATGCATGGCCAAAATAGACCCTTAGCTACTGGACTCTAGTGTCTACCAGGATGCCGCACATGCACACTGTAGTGAAGTCCACTTGGCAGTCCAATATCCCTGGAAGTACTCATGAGTCAAAGAGTTTCAAAAGGAACTCAACTCCTGGAGCTTTGGCATTCTCATAACCCACATATTCATACCCTATCCCCTTGTTAGTCTGGTGTACAGATCCATGTGCTCTCTTTTAGTAATATCTTATTATAAGTGCCTTTTAAGATTGATTTCTGACATAGCTAAGCCTTTGCCAGTGTTCCAATGTCCTAGAAAGTCCTTGAGCTGACCATGGGTTTGGAATTCAATGTTGCCTATTCAGTGACATTCAGAATTGCCTTTGGTATTACACTATCACTTAGAATAAAAGCCAAATCACTCCCACATACAGGAATTTACAATGATTTAGGCAGGAGATCTGGCTGTGGTTTTAGGGTAATGAGATGGTTAGCTAGAGCCAAACTCCCTAATTAGAAATATGACTTGGGTGTGAAAGCCATTGCCCTAGGAGTGTAAGACCTCACACCTGGCTTCTAAGACTTTAGGTGACCTTAGATAGGGCTGACTTTGTCTCAGTTGTTTTATTGACCAGTTCCTGCCAGTCTTTGTGTTTACATTCCTCTGTTTTGTGTAAGAGCCATTAAGCATCCAGTAACCTCATTTGTACATTGCCAATGTGTCACCTATCTTCCCTATTTTCTTGTGTATAAAAAGTTTGATGCTCAATTTGACAAATGACATTCAGATAGTAAACAATCTCACGTGTTGGTCTGTCTGTCATTCGCAGACTCTTTGCCCATCTCGGACTAGTGACTCTTTCCATGCAGAAAGAGGGACCCAGAGGGTCTGTGGCAACAGAAATTCATAACGTTTAATGGTGCTTTACCACTGAGCTACATCTTTAGTTAATCTTTAGTTTTGAATGTTGGATGAGAAGTCATCTGTATGTATTTTTTTAAAGAAAACTATAATTTCTGTGAAGCCTACAATTATCCCCCTATGCTATAGGTTCTATAGATATCAGTTTCCCTCTTTTGGCATCTTCAAGAAATAGGGAAATATTTCTAAAACACATACCTCCAGATTTATCAAACATACTGCCTACTTCATGTCTGTGAAGACAGAACAATAAATAATTAAAGCAAGAAATATAGTAGACTGGTAGGCCATTTTTTTTACGACACACAAAACTTTACACAGAACCTTCTTTAATTTTTTATAATAAATATATAATGTTTGGTTTGGAACAAATGTCATATGCATATAAAATATATGGTGGACTACCAACTTGAACTTGGATTATTTACATTTAACAATTCATACGTTTACACCCCACAAGGAGTTTATTCATAACTCTTCCACACTTGCTGAGACCCTTTTTTTTCCCCAGATAGTCCCCTACTTATTTTTATGATGTTTCTCCTTTTCTTTGAGTGTGTCAAAGATCACATGCAGGTGGTTCTATTGTATGAGTTCCTATGTGTTTGTGATCACAAAGTCTGAAGGATCCAAAGCTGGGCTTGAACTTAACATATAGCAGCATCTGACCTTGAAATGCTGATCTTCCTGAATCTAGTTTTCCAGTGAAGGTAACACAAACACTACTTTTGAAGTACTCTATTGAACTGGCAAAAAAAGAAAAAAAGAAAAGAAAAGAAAAAGAATTGAAAATATTACCCCATGTCTTCAACTCCTTTTACTTGAGGCGATATATTTTCATCTTTACCAATTGCTGGGTTGTTTACTGTATTGACAATAGAAAATGTAAATATTTGAAAGTATGCAATATTAGTAATAGTTAATAAAGTACTATCAATTTGAATTTCTTTGGAAAAACTGCCCATTTTGAGTTTTTGAAAGAGATTTTAAAAATTAAGTAATTACATCCAGGAAATCTAGGACACAAGGAAAGAAAAAACATAAGGATAACAGGTATAGATGAGAAGTAAGATTTCCAAATTATAGGGCCAGTGAATATATTCAAAAAAACTGTAAAAGAAACCTTTCCTAACCTAATGAAAGAGATGTCCATGAACATACAAGAAGCATGCAGAACTCAAATAGTTTGGTCCAGAAAAACAACAACAACAACAAAAATCCCTGCCATCATATATTAATCAAAGCACCAAATGCACAAAACAAAGAAAGAATATTAAAAGCAGTAAGGTAAAATGGTCAAGTAACATATACAGGAATTCCTATCAGAATTACACCTAACTTCTCCCCAGAGAATATGAAAGCCATAAGATCCAGGGTAGATATCATACAGACACTAAGAGAGCAGAAATAAGAGCCAAAGCTATAATATGCAGCAAAACTATTTTACCATAGATTGAGAAAACAAGGTATTCCGTGAAAAAACAATATTTACACAATATCTTTGAACAAATCAAACCCTTCAAGGGATAATAAAGGGAAAACTCCAATATAAGGAGGGAAATCACATGCTAGCAAAAGCAAGATATGAATCTTGAAGTAAACCTAAAAGAAGATAGCTACATGAACAAAATTCCAACAAAAATAACAGGAAGAAACAAAGACTTTGTCTTAGTATCTCTTAATATCACCATATTCTATTCACCAATTAGAAAGAAATAGACTAACAGACTGGATGTGTAAGCAAGACCCAGCATACCAGAAACAAACCTCAGGGACAAAGACAGACATTACCTCACAGTAAAAGGCTGGAAAACATTTTTCTAAGCAAATGTTCCAAAGAAACAAATTTGGAGTAGCCATTCTAATATCAAATAAATTTGACTTTCAACCCAATGTTATCTAAAAGGACAAGGAGTGACACTTCATATTCATCAAAGTTAAAATTTACCAAGATGAATTTTCAATTCTAAACATTTATAGTCCAAATGCAATGGCATCCATATTCATATAAGAAACTTTAGTACAGCTCAAAATGCACATTGCACCACACACAATAATAGCAGAAGTCTTCAACAACCCTCGCTCATCAATGGAAAGATCCTGGAAAGAAAAATTAAAAAAAGACACAGTTAAACTAACATTTATAGAACATAACTATATATATCTATAGAACATTTTATTCTAGAACAAAAATTGTCCATTCTGCTCAGCACCTCATGACACCTTCTCCAAAATTAACAATATATTCAGTCACAAAACATGCCTCAACAGATATAAAAATATCCAAATAATCTCATACATCCTATCTAATCACCAAGGACTAAGGCTGATCTGAAATAATAATATAAATAATTGAAAACCCATGTACACGTAGAAGGTGAACAAAAATCCAGTCAGTGATAATTCAGGTAGGGAAGAAATAAAAAAAAAAAAATAAATAAATATAAGACTTTTTAGAGTTTAAAAAAAAATGAAGTTACTACATACCGAAAGTTGTGGAACACAACTAAAGCAGTGTTAAAGGGAATCTCATAGCTCTGAATGCCTCTAAATAGAAACTGGAGAGAAGATACAGTAGTAGGTTGACAGTACACCTAAAACCCCTTGAATAACAGGAAGGAAATTCATTCAAGAGGAGTTGAAGGCAGTAACTAATCAAACTCAGGGCTGAAATCAAACAAGTGGAAACAAAGGAACTATAACATAAAATCAAACAAACTAGGAGCTGGACCTTTGAGAAAGTCAACAAGATAGATAAAACATTAGCCAGACTAATTACAGGGCACAGGGAAAGTATCAACATTAACAAAACCAGTAATGAAAAGGGAGACATAACAGCAGATACTTAGTAAATCCAAAAAAATCATCAGATCCTACTATACAAGCCTGTAACTTAGCAAAAGTGGAAAATCTGGATGAATTGGACAATTATCTAGACAGATGTCAGGTACTAAATTTCAATCAGGTTGAGATAAAACCTGTAAACTCTCCCATAACCCCCAAAGAAATAGAAGCAGTCATTAAGAGCTCCCCCCTCCAAAAAAAAAAAAAAGCCCAGTATCTGATGGGTTTAGTACAGATTTCCATCAGACTTTCAATGAAACACCAATACCAACAATCTTTAATCTATTATGCAAAAACAGAAGAAAATGAAAACTACTTAATTTGTTCTATGAAGCCACATTTACTCTTATACCCAAACCATACAAAAACCCAATGAAGAAAGGATACTTCAGACGAATTTAACTTATAAATATTGATGCAAAAATACTCAATAACATTCTGTTAAACACAATCCAAGAACACATCAAAATGATCATCCTGCATGATCAAGCGGCTTCATCTTAGGGATACAGGAATGGTTCAATATATGGGAATCCATCAATGTAATCCAATATGTAAAGAATCTAAATTAAAAAACACAGTATTATCTCATTAGACGCTGAGGAATCATTTAAAAAAAAATCAACACGCCTTCATGATGAAAGTCTTGGATAGATTCAGAAAGCAAGGCCCATAACTAAACATAGTAGCAAACCAGGATCCAACATCAAAATAAATGGAGAGAAACTTGATGCAGTCCCACTAATATATGACAAGGCTTCCCACTCTCTCCCTACCTATTCACTATAGTACTAGAAGTTCTAGCCAGATTAAATAGACAACAAAATGAGGTCAAAAAGTTAAAAATTGGAAAAGAACAAATGAAAATATCACTATTAACAGGACCCAGATGTAGCTGTCTCTTGTGAGACTATGCCGGGGCCTAGCAAACACAGAAGTGGATGCCCACAGTCAGCTAATGGATGGATCACAGGGCTCCCAATGGAGGAGCTAGAGAAAGTACCCAAGGAGCTAAAGGGATCTGCAACCCTATAGGTGGATCAACATTATGAACTAACCAGTACCCCGGAGCTCTTGACTCTAGCTGCATATGTATCAAAAGATGGCCTAGTCGGCCTTCACTGGAAAGAGAGGCCCATTGGACACACAAACTTTATATGCCCCAGAACAGGGGAACGCCAGGGCCAAAAAGGGGGAGTGGGCGGGTAGGGGAGTGGGGGTGGGTGGGTATGGGGGACTTTTGGTATAGCATTGGAAATGTAAATGAGCTAAATACCTAATAAAAAATGGAAAGAAAAAAAAAAAAAAAAGAAACCAGAAAAAAAAAAAAAAAACAGGTAATAAGATAGTATATTTAGTGACCCCAAAAAATCCACCAAAGAACCCTTAAGCCTGAGAAACAACTTTAGCAAAGTGATTGGATATACAATTAACTCAAATAGATCAGTAGCTTTCCTCTACTCAAAGGATAAACAGGCTGAAAAGAAAGTTATGGAAGCAACACGCTTCACAATAGTCTCATATTTTAATACCTTGGTGTGACATGAAAAAAGCAAGTCAAAATTCTGTAGGAGAAGAACTTCAAGTCTCTGAAGAAAGAAATTGAAATTCTCAGAAGATGGAAAGATCTCCCATGGCCATAGATTGGTGTTCCAAATAATTTAGTAAAAATGTCTATTTTTCCAAAAGTAAGCTCTGATTCCATGCCCTCTCCATCAATATTCAAACTTAATTCTTTATAAAGATAGAAAGAGCAATATGCAAAATCATTTGGAATAACGAAAATCCAGGATATTGAAAAACTATTCACAACAATAAAAGAACTTCAGGGGGAATCATCCCTGACCTCAAGCTGTATTATAGAGAAATAGTGATAAAAATGTATAGTGACCATAAAGAAACAATGACTTCAGGAAGTTCACACGCAAACGGATAGGTCTAAAGTATATCATCCTGTATGAGGTAACACAATCCCAAAGGAAAAAATATGGTATGCACTCATTGATAAGTGGATATTATCCTAAAAGTTCAGAATACCCAAAATGTAATTCACAGACCACATAAACCTTAAGAAGGAAGAAAAAAGTGTGCATGTTTCCGTCCTTCTCAGAATGGGGAACAAAATACTACTGGGAGGAAATATGGAGACAAAGTGCAGGGCAGAGACTGAAGGAACGACCATTCAGAATCTGCCCCAACTGTGGATCCATCCCGTATATAAACACCAGACCCTGTCACTATTGTGGATACCAACAAATGATTGCTGAAAGGAGCCTAATATGGCTGTGTCCTTAGGGGCTCTGCCAGAGGTTGGTAAAAACAGAGGCTCATGCTCACAGCCAACAATCAGACTGATTATGGGGTCCACAGTGGAGGAGTTAGAGGAAGGACTGAAGGAGCTGAAGGGTTTGTAACCTTACAGGAAGAACAGTAATATGAACCAAGCAGATCTCCCCCCCACAGAGCACTCAGGGACTAAGCCAGCAAACAAAGAGGGGGACCCATGGCTCCAGCTAAATACATAGCAAAGGATGTCATTGTCAAATATCAGTGAGAGGAGAGGTCCTTGGTCATGTGTAGGTTGGTGCCCCAGTGTAGGCAAATACCAGAGCAGGGACATGGGAGTTGGTGGGTGGGGGATATTGCTCATAGAAGCAGAGGGAGGGTGGAATGGTAAAGGGAATTTCTGAGGAGAAACCAGGAAATGACTAATATTTGAAATGTAAATAAACACACACACACACACACACACACACACACACACACACACACATACACACACACACACACACACACACACACACACACACACACACACACACACACATACACACACACCTAATATGATGGCTTTAACTGTGACTTCAAGTGGGTTTATATGCAATCACAGGATGATCTAAATTTTGGTCCCATTGTTGCTAGGGTTTTGATAAATTAGAGTAAATGTGTTTGCATCTCAATCTCCAAATGAAATCATGGTTGCTTTTATCATAACCAAGCTCCTCAATTTTTTTCATCATAATACAAATCTAAAGCAGATCTAAAATATAAAGTTTTTCTGGCTGGACAAATATTTTATTGCTACAGCAAGAAGCTCTGGTTTCAATCTTCAACAAGGAAAAAAGGAAGAAAAAACAAACAAAAAAACAAACAAACAAATTTTAAATATAAAAAATAAAGAACACATATTTCCTCAGGCCCAGGTACATTTGTAAGGCTGGGGACTTCAGTTTCAAGGCCAGTCAAAGCTGCAGGTGAGGTTTCAGACAATCCTGAGATATAGAGTTAGAGCTTACTTTCCTAAACCAAAACAACAAATAAATAACAGCAACCTGGCCTGAATTATGTCTGAAGTCCCAGCACTTTGAGGCTGAGAGGAGCCTCTGTATTTTGAGGCAATTGGAGCCTATACATAGAAATTTCGGGAATCTGCCATTTTAACAACAGGTAGAGGTAAATGAAGACTGGTTTTCAGTTCGTTTTTAATGAATTCCTGGCAGGCAGCAGCAGCTAAAAGAAGGTTTTAATCTGTTGGCTCTACTAACTGACTTCCAATTTACTCACTCCTCACATCCCCAAGCCCCAAGAAGACTTCCAGGGTCTCCAATTCCCTGCCCTTCCTGCTTTCAGTTAGGAGATAATTCTGTTCAAACTCCTACCCTTAGCGAAGTTCTCTGTTTTTCTCAGCAGAGACCTACGTAGGAAAAGTTGATTGTGAGCCTGGAAGCAGTACCTTCCTGAGTCCAGTGAGGGTCACCTCCTCTACTTACTCCTAAAGTAACACCTCCACCCCTCCACCTTCTTCCCCACACAGGCCCCCAGCTCAAACAGGATTAATCATCTTTCAACAGACAACTGACTACCTCTACTGAGACTTCTCCCTACCATGCTTCCTCAAGAACCTTGCTTCCACAAGAACTAGGCTTGATGACTACCACAAAGCATACTGGGTAACAGGGTTTGGATAGCGGGAAAACAATCTCAGCCAAGGCCCTTGCTGGTTGGCAGTGTTTGCACATGTGTACTAATGGTGAGAAAGTCTCAATCAGTCGTCTGTCATTGAAGAGCAAAAAAGGAGGTAGTATTTTAGCTGCCACTACTACCCAGAGGCTTTCCATTTTCCAAGTTTACAATACTAACTTGAAAGCTAAAATAAAACAGACCCCAAACAAGACTCTCCTACTTTGTTTCAGATGAAGGTGCTGTTGTTTGTAATTTTCAATTGTTTTATTTATTTAAGTAATTTGTTTTTGCATATTTGTATTTATAAACATGCATGTGTGGTGGACATATAAACTAGAAGAGAATTCCAAAACCCATGGATATAGAATTAAAAATGGTTTTGAGCCATTGTGTGGGTCCTAGGAACTAAAACTTGGTTCTTTCCAAGAACAACAAGTGCTCTTAATTTCTAAGCCATCTTTCCATCCCTGTCCTTTGTGTCTTTTAAGGTGTGCTGATCATTTTTCTTGAAAGATGTTTATTTGTACTATACAGTGGGGATTACAAAATTATAACACTTACTTAATATTGACAATTTCCTCAAAGAGAAAAAACAAAAAGACAAAAACCATCATTTTAATGGATTGTGTAAATCACATAAAGAGTATTGTAAAAACCTGATGCATATACATTTCAGTATAAGTATGCATAAGAAGGCGACAAATAGACATTTGCTGCATTCTCAATCACATTCCAACTTCCTTTTTTTTTTTTTTTTTCAAGTCAGGATTGTAGTCCTGGACCTCACCCTGGTTACCAACTGCTGGGTTAAGGCATGAACCACATTTGACTGCCCAAACTTAAAACTTGAGACAGGTTCTCTCTGATTCTGCAGCTCACCAATGCCACTAGCCTGGCTAGCCAGCAAGCTGTCTTCACCTACTTTTCACTGGGTTGCAGCCTGCATTTTTAAAGCTGATTTAAGACCCCCTCCTTAATTTATATACTTTCAAAGAGAGCACATTACCAAAACAGCCATCTCTCTAGCCCCTCTGAGAGGTTTGTTCCCTTGTGGTAGCCACTGTATTTTTTTTTCTTCTCTAATCATGCCTAAGTTTAGGCTCCTAAAATGCTTATTGCTGGTTTTGCTTGTTTCCTTACAAGAGCAAACTGGGTTTCTTGCTCATTTTACAATTTGCAGTTAATTTGGCAAACTGGACAACCTAACATTTCATTTGCAAGACTTATAACTGTGTTTTGTTTGTTTGGTAGAATTTTTGTTAATTTGGTGTATTTGTTGGTTTGTTTGGGGTTTTTGTTGTTATTGTTTTATTTTGTTTCTTTGTTTGTTTTTGTTTGTTTATTTTTGCCACTGAAGATGAAACTCATCACTTTTAAATGGTGATTTACCACTGAGCTACATCTTCAGCTAATCTTGCATTCTGAATGTTTGCTGAGAAGTTATCTCGTATGTGTTTTAAAGGAAACTACAATTACTGTGAACCCTAAAATTATCCCCTTTTGCTATACAGTCTAGAAATATGATGCCCTCTTTTGACCTCTTTAAAAAACAGGCAAATACCTCCAAAAACACATACCTCCAGATTTATCCAACATACTGTCTACTTCATCTCTGTGAAGAAAGGAAAATAAAAAATTAATGCAAGAAATATAGTGGACTGGTAGGACATTTTTCTTACCCACACAAAACATTAAAAAGAACCTTCTGTTAATTATTTATAATAAATATATAATGTTTGGTTAGGAACAAATGTCATATATATATATAAAATACATGGTGGAGTATCAAAGTGATCTTGTATCATTGACTTTTAACAATTCATACATTTACACCCACAGTAGTTTATTCATTACTCTCCCACTCTTGCTGAGACCCTTTTTGTTCCCAGATGGTCCCCCTCTTATTTTTATGATTTTTCTCCTTTTCTTTGTGTGTGTATCTTGGAAGATCTCAGGCAGGTGGTCATATTGTACTAGTTGCTGTGTGTTTGTTATCACAAGGTCTGAAGGACCTCAAGCTGGGCTTGAACTCAACATATAGCAGTGTCTGACTTTGCATTGCTATTTTCCTGAACCTACTTCTCCAGTAAAGGGAATACAAACACTACTTATGAAGTAATCTATTGAACTGGCAAAAATATTGAAAATGTTACCCGATATCTTCATCTGCTTCTGCTTGAGGAGATATATTCTCATTTTTATCAAATGCTGGGCTCTTTAGTGTATTGACAATAGAAAACAGAAACATTTGAAAGGATTCTATATAAGTAATAGTTAATGAAGTACTATCGATTTGAATTTCTCTGGAAAAACTTCCCATGTGAATTTTTGGAAGAGATTTTAGAGCGGAAATATTTAAACCGAGAAAATCCAGGACACAAGGAGATGACAAAACTTAAGGATAATAGATATCAATGACAAGTAAGTTTTTCAAATTTAGGGACAGTGAATATATTCAACAAAATTATAGAAGAAAACTTCCCTAACCTAAAGAAAGATTTGCCTATGAATATACAAAAAGCCTACAAAACTCCAAATAGTTTGGACCACAAGAGAAATTTCTGCCATCATATAGAAATCAAAACACCAAATGCAAAATAAAAAAGAAAGAAAAAAAAAAGAAAAGAAAAAGAAGAATATTAAAAGCACTAAGGGAAAATGGTCAAGTGACTTATAAAGGAAATCCTATCAAAACTATACCTAACTTATCCCCAGAGATTATGAAAGCCTTAATATCCAGGGCAGATGTCATGCAGACCCTAAGGGAGCAGAAATGCCAGTCAAGGCTACAAGACACAGTAAAACAAGGTATTCTGTGAAAAAAAAAAAGAATAACTACACAATATGCTCGAACAAATCCAGCCCATCAAAGGGTTAGTAATGGTAAAACTCCAATATAAGAAGAGAAATTACACTCTGGAAAAACCAAGAAATTGATCTTGAAGCAAACCTAAAAGAAGAAAGCTACATGAATCACATTCCAACTCTAACAACAAAAATAACAGGAAGCAACAACTACTTTTCCTTAATATCTCATAATATCAGCGGACACAATTCACCAATAAAAAGACATAGAATAACAGACAGGATGTGTAAGCAAGAACAAGCATACTAGAAACAAATCTCAGGGACAAATACAGATATTACCTTAGAGTAAAAGGCTGGAAAACAATTATCCAAGCAAATGTTCCAAAGAAACAAGTTGGAGTAGCCATTCTAATATCAAATAAATTCGACTTTCAACCCAAAGTTATCAAAAAAAAAGAGGAGGGACACTTCATATTCATCAATGTTAAAATTTACCAAGATGAATTCCCAATTCTGAACATTTATACGCCAAATGCAATGTCATCTACAGTCATAAAAGAAACTTTAGTAAAGCTCAAAAACACACATTGCACCCCAGACAATATTAGCTCAACACCCCTCCCTCATCAATGGAAAGTCCCTGGGAACAAAAATTAAAAAGAGACACAGTTAAACTAACACAGTTATGAAACAAATACATGAGTTGATATCTATAAAAATTTATTCGAATACAAAAGGATATCCCTTTTTCTCAGCCCCTCATGATGCGTTCTCCAAAATTGACCATATAATCAGTCACAAAACTTGTCTCAACAGATATAAAGTTATCGAAATAATCCTATGCATCCTATGAGATCACTAAGGACTAAGGCTGATCTGAAATAGAAATATAAGTAATTAAAAACACACATAAACATAGAAGGTGAACAAAAATATAGTTAGTGATAACTCAGACAAGGAAGAAATAGAGATAAATTTAAGACTTTTTAGATTTTAATGAAAATGAAGCTACAACATACCAAAAGTTATGTGACACAATGGAAGCAGTTCTAAGAGGGAAACTCATACCTCTGAATGCCTCTGAATCGAAATTGGAAAGAGGATACTGGAGTAGATGACAGCACACCTAAAAACTCTAGAACAAAAGGGAGCAAATTCACTCAAGATGTGTTGAAGGCAGGACAAAAATCAATTTCATGGTTGAAATCAACCAAGTGCAAACAAAGGAATTACATAAAAAAATCAAACAAGCTAGGAGCTGGTTCTTTGAGAAAATCAACAAGAATGATAAACCATTAGACAGACTAAGTACAGGGCACAGGGACAGTATTTAAATTAACAAAACCAGAATTGAAAAGGGAGACATAACAATAGAAACTTAGGAAAGTCAAAGAATAATCAGATCCTACTAAACAAGTCTATACTCAACAAAAATGGAAATAAGGAAAACAAATGGACACGTATCTAGACAGATATCAGGTACCAAATTTAAATCAGGATCAGAGAAATTCTGTATTACTTCCATAACTCCTAAAGAAATAGAAGCAGTCATTAATAATCTCCCAACCAAAAAAAGCCCAGGATCTGATGAACCATCAGAGTTAAATAAGATCTTCATGTGATAGACCCTGACTTAGATTGTTTCTCACTTGAAGGTAAAGTCCCTGGACATTCCCCAAGCTTGTTTTCCCTGATCTCTAAAAATACAGCAAGAAAGAAGTTCTTTGTTCTCTATAGTGAGCAAACAGACTTTTCATTTCTTATCCTTACAGCCAGAGATATGGTAATTGTAATTTTACCAAGGACATCCAGCAGAAAATAACACTCCTCTCAACTCTTCCCATATCTTCCCAAATCTCCTCCCAACCATCCTAAACCCTCCCAACTCTTCCCAACTTTTCCCATCTCTCCACCCAACTCATCTCAGTTCCTCGGCTAGCTGTTAAAAGCCCCCCACTGTCACCATTCAGGGTCGAAATCCCCTACCCTACACAGTGTTAAAAATGTCCTCAGTTAGCTGATAATAAATCCTCTTGCAGTTTGCATCAAGTGTGGAGTTTTTGGTGTCCTGGCCAGTTCATCCAGGGACTTGAGTGGAGGCCAAACTTTGGGGTTGTTACATACGGGGGCTCATCTGCCTTGATTTGTGGCCTATCCCATTTCTCAGAGACGCCATTTGCAGGTAGGATCCTGTCTTTGTCTATGTTTTTGTCTGCCGGCTGTGTTTGAATTCAGAATTCATGGTTTACAATCTTTCTTTTCTGTATGGAGGGGAGGGTTCCTGACAGGCATGTCAGGAGTAACCGCATGCTATACTGGGAGACATCCCTGGAGGTCTGAGGGAGCTCCAGGGATGCCTGGAGATCTCCCATCAGGGTGCCAAATAAGTGTATGCTCACTTGGCCATCTTTTAATGTTCCTGGGTACCAAGTGAGAGTGTGTTTAATGTTTCTGTTACTGGGTGCCAAGTGAGAGTTTGCTAACTCAGCCGTGTGTTTCCGTTACTGTATATATTGTTTGTCTCCCTGTATGTGACTCTGCAGTTGGGACAGACTATTAGTACTCCCCTTGGATTGACTCTAGAGCATCAAACTGAAATTATGACTAGGCCTCACAATCTCTTTGTAGATGTCAAAAAGAGATTTTCGAGAACTTTCTGCTCTACAAAATTGCCACCTGTTGATGTTAGTTGACCACCAGAGAGCACCTGGTTAAAACCTTGAGTTAAGAAGAACAAGCTGGGCTCCCTAGTCCTAGCTTTCTGCCACTCAGCGGGAAGAAAAAAAAAACGAAGATATAAATGGCGGAGGGAAGGGAGGAATGCAACCCTTGGCTCCTCTTGAGATATTTTCAGAGATGTAATAACCTCCAGAATGGCATAATACTCCACCCTCATATCCCCAACCGGTCCCTTCCCAGATATCTCAAAAGGGTACTGCTGGAAACATGGGGGAGTGACCAGCTGCTGGAAACGAAGTCAAATGAGCTCAGAGCCTATTGGGACCAGACTCAACAATCGCGCTGGCTTTAAGTACTTATGGCCCTACTGCAGCAGACTATGGAAATGCAGCTCCTTCAGTATTGGCCTTTTTCCTCCTCTGATCTCTATAATTGGAAGGCAAAACATGACCCCATCTCTGAAAACACCTCTAGCCTTACTAATCTAATGGAATCTCTCTCTTCTCTCATCAGCCCACTTGGGATGACTGTTAATAGCTATTGCAGTTTAATTTTACCACAGAGGAGAAGGAAAGGATTCTGCTTGAGGCAAGAAATATGTGCTGGGAGCCAATGGATGGCTGACACATCTTCCAAATGAAATAGATGCAGGCTTCCCTGTGACAGGTCCTGACTGTGACCCTAACAGGCCTGAAGGTAGCAAGCAGTTAACACATTTACACAGGGGTTGGGTAGCAGGAAAGGGAGGAGCTAACAGGCACCCAAGCAATTTGGTCAAGGTAAGAGGGATCCTAAAGTGGAAAAGGAGCCCCCAGCAGTGATTTTAGAGTGCCTCTTAGAATCATACAAGCATTATACTCCCTTTGACACTATGTCAGAGATCCAGCAGGCAGCAGTGGTCATGGCTTTCATTTGGGCAATCTGCTTCTGACATTAGGCGAAGGTTGCAGCATCTAGAGAGTCTGCAAACATTATCTTTTCAAGATCTGCTTAAGGAGGCAGAGAAAGTGTACCATAAGAGAGAGACTAAAAAAGAAAAAGGAGAAAGAGAAGAGAGAGTAGCTGAGGCAAGAGAAAGTAGAACAGATGGAAGGCAGGATAGAAATTTAATTAGGATTTTGGATACATTAGCAGTTGATAAGGAAGTTTATAGAAAAGATGGAGGGAATAGGCAGACAGGGTAACTGGGCAACACAGGGCCAAAAAGACCTCAGAACTCCATAGGACCTTCACACCACCTGTAGATAAGGACCAATGTGGGTACTGTAAAGAAAAGGGACACTGGGCAAGAGACTGCCCCAAGAAAGAGACAGATATCAGACCACCTAAGTCCTTATCCCAGAGGATGATGACTAGCGGATATGGGAAACAGACACCCTACGTGAGACTAGGGTAACCCTAACTGTGAAAGAGACCCCCATGGCTTCCCTTCATGATATCAGAGCAGAGTTTTCAGTCCTGACAGAGCCACTGGAGAATTGAGGAATCAGCAATCCTTAGTATTCATGGCTAATGGTCAGAAACCATACTCTTGGATCACTGATAAGAAAGTTAATCTATGAATAAGCCAAGTAACTCATTCCTCCCTCATCATTCCTCAAGCCCCACCCCATTGTTGTGGAGAGACATACTAGCATATTTAAAATCCCAAATAAGCTGTTCCTTGGAAGGAACTTCAATCCCTTGGCAAGCCTCTGTCTCTATAAATTTATCATCAAAATTGGAAGAAGAATATAGATTACATGAGACTCAAGCCCCATCAAGAAAAGTACTAAAATGGACCTAGTTAGAGAGATATCCAACAGCCTGGGCAGAGACTGGGGGTATAATTGAGGCAAAAATGGTGCCCCCCATCATTGTGAGATTGAAAACTGGTGTGATTCCTTTCGGGGTACAACAATACACCATGAGCAAAGAGGCCCGAGAGGGCATCAGACCTCACCTTCAAAGGCTCTTAGAACTAGGTGTGTTTGGACCTTTGTCAGTCTTCCTGGAATACTCTGTTATTACCAGTTAGAAAGCAAGGCTTTGCCACCTGGCACTCCCTAATAATACCTTCTTACTAAAGAGACTGGGAATTTCTCATGGACCCCACATATGGGGAGGCCTTTAAAAAGATTAAAAAATTGTGCTTAGTGCCTCAGCCCTAGTCCTGACAGATGTGACCTAGCCATTCACTCTCTATTTAGATAAAAGAGCAGAAATAGTGAGATAGGTCCTGACCTAAGCTCTGGGGACATAGAAATGACTTGTAGTCTACTTGTAAAAAAAAAAAAAAAAAAAAAAAAAAAAAAAAAAAAAAAAGACCAAGTGGCCAGTGGATGGCATTCTTGCTTAAAAGCTACCACTGCTGTGCCAGTACTTCTCAAAGATGCTGACAAACTGACTCTAGGTCAAGGAACTATAGTAGTAGCCCCCCTCTGCCCCCTTGCCTTAGAAAGCATTGTTAGACAGCTGCCAGATTGCTGGATGACTAATGCTCACAGGACCCATTATCAGAGTCTCTTACTGACTGAGAGAGTGTAGAGAGAGTGTAGTTTTCACCCCTGCTATCCCTAATCCTTCTACCTTGCTGCCTGAAGCTGACAACTCCCTACCAGTGAAGGAGTATAGACATCCTGGCAGAAGAAATCAAAACTAAGAAAGAAGTCACTGACCAGCCATGGTAAGGCTGCCCTAATTGGTACACAGATAGTATCAGATTTTTGATTGAAAGTAAAAGAAAAGTGGTGCCAGCAGTGGTCAACGGAAAAGAAACCATCCGTGCCAGCAGCTTTTCTGAAGGAATGACTGTCCAGAGAGAAGAGCTAATCACACTCATCCAAGCCTTGCAGCTGGCAATAGAAAAGAACATCAATATCTAAACAGACAGCAGGTATGCCTTTGCCACTGCTCACATGCATGGTACTATCTTTAGAAAAAGGGTGCTACTCACATCTACTGGGGAAGATATTAAAAATAAAAAAGAAACCTTGAGACTGTTAGAAGCCATACACTTTGCAAAAAAACTTGACATCATACATTGCCATTGTCACCACAAAGTCCATGAGGCTCTAGTGAAGGGAAATCTGATGCCTGACCTGGCTGCCCTAAGAGAAAAAAATAAAGAATGTCAAGACCATTATAAACTCAAAGATGCAGGCTTTGATTATACTCCAGAAGATCAGGAATTAACAGGCAAAATATCTGATATATGTGTGCATACTACCCAGGGAGTCGCTAAGACCCAAGATGGTTGCTCTGTCCTGCCCACAAGAGAAAGGTAATCTACAGCATCAATCTACACCACCTCATGCACTTGGAAAATGAGAAGGTCAAAGAAAATGTTAAGAGCTCAAACTGCTATGTTATAAGTTGCCAGATGTTGCCCATGAGATTGTTAATGAATGCCAAGTATGTGCACTCACCATTGCTGGGCACCACAAGAACACCCCCCAGAAAGTGGATAAGAGTTGACTGACCAAGAGCATATAAAAAGTAGATTTTACTGAAGTTAAACCAGCCAAGTACAGTAATAAACATCTATTTGTTTTTTGTAAACACCTTTTCAGGCTTGGTCGAAGCCTTCCCCACTAAGAACAAGAACACCCTTGCCATGGTAAAGAAGATATTAGAGGAAAATTTCCTAAGATTTGGCATCCCTAAGGTACTTTCGTCAGACAATGGCACCACCTTCATTGCCCAGGTAAGCCAAGGGTTAGCCAGACAATGGGGGATTCATTGGAAGATACATTGTTCTTATATATGCCAGACTTCAGGACAGGTAGAGTGGATGAATAGAGCATTAAAAGAAACCTTGACTAAATTGGTTTTAGAGACCTGCAGAAAAGATTATGCAGCTCTTTTTCCCTTCACCTTGTTCTGAGTACAGAACACCACAGGGGAATTTAAACTTACACCATTCGAACTCCTCAACTGGGGACCCCCCCCTTTAACTGAAGCAGGTGGAATGTTTGACCCTCATGTTTCTTTTTCAGAACTCCCACTAGCTCACTTGAAGGACCTACAACTGGTCAGAAAAGATGCCTTGGAAATGTTGAAACACAATAAAAAACTAAAACAAAAACACAAAAACAAAAAACATAAGAACCAGAAACCATCTTGGTGCCACATAAATTTCAAACAGGAGTACCTGTCCTGGTCTGGTGCCACCATTCTGGCAAACTTGAACTCAGATCAAAAGGACTCTCCCTGATGCTTCTCACAAGCCCTGCTGCTACACCTCCAGCATGTGCCCGGTTCTGGCATCCAGCCTGCCACTGGCCTGGCACTGCTCACACACAGTGGGCACTGCACAGGAACCTCCCTCCCTCTCTCCTCCCACTGGCAAGAGGCTCTTTTGTATCATTCAAGGGGCTTCTGAGGTTCTCAATCTTACATATCCTAAAGCTGTGACCTCATGTTGGCTTTGTTTGGCAGCTGGGCCAGAGGTTTAATTTTCTAACTTATAAGATCAGAACTATGTACTAGAAGGAGTGGGAAATGTGAGACCCCAACTCAGAGCGTTTCTCCCTGGAAGGTAAAGCACCTGGACATTCTCAAAGATTGTTTTCCCTGATTTATAAACATACAGCCAGAAAAAGACTCTATGTTCTCTACAGCCACCAAAAAGCCTTTTGGTTTCTGAGCCTTACAGCTAGAGATTCGAAAATTGGAGTTTTGCCAAGGACATCCGGGCAGAGAAGAACACTCCTCCCAACTCTTCCCAACTCCTACAAACTCTCCTCCCAACTCATCCCAATTCCTCAGCTAGCTAATAAAAACCCTCTTCTTTCACATCTCAGAGTCATACGCCCCTGCCCTGCACAGTGGAAGGAGTTTGTCCTTAGCTAGCTGATAATAAAACCTCTTGCAGTTTGCATCAGGTGTGGATTTCTCTCAAGTCATTGGGGTGCTGGCCAGATCATCCCGGGACATTACTGGACTTGTAAGGAGGTCCATTTTCGGGGTCTTACACATGGATAACTAATACCAAAACTCTTCAAACTATTATGCAAAATCAAAAGAGAAGGAACACTATTGAATTTGTTCTATGAAGCCAGATTACAATAATATTCAAACCATACAAAAACTCAACAAAGAAAGGAAACTTCAGACCATTTTCCCTTATGAATATCGAAGCAAAAATACTCAATAAAATCACTGCAAACCAAATAAAAGAATACATCAAAATGATCATCCATCATGGTCAAGTAGGCTTCATCCCTGTAATGCAGGGATGGTTTAATATATGGAAATCTGTCAACTTAATCCACTATAGAAACAAACTCAAAGACGAAAACAACATGATCACCTCATTAGATGCTGAGAAAGCATTTGACAAAATACAACACCCATTCATAATAAAAGTCCAGGGAAGGTCAGGTCTCATATCTAAACATATCTAAACATTAAAAAACAAAAACAAAAACAAAAACAAACAAACAAACAAACAAACAAAAAACAATAGACAGCAAACCAGTAGGAAACATTAAACTAAATGAAACAATCCCATTAAAATCAGGGACTAGACAAGGCTGCCGACTTTCTTCATACCTATTGAATATAGTACTTGTAGTCCTAACCAGAGCAATTAGACAACAAAAGGAAAACAAATGAATACAAATTGGAAAGTAAGAAGTCAAAATATCACTATTTCCAGAATATATGATAGCACGTATCAGTGACCCAAAAATGCACCAGAGAAATCATAAACCTTATATATGACTTCAGTGCAGTAGGTGAATATAAAATTAACTCAAACATATCAGTGGCCTTTCTCTACTCAAAGGAAAAAGAGGATGAGAAAGAAATTAGGGAAAAATCACCCTTCACAATACTCACAAATAATATAAAATAGCTTGGTGTGACTCTAACTTAGAAAGTGAAAGACATATATGATAAAAACTTCATGTCTGAAGAAAGAAATGAAACAAGATCTCAGAACATGGAAAGAACTCCCATGCTCATGGATTGGAAGGATTAATACAGTAAAAATGGCTGTTCTGCCAAAAGTAGTTTATAGATTAAATACAATCCCCATCAAAATAAAATTCCAACTCAATTCTTTACTGAGTTAGAAAGGGCAATTTACAAATTCTCCTGGAATTTGAAAAACAAACAAACAAACAAACAAAAAAACCAACAACAACAACAACAACAACAACAAAAAAACAAAAAAAAAAACAAAAAAAAAAACTAGTATAGGAAAAACTATTCCCAACAAAACTACATGGTACAGGTATAGTGGTAGACAGGTAGATAAATGAAATAGAACTGAAGTCAGAGAAATAAACCCACACACCTATAGTCACTTGATCTTTGACAAAGGAGCTAAAACCATCTAGTGGAAAGGAGACAGCATTTTCTTTTTATTTTTTTTTCAGTATAGCATTTTACTAAGTGTTGGTATTTATTTTTTTTTTCTTTCCATTTTTTATTAGGTATTTAGCTCATTTACATTTCCAATGCTATACCAAAAGTCCCCAATATCCACCCACACCCACTCCCCTGCCCACCCACTCCCCTTTTTGGCCCTGGTGTTCCCCTGTACTGGGGCATATAAAGTTTGCAAGTCCAATGGGCCTCTCTTTCCAGTGATGGCCGACTAGGCCATCTTTTGATATATATGCAGCTAGAGTCAAGAGCTCCGGGGTACTGGTTAGTTCATAATGTTGTTCCACCTATAGGGTTGCAGATCCCTTTAGCTCCTTGGCTACTTTCTCTAGCTCCTCCATTGGGAGCCCTATGATCCATCCATTAGCTGACTGTGAGCATCCACTTCTGTGTTTGCTAGGCCTCGGCATAGTCTCACAAGAGACAGCTACATCTGGGTCCATTCAATAAAATCTTGCTAGTGTATGCAATGGTGTCAGCGTTTGGATGCTGATTATGGGGTGGATCCCTGGATATGGCAGTCTCTACATGGTCCATCCTTTCATCTCAGCTCCAAACTTTGTCTCTGTAACTTTTTCCATGGGTGTTTTGTTCCCAAATCTAAGGAGGGGCATAGTGTCCACACTTCAGTCTTCATTCTTCTTGAGTTTCATGTGTTTAGCAAATTATTTCTTATATCTTGGGTATCCTAGGTTTGGGGCTAATATCCACTTATCAGTGAGTACATATTGTGTGAGTTTCTTTGTGAATGTGTTACCTCACTCAGGATGATGCCCTCCAGGTCAATCCATTTGGCTAGGAATTTCATAAATTCATTCTTTTTAATAGCTGATTAGTACTCCATTGTGTAGATGTACCACATTTTCTGTATCCATTCCTCTGTTGAGGGGCATCTAGGTTCTTTCCAGCTTCTGGCTATTATAAATAAGGCTGCTAAGAACATAGTGGAGCATGTGTCCTTCTTACCAGTTGGGGCATCTTCTGGATATATGCCCAGGAGAGGTATTGCTGGATCCTCCGGTAGTACTATGTCCAGTTTTCTGAGGAACCGCCAGACTGATTTCCAGAGTGGTTGTACAAGCCTGCACTCCCACCAACAATGGAGGAGTGTTCCTCTTTCTCCACATCCACACCAGCATCTGCTGTCACCTGAATTTTTCATCTTAGCCATTCTGACTGGTGTGAGGTGGAATTTCAGGGTTGTTTTGATTTGCATTTCCCTGATGATTAAGGATGTTGAACATTTTTTTCAGGTGCTTCTCTGCCATTCGGTATTCCTCAGGTGAGAATTCTTTGTTCAGTTCTGAGCCCCATTTTTTAATGGGGTTATTTGATTTTCTGAAATCCACCTTCTTGAGTTCTTTATATATGTTGGATATTAGTCCCCTATCTGATTTAGGATAGGTAAAGATCCTTTCCCAATCTGTTGGTGGTCTTTTTGTCTTATTGACGGTGTCTTTTGCCTTGCAGAAACTTTGGAGTTTCATTAGGTCCCATTTGTCAATTCTCGATCTTACAGCACAAGCCATTGCTGACTGTTCAGGAATTTTTCCCCTGTGCCCATATCTTCAAGGCTTTTCACCACTTTCTCCTCTATAAGTTTCAGTGTCTCTGGTTTTATGTGAAGTTCCTTGATCCACTTAGATTTGACCTTAGTACAAGGAGATAAGTATGGATCGATTTGCATTCTTCTACACGATAACAACCAGTTGTGCCAGCACCAATTGTTGAAAATGCTGTCTTTCTTCCACTGGATGGTTTTAGCTCCCTTTTCGAAGATCAAGTGACCATAGGTGTGTGGGTTCATTTCTATTCTATTCCATTGGTCTACTTGTCTGTCTCTATACCAGTACCATGCAGTTTTTATCACAATTGCTCTGTAGTAAAGCTTTAGGTCTGGCATGGTGATTCCACCAGAAGTTCTTTTATCCTTGAGAAGACTTTTTGCTATCCTAGGTTTTTTGTTATTCCAGACAAATTTGCAAATTGCTCCTTCCAATTCGTTGAAGAATTGAGTTGGAATTTTGATGGGGATTGCATTGAATCTGTAGATTGCTTTTGGCAAGATAGCCATTTTTACAATGTTGATCCTGCCAATCCATGAGCATGGGAGATCTTTCCATCTTCTGAGATCTTCCTTAATTTCTTTCTTCAGAGATTTGAAATTTTTATCATACAGATCTTTCACTTCCTTAGTTAGAGTCACGCCAAGATATTTTATATTATTTGTGACTATTGAGAAGGGTGTTGTTTCCCTAATTTATTTCTCTGCCTATTTATTCTTTGTATAGAGAAATCCATTGACTTGTTTAAGTTTATTTTATATCCAGCTACTTCAGCGAAGCTGTTTATCAGGTTTAGGAGTTCTCTGGTAGAATTTTTAGGGTCACTTATATATACTATCATATCATCTGCAAAAAGTGATATTTTGACTTCCTCTTTTCCAATTTGTATCCCCTTGATCTCCTTTTGTTGTCGAATTACTCTGGCTAATACTTCAAGTACTATGTTGAAAAGGTAGGGAGAAAGTGAGCAGCCTTGTCTAGTCCCTGATTTTAGTGGGATTGCTTCCAGCTTCTCTCCATTTACTTTGATGTTGGCTACTGGTTTGCTGTAGATTGTTTTTATCATGTTTAGGTAAGAGCCTTGAATTCTTGACCTTTCCAAAACTTTTATCATGAATGGGTGTTGGATCTTGTCAAATGATTTTTCTGCATCTAACGAGATGATCATGTGGTTTTTGTCTTTGAGTTTGTTTATATAATGGATTACATTGATGGATTTTCATATATTAAACCATCCCTGCATCCCTGGAATAAAACCTACTTGGTCAGGATGGATGATTGCTTTAATGTGTTCTTGGATTCGGTTAGCGAGAATTTTATTGAGGATTTTTGCATCGATATTCATAAGAGATATTGGTCTGAAGTTCTCTATCTTTGTTGGGTCTTTCTGTGGTTTAGGTATCAGAGTAATAGTGGCTTCATAAAATGAGTTGGGTAGAGTACCTTCTACTTCTATTTTGTGAAATAGTTTGTGCAGAACTGGAACTAGATCTTCTTTGAAGGTCTGATAGAACTCTGCACTAAACCCATCTGGTCCTGGGCTTTTTTTGGTTGGGAGACTATTAATAACTGCTTCTATTTCTTTATGTGATACGGGACTGTTTAGATGATCAACTTGATCCTGATTCAACTTTGGTACCTGGTATCTGTCCAGAAATTTGTCCATTTCGTCCATGTTTTCCAGTTTTGTTGAGTATAGCCTTTTGTAGAAGGATCTGATGGTGTTTTGGATTTCTTCAGGATCTGTTGTTATGTCTCCCTTTTCATTTCTGATTTTGTTAATTAGGATTTTGTCCCTGTGCCCTTTAGGGAGTCTAGCTAAGGGTTTATCTATCTTGTTGATTTTCTCAAAGAACCAACTCCTCGTTTGTTTAATTCTTTGAATAGTTCTTCTTGTTTCCACTTGGTTGATTTCACCTCTGAGTTTGATTATTTCCTGCCGTCTACTCCTCTTGGGTGAATTTGCTTCCTTTTTTTCTAGGGCTTTTAGATGTGTTGTCAAGCTGCTAGTATGTGCTTTCTCCCGTTTCTTCTTGGAGGCACTCAGAGCTATGAGTTTCCCTCTTAGAAATGCTTTCATTTTGTCCCATAGGTTTGGGTACGTTGTGGCTTCATTTTCATTAAACTCTAAAAAGTCTTTAATTTCTTTCTTTATTCCTTCCTTGACCAAGGTATCATTGAGAAGAGTGTTATTCAGTTTCCACGTGAATGTTGGCTTTCCATTATTTATGTTGTTATTGAAGATCAGTCTTAGGCCATGGTGGTCTGATAGGATACATGGGACAATTTCAATATTTTTGTATCAATTGAGGCCTGTATTGTGACCAATTATATGGTCAATTTTGGAGAAGGTCCCGTGAGGTGCTGAGAATAAGGTATATCCTTTTGTATTAGGATAAAATGTTCTGTAGATATCTGTCAGGTCCATTTGTTTCATAACTTCTGTTAGTTTCACTGTGTCCCTGTTTAGTTTCTGTTTCCACGATCTGTCCTTTGAAGAAAGTGGTGTGTTGAAGTCTCCCACTATTATTGTGTGAGGTGCAATGTATGCTTTGAGCTTTACTAAAGTGTCTCTAATGAATGTGGCTGCCCTTGCATTTGGTTCGTAGATATTCAGAATTGGGAGTTCCTCTTGGAGGATTTTACCTTTGATGAGTATGAAGTGTCCCTCCTTGTCTTTTTTGATAACTTTGGGTTGGAAGTCGATTTTATCCGATATTAAAATGGCTACTCCAGCTTGTTTCTTCAGTCCATTTGCTTGGAAAATTGTTTTCCAGCCTTTCACTCTGAGGTAGTGTCTGTCTTTTTCCCTGAGATGGGTTTCCAGTAAGCAGCAGAATGTTGGGTCCTGTTTGTGTAGCCAGTCTGTTAGTCTATGTCTTTTTATTGGGGAATTGAGTCCATTGATATTAAGAGATATTAAGGAAAAGCAATTGTTGCTTCCTTTTATTTTTGTTGTTAGAGTTGGCATTCTGTTCTTGTGGCTGTCTTCTTTTTGGTTTGTTGAATGATTACTTTCTTGGTTGTTCTAGAGTGTGATTTCCGTCCTTGTATTGCTTCTTTTCTGTTATTATCCTTTGAAGGGCTGGATTCGTGGAAAGATATTGTGTGAATTTGTTTTTTTCGTGGAATACTTTGGTTTCTCCATCTATGGTAATTGAGAGTTTGGCTGGGTATAGTAGCCTGGGCTGGCATTTGTGTTCTCTTAGTGTCTGTATAACATCTGTCCAGGCTCTTCTGGCTTTCATAGTCTCTGGTGAAAAGTCTGGTGTAATTCTGATAGGCCTTCCTTTATATGTTACTTGACCTTTCTCCCTTACTGCTTTTAATATTCTATCTTTATTTAGTGCATTTGTTGTTCTGATTATTATGTGTCGGGAGGAATTTCTTTTCTGGTCCAGTCTATTTGGAGTTCTCTAGGCTTCTTGTATGATCATGGGCATCTCTTTTTTTATGTTTGGGAAGTTTTCTTCTATTATTTTGTTGAAGATATTAGCTGGCCCTTTAAGTTGAAAATCTTCATTCTCATCAATTTCTATTATCCGTAGGTTTGGTCTTCTCATTGTGTCCTGCATTACCTGGATGTTTTGAGTTACGATCCTTTTGCATTTTGTATTTTCTTTGACTGTTGTGTCGATGTTCTCTATGGAATCTTCTGCACCTGAGATTCTCTTTTCCATTTCTTGTATTCTGTTGATGATGCTCGCATCTATGTTTCCAGATCTCTTTCCTAGGGTTTCTATCTCCAGTGTTGCCTCGCTTTGGGTTTTCTTTATTGTGTCTACTTCCCCTTTTAGTTCTAGTATGGTTTTGTTCATTTCCATCACCTGTTTGGATGTGTTTTCCTGTTTTTCTTTAATGATTTCTACCTGTTTGGCTGTGTTTTCCTGCTTTTCTTTAAGGGCCTGTAACTCTTTAGCAGTGCTCTCCTGTAATTCCTTAAATGACTTATGAAAGTCCTTCTTGATGTCCTCTATCATCATCATGAGAAATGTTTTTAAATCTGGGTCTAGATTTTCGGTTGTGTTGGGGTGCCCAGGACTAGGTGGGGTGGGAGTGCTGCGTTCTGATGATGGTGAGTGGTCTTGATTTCTGTTAGTAGGATTCTTACGTTTGCCTTTCGCCATCTGGTAATCTCTGAAGCTAGCTGTTTTAGTTGTCACTGTTAAGAGCTTGTTCTTCAGGTGACTCTGTTAGCCTCTATAAGCAGACCTGGAGGGTAGCACTCTCCTTAGTTTCAGTGGGCAGAGTATTCTCTGCAGGCAAGCTCTCTTCTTGCAGGGCAGGTACCCAGATATCTGGTGTTCGAACCAGACTCCTGGCAGAAGTTGTGTTCCAGTCACTAGAGGTCTTAGGATCTCGTGGGGAATCCTGTGTGGGCCCTTGCGGGTGTCAGGCGACTCCGCTGGCAAGGTAGCCCGGGGCTCGAGTGGAGTGGAAGGGGTTTGTGCCCCAGATCAAGCCCGGGTAGCCTGCTTCCCTATGTACCGCAGTCTCAGGTTCCGCGTGATTGGATTGGGGCAGGTGCTGTGTTCCACTCACCAGAGGTCTTAGGATCCCGTGGAGAGTCCCGTGTGGGCCCTTGCGGGTGTTGGGCAAGACTCTGCTAGCAAG
The DNA here is from genome assembly GCF_000001635.26 of Mus musculus. Classification (NCBI taxonomy): domain Eukaryota; kingdom Metazoa; phylum Chordata; class Mammalia; order Rodentia; family Muridae; genus Mus; species Mus musculus. The sequence continues at coordinate 11,683,459 of NC_000087.7, read as the reverse complement.
TTAGCCCGGGGCTCGAGTTGAGCGGAAGGGACTTGTGCCCCAGATCAGGCCCGGGTAGCCTGCTTCCCTATGTGAGACAGCATTTTCAACAAATGGTGTTGGTTCAATTGGCAGTTAGCATGTAGTAGAATGTAAATTGATCTATTCTCAACTCCTGTGCAATGCTCAAGTCTAAGTCGATCAAGGGACTGCACATAAACCCAGAGACACTGAAACTTATAGAGGAGAAAGTGGGGAATAGCCTGGAATTCATGGGCAAAGGGGTAATATTCTTGAAAAAAAATACCACCAATGTCTTGTGCTATAAGATTAAAAATGGACAAATGGGACCTCATAAAATTGATAAGGTTATACCCAGAAGTTCAAACTTGTAATAAGAAAACATGCTTCACTTTGTCCATAGCAGGCTTATGTATAATAACAAGAAGCTGAAATGAACCCAGATGACTCTCTTTATAGGAATGTATATAGAAAATATGGTACATTTACTTAATGAATTACTACACAGCTATTAAAAACAATGAATTCATGAAATTTTTAAACAAATGGATGGATCTGGATGATATCTTCCTAAGAGAGTTAACCCAATCACAATAAACACACATGATATTCACACATTGATGAGTGGATATTATCCCTGAAGCTCAGAATAACCGAGGTAAAATGTGCAAAACCCATGAAACTGAAGAAGGAAGACCAAAGTGTGGATATGCCGTTCCTTCTTAGAATGGGGAACAAAATAATCATGGAAGGAGTTACAGAGACAAAGATTGGAGCTGAGAATAAAGAATACAGAGACTGCCTCACTTGGGGATCCATCCCATATACAACCACCAAATCCAGACACTACTGAAGATGCCAACAAGGGCTTGGGTTCAGGAGAATGATATAGTTGTCTCCTGAGAGGATCTGCTAATGCCTGACAAATAAAAAAGTGGATGTTCACAGACATCCTTTGGTCTTAGCACAGGGTCCCCAATTATGGAGCTGGAGAAAGTACCTAAGGAGCTTAAGGAGTTTACAGGCCCCTAGAAGAAAAAACAACATGAACTAACAAGTACCCCACAATTCCATGGGATTAAACCACCAATCAATGAAAACAAATAATGGGACATATGACTCCAGCTTCATATGTAGCAGAGGATGGACTAGTCAGGCATCAATGGGAGGAGAGACACTTGTTCCTGTAAAGATCCTATGCCCCAGTATGGGGGAATACCTGGGTTAGGAATTGGTAGATGGTGTGTTGGGGAGATGGGGGAGAGGGGAGAGGACAGGAGATTTTTTGGAGTGGAAACTAGAAACGGGGATAATATTTGAAATGTAAATAAGGAAAATATATAATAGAAAAAGAAAGGAAATAATTTATTTGCAGGTTTTATGAAATAAATTCATGTTTGGCAAACATATTATACGAACAGTGTTCATGTCTTTTCTTGAGGCGAAATCAAGAAAGTTCTTCTCTCTCAACATATGCTGATATAGTTCCAAGAGTAGGTTTATGTGCTGCAAAACCTTGTATATAGGAATAGAGAGATATAGGTAAAATTAGAAATGAAGTATATGTAAACTCTTAACAAAGACTTCTTCCATTTCAGGTGACTAGGTAAAGTCTAATGAACTGCAGGACACAATTAATACTGGAAATGCTATACCTTCCGAAAGAGCCTCCTCTGAAACTTTTATGTCATCGTCCTCATCATCAAAGTCCAAAAGTAATAAGTAACCTTCCTTTGGTATCACCTTCAATTTCTTAAGAGCCATTCTTCTCATAAGAACTCAGTAGTCTTCTTAGTTAAAAAAAAAAAAACAATAAAAAAAAGAAAAAAAAAGAACTTAGTTACCTGATTAAAAATTATCATTTAAATAATTAAAAATAACAAAAAATCAAATAATTATTTTAGCTCAATGAAAGATCATTTCTTTTTTTACTTAACATGTATATTTTTAATCAATTGCCTTTATCAGAGATTTCTGTGTACATATTCAATATGGTGATGCATATATATATATACACTTACCCGTACCATTTCCTCTGTGTATCCCATTTATCATGTCCCTCTCCCTCACAACTTGTTTTAAAAACTTCTTTAACTCACTTCTTTAAAAACCTCCTTTAGAACCTAAGTTATCAATCTGCCATTTCTCAGTTTAAAAAAGAGACAAAAACTGGCCAACCTTCAACATATGAGTCCTCCCCTCCTCGCAAAAAAACAATGAGCAACATCCTTTAACCTTTGAGGCATCTGAATTTTGGTCCTATCTCCCACAGAATATTTTTAAACAAAACATCAGCAATTCTGTTTACCAGTTTATCTCAGTCTAACGTAAACTCACAGTTCTATCCAGAAAGATAAAGAACATGGTAACTGTATATTCATATCAAAAAGATCCACCACTATGTCTACAAAAAAACATGAACTACCACCACCACCCACACAGAAAGACCTTATATTGGAGAAATTAGGGATTTGGGGAAGCCGAGGATTTCAAACATCTGAAGATTGTAAGTTCAAGGCCAGGCCAAGCCGGGCCAGCTGAAACTACAAAGATAGATCCCATCCTACAGAACCTAAACTGAGAGAAAAAGCTGAACTTGGTGGTGCAAGTCTTTAATCCCAATACCTGGGAGACTGAGACAGAAAGATCTGTGGTCAGAATCCATCCCCAATGACTTATGAATCTCTTACAATAACTCCTCTTCTTCTTTTCATTCATCTTCCTATGCCATTCTACTGTCTGCAATGTTCATACAGTCTATAACAAAGGAACACACCATAGAGAAGACAATGAGGAGGGAGGAATCCTCAGTGTGTTTCTAAGGGATCCTGAACATCACACAGGACAATCACCAAGGCATCTCACCCATGGCTCCCTGTTCCCTGACCCACAGTCCTGCAGCTGGTTCTCTGATCCTATCCCCAGGCCCCAAGCTTTTCTCTTCCAAGGGTTCCCAATTCTCTATGGCCCTGACCTGTTCGATCCTCTTCCATGAATACGGTCCTCCACCTTCCATTCACCCTCAGATTCCACAGAAAATGGCGATCAGGAGGCTTTTCCTCACATAGTGGCCTCCTGGGCCTGAGATTCCCCACCCTGTCACACCTCGATTAACTGTCCAACAACCCTGATCAGGGAAGACTATCACTTACTGCTCATCTAAGAGGAGAACACCTTCCCAACCGCACCCTTCTGTGCTTAGCTCCTCAATGGCAAAAAAAAAAAAAAAAAAAAAAAAAAAGTTGTCAGGAGCCAGACCCGGACAGAAGCCTCAGAGGATCCTTTGTGATGCCAGCTGGAGCAAACAGGTCTTACCAAAGGACTGTGCTGATTGGCTGAATACACCCTGCGCATGTGTTCATGGAATACCAAGTCCTTTGAAGGGAGATTTTAGAAGGTGGGAATAATCTACTGGCTTTAAGACAAATGATTTCCAGTTTGTTGGTTGACAAGTGCTTACAAACTTGAAAATCCAGAACAAATATGTAACATATGAAATACAGCAAATGGCTCTACTTAATTTCAGCTGTAGAGGCTCTTGTAAGCATTTTTGGTTTTTTATTTATTTATGTGCATAAACATTTAATAATGTGGATTTCTGCATGTACACATGCACACTAGAAGAGTCTATGCTGCCTAAGAGTTCAGAAGGGAGCATGCAGATTTCCTACAACCTCTGGTACTCTCCTTTCTCTACTTTCCTAGTCCTCAGCTTGATAGAAGATTGTGCTAGGCAGTGCAGGCCCTCTCACTCTCACCTATTTGCTTGGCCGCTCAGGCCCTCTCTCTCACTTAGGCGTTAAGCTGGGCAGGTCCTCTCTCTCTCTCTCTCTCTCTCTCTCTCTCTCTCTCTCTCTCTCTCTCTCTCTCTCTCTCTCTCTTGCTCTCTCTTTCTCTCTCTCTCTCTCTCTCTCTCTCTGTCTCTGTCTCTGTCTCTGTCTCTCTCTCTCTTAGGTGCTAGGCTTCACATGTCCTCTCTCTCTCTCTTATGTGCTAGACTGCCCAGGGCCCTTCTCTCTCTTATGTGCTAGGCTTCCCAGGACCTCTCTCTCACTTAGATGTTAGTCCTTGCAGGCCCTCTTTCTCACTTATGTGCTAGGCTGGGCAGGGCCTCTCTCTAACTTATATACTAGGCTGCCCAGGTCCCCTCTCTCACTTATGTGCTAGGCTGAGCAGCCCCTCTCTCTCACTTATGCCTCTGTTGCCTACAGAGGCCTCAAGAGAGTACTCTTTCTCTGAAACTGTGATTGTGCATATGTTATGAGCCACAATGTGGGTGCTTTGTGCCTGGTCCTCTGCATAGAATAGGTGCTTTTCTTTTTTGTTTTTGTTATTATTATTATTATTATTATTATTATTATTATTATTATTATTATTAAATTTCAAGACAGGGTTTCTCAGTGTAGCACTGACTGTCCTGGAACTTACACCAGGCTGACTTTGAACTCAAAAATCCTTGTCCTCTGCCTCCCAAGTGCTGTGATTGAAGGCATGAACCACCACTGCCCAACCAACAGTTGCGCTTAACAGCTAGTTTTTCCATTTTTTCAACTAGTCTAGTGTGTATTTCATGTATCCAAGAGCATTCCGCCCATTTACTTCCAGTGTTTTCCTACTTGTGCATTAGATTTCCAAGGCTGGTTTGGTGGAAAGAAATGAAAGGAAGTAGTTAGGCACTTTAATAATAATAATAATAATAATAATAATAATAATAAAAATTAATAATAATAATAATAATAATAGAAACATTTTAATGTGTTTAAGTCTATCATTTTTAAAATGTATGACTCCTCTTTTTATGGGTTCACCTTCATGAAAGAAGGGGACATCAGATCACTTTATATATGGTAGTAAGCCACCATGTTGTTGCTGGGAATTGAACTCAGGAACTGTAAAATGATAGCCCGTTCTCATAACTGCTGAGCAATCCCACCAGTTCTAGAAATATGTTTTGATTTAATTTTTATTGCATTATGATAAGAAAATATACATAATTTCAATTTATCTGAATTTGTTAACATCTAAAAACATATTTTGAGTAAACAGACTTACGTCACATTCTTCTTTTTATTTTGTACCCCAACTCCTCCAGTTGATGCCCACTCAAAACCTATCAAACCTTCCATTTTTTATCATGTCCCTAATATTTATAAAATATTGTACCAATAAAAATGAATATTAAAAATGTTGTTTGATAGAAAACAACAATCAATTGAATAGTCTTATTTATATATTTGTCTGCAGCAATACTGAAAATATTTTTTTCTCATAAATATTAAATAACTCCAAACATATTAACTGTATGATATATTAAAGTAATATATCACTATTAGTTTTTTTGGTGAACATAAATAATCGTTTGGTTTGTTTGTTGTTTGTTTGTTTGTTTGTTTGTTTGTTTTATTTTTAGTAGATCTTAAAATTCTTGACATACAGATTATGCTAACAGGACCCTGAAGTTGTCTTGTGTGAGGATAGTCCAGTGACTGGCAAATACAGAAGTGGATGCTCACAATCATCTATTGGATGGAACACAGGACTCCCAGTGGAGGAGCTAGAGAAAGTACCCTAGGAACTGAGATGGTTTGAAACCCTAAATAAGAACAACAATATTAACTAACCAGTACCTCCAGAGCTCATGTCTCTAGTTGAATGTGTAGCAGGGGATGGCCTGGTAGGCCATATGTGGGGGGAGAGGCCTATGGTTTTGTGAAGGTTATATGCCTCAGCTCAGGGTACTGCTAGGTCCTGGAGGTGGGAGTAGGTATGTTGGGGATCAAGGAGAGGTAAGGGGGGAGGCGGGAGGGGACTTTTGGAATGTAAACGAAGAAAGTATATAATAATTGTAAAATTAAAAAAAAATCTTGGCTTACTGTGATACAAAAAAAAAAAGAAAAAAGGAAGAACAGTTTATGGACACTGGATTTCATTGTAATAAGGCTGTACTTGAATGTCCCTCACATCACCAAAGTATTTTACCTCCATAGTACTAAGGGTAGAGTTGACATATCTGCTGTGGCAAGGAATGAACTGTAGGCATGGTTTTTGGATACTAATTTCCTGCTATGTTCAAAGCTATTTGATTTGAGTGATTGTTGTCATTCTCAGGCCACAGGTAACAGGGTACATTCACTTAAGGAATGGGTGTTTATTAAGATGGTCTATCCATGAAGTCATTGATCAACTGTTTCAATGAAGAATTGTTCTGCTTGGAGAGTGTCACAGAAGTTAGTTGATGATAGAATTCAGTTTCATTGGATGTGATGTTTTTTCAAAAGCATTCATCTCAGAATAATAGTAACTTATAAAGTCCTCTTCAGAATTTATACAATAATAATAAATATCAAGCAAAGCCTTTAGTCTCACTCTTTGCTGTTCTCTTATAAGCCACCTCCCAAATTAATTGTCTACATTTATTTTGGTTTATAAAGAGTTTTGAAAAATTTAAGCTGTTCTGAAAACCATAGTATAGTGTAAAAATATCAAATAAACAATCCTACTAATACAGAGGCTGAGATAGGGGAAGCATGTTTTCAAGACCATTATGTGGCACACAGAAATACAGTGTTATGTACAAACAAGAAGAAAGACTATATGGATTATACAATATTGGACTTATTAATCCTATTTACCAAATTAGGAACAACATAATGAAAAACGGACAATTTCTAATTCCTCATATTTTTGAATTTCATTCAATTAGGTTATGATGGTAATATTAATTTTCATATTAATAGATATAAATGTAAAGTGATTGTTACTTTCATTTAGTTTTATTCTTAGAGGTGGAAGCATGTTTTTGTGGATTTGTTGTAAGATTACTTTCTTGTTTCTTCTATGGTGTAGTTTCACTCCTTGTGTTGTTGTTTTCCACCTATTATTCTTTGTAGGGCTGGATTTAAGGAAAGATTATGTGTAAAATTGGCTTTGTCATTGTATATATTGTTTTCTCTGTCTATGGTGATTGAGAGTTTTGTTAGGTATAGGAGCCTAGGCTGGCATTCATGTTCTCTAGAGGTGGAATAGATGCTGGGATTAATATCTTTTTTATGAAAATACATCCATGAGTTGAGAGAGGAGGACTTCCACTGGCCATTGTACCCTAGTGCCATGTTCTAGGTACTGCTAGTGAATGGGGAACTAAGTGATACCCCAGTGACAACAGAAACCACCTCTTTCAAAATCCAACCTAAGAATGTCAGGCAGAGTTTATTTTGGCTGACTCATGGTAACCAGATCTTATATAGAGAGGGTGGTACTCATGTATCACTTCAGAAAATGCTTTTAAGTTTAGTCTTATATATTTTACAGAGAAGGAAAAGAGAGAAATAACTTCATGAAGGATAACACCCAAGAAAGCAAATGATCAAGGCAGCTTTATAGCAACACACAAATCTGCCCAACACTAGTGTTTACTAGTGGTTTGTTGGTGTTAAATAGCCATGGAGGCTACTGGACCATAGAGGGGCTGGAGAAAGTCAGATTGCTTTTTGTTATTGTTTTATTTTATTTTAACATTTCCCTTTTGAATTCAGGCAGTCTCATTTTAGATTTTTCTGCTGCTAAGACCACTAGTGTTCTCTGGTACATTCAACCTTACTGATCTCCAGGCGACTAGACTTGTCAGGATCAGAGTGGAAACTGGATATTTTACAACCAATTATCTGGTCCACTTGCCTACCTCTGGTTATCCCAGTTTCTCCACCTAAATTCGTTACTGTTAATTTCCTCAGCATGCAGCCTGCCATGATTCACAGACAGGTACAACAACTGCTTCTGCCTCAGTATTAAATTCAAGTCCTTTCTCTTCTTCAGGAATGTTAATATTTGACGATATACAAATGCATTTATCTGAGGAAGAATGGGCTATGCTAACCCATCGAAGAAGACACTCTACAGTGTTGTAATGCTGGCCATCTACAAGCTAACCACCTGTCTAGGTTAACTGGTTAACTATAACTCCTTTCGTTTGTGTATACATTGTGTAACCTGGACTGTAACGGTGAAAAATACACCCTGGCAGATATTATCTTTTGGGTTATAATTGATTTAGATTGCTTCTTCACTGTTGAATCAGGAACTGCTACAGGAAAAAAATATTTTCTATGTTATTTTTTGTTTTGGGGTTGTTTGTTTTCTTTGTTTTTTTAAGATACAATTTCTCTGCATAACCCTGGCTGTCCTCAAGATCAATCTGTACAACAGGTTTACCACAAACTCACCTGCCTTTGCCTCCCAAGTTCTGGGTTTAAAACATGCACCACCACCATCCAGCTCAGCGTGAAAGTTCTTAATTTTAGTGAGGATCAATTATTTCTCTTAGAATAAATATTTCTTCCATGAAATCTAGAACTCTTAACTCTCTTAATCATACATATACTCCAATTTTCCTAAATCTTTTATTTTGTTCTTATATGCCTTTGTGAATTATTTTACATACAGTATGAAGTTGAGATTGAGTTTGAGGCTGACTCTTTTACCTATTATGTGTCACTGCTCTCGGGTGAAACAAAACATACAGCACTAATTATATATATATGCATAATGTTATAAAACTATGGTGTATATATTATATATAATTTATTTTATATGTAAAATATTTTATCATTTATAATATTTTGTTATATAATATACTTTAAATGTACTTTAAATATACTTTAAAGTGAATTACAGGGTGTGATCTAACAATAGCTGTCTACCAACAGATATTCTAAGAACCTAATAGTTATTCAGTCAATGAGGTGGATTGTCTCAGGTAGTCTCCAGTGTATTATGGAATACTGAAAATGGCCTGTATTGACAGTGAAGGAATGGGCTTCCCAATGAGGGCAAACAGGCAAAGAAAACAAACTTTCTTCTTCCACGTCTTTCATATAGGTTGCAGAACATTTATATAAGTGTGTGCCAGGTTTAAGGTGACTTTTCCCAATTGAAAAATTCAGATTCAAAATGGATCTTGCCATTTCAAATTATTAAGAAAAAAATCCATTAACGTCTTGCCCAGTCAGTTAATTAGTTTAGTTAATTCTTGATGCAGTAAAGTTCAAACCCAAGAACACTCATCACATTGTCCAATTGGCTCCCCATCATTTATTGACATATATAGCCTTCCTTCATTGAATTGCTTGTGTGTTTTGTTAAAAGTTACTTGGCAATTTGTACATATGTCCAGACTGAGCTGTTTGACTTTTTGTTGTTATTATTTAACTCTTAGACAATTATAGATAAGCCCTCATATCTAGTATACAATATTTTTCTACTTTATTCATTCTTGTTATTCTTTGCATTGTGAAGAATGAGATGGCTCAATTCTTAAATAGTACATGTTAAACTTCCCGTTCTGTTTATAACACCAAATATAGTTTAACAAAAAAACTGTCAAATGTCAGGCAGTGTGGGAACAGATCTTCAATCCCAGCATTTGGGGGGTGGGGGCATAGGCAGGCGAATTTCTGAGTTTGAGGCCACCTTGGTCTACAGAGTGAGTTTTTGGAAAGCCAGGGGTAAACAAACAAACTTTGTCTAGAAAACAAAACAAAACAAAACAAAACAAAACAAAATAAAACAAAAGAACAAAAAAAAAAACAAGAATAAAAACCTACTTGTGTCTCTAAGTCTTCTGGTCTCTTTGGACCCTGAATACATAACACACACACACACACACACACACACACACACACACACACACACACACACACACACACACACATGCACCCTCACACGCAGAAAAACACCGTTCAGATTTTAAAATACATTATCTGACTCACTAAGAAATACAACTACATCAGTGTTCCTGGTGCCAGAAAACCTTTAATCATAATACAAATTTAGTTGAACATCAATGATTTTATACAGGAGAGAATCCTGTTTAACTGTATTGAATGTGGGAGACCATTCCTTCAAAAATGTCACCTCATTAAGCACCAGCTGACCCACATTGCTGATCATTCCTATACATGTAACCTGTGTGAGAAAATGTTTAACAGACGATCAAGGCTTCTCAGACACCAGAATGTACTTAGTCAGAAAACTCAGACAGAATTGCCAAGCTAAGGAAAATTAGCATATTGCAGGGACAGAATGTAAAGAAGGTTTAAAATCTAGAAAATTTGGGAGAGTTATGTTTCATATCATAAAAAAAAGATACAATAGAATTCTACGTTGCTTCCCACTGTCTTTCAATATCTGTGTTATCCACACATTTTTTTGCATTAGTAATAAAAGAAATGAGTATTTGTTTGACATTTGTATCCATACCTATGTTTTTGTTTGACATCTGTGTCCATAGCAATGTTTTCTTAGACACTATCCTCTGGTTTCAGGTACCATGGACTATGATTTATTTCTTCACTTTTCTCAGAAGAGATGTAAAAGGCTATTTTGGCCCTTGAAGTCAGAAAGAATTAATATTCATGGCATAGTTTCAGTGGCTATAATGTTGACCGCCATAGAATACCAAAACAAAGATTCAGGTAAATTTATGAACAAGATGGTAAGACTGTGTCTTCCTTCAGTGTAAGCATGGTATTTGTCACCTCAGTTTCTCCCTTGACATTGTCTATTTTCAAGGAAGCTTGGGGAATACAAGAAGACCTGAAAGCCAACACAAACCTAAGATACTTGTAAGCATTTGAAGTCCACTTACAGATCTCACTGTCCATACTAGTTATCCATCTCTGTGGAAGTAAAAGAGAGAAGTAAAGTGACTTTGATTATTTTGGCTTTTATTACACACACTGGAATTTTTAAGTGATTGCATACTACTCCTGTGCCAAAAGGGTTGTACAATTTGTGATTTCTTAATTTTAAATGAGTATAGCAGTTTTCTCTATAGAAAATTTTGAGCATTTAATTTATTGATAAGGTCAGTGCATGGGAGCTTATGTACCCTCTCCAACATGGTATGCATCTGGGATACTCGAGGGTCTCATCCACTAGTAGTCTGGCAGAGAAACACATGTGGCTTATACTTTTGGTCCCAATTAGAACCAGGGTAGATTGAATCCCAGGTTTATGTTGAAATAACAACTGCTTGGCCAGGAGGACACTTCTTAAGATGGCCATGTACTCAGAGAAGTGAATCCTGGCTTGTGAGTTCATGAAAGACAAATTATATTGTGCTAGATACTTTAAGCAACATGGTAGGTTCACACACCGAGACACACCGACACAGACACACACACCAATATGAATTCACTCTAGGATCACAGAGAATAAAATTCTCCTTAATAATAATTGTTGAGATGAGTTTTCTCTAACACCAGAAAATAATCTGTCCTGGAGCTGATTTTTTAAATTAGTTAATCAATCAACATCCCAAAACTAGTATTCCTTCTCTTCTCTGCTCCCTGACTTCTCCTCCACTCTTGCTACCCCAATCCACTCTTCCTCAATTTTTCTACAGAAAAGAGATCTTCCATGATAACTCCTAGTTTTGGCTATTGTAGTTGCACATCCACTTATATTGATGATAGACAGGCCTGGCAGAATTTCATCCCATTGGCTATGGAAATAGAGCTAAGTGAAAGACAGGCTATGTGAACAAATCTTAAAAAAAAATGTACCCTCATTAACAATAAACTCTTTTTATCTCTCTTTTTTTTAATTAGGTATTTTCCTCATTTACATTTCCAATGCTATCCCAAAAGTCACCCATACCCATGCCCCCAATCCCCTACCCACCCACTCCCCCTTTTTGGCCCTGGCGTTTCCCTGTACTGGAGCATATAAAGTTTGCAAGTCCAAAGGGCCTCTCTTTCCTGTGATGGCTCACTAGGCCATCTTTTGATACATATGCAGCTAGAGACAAGAGCTCTGGGGTACTGGTTATTTCATATTGTTGTTCCACCTATAGTGTTGCAGTTCCCTTTAGCTCCTTGGGTACTTTCTCTAGCTCCTGCATTGGGGGCCGTGTGACCCATTCCAATAGGTAACTGTGAGCATCCACTTCTGTGTTTGCTAGGCCTCGGCATAGTCTCACAAGAGACAGCTATATCTGCGTCCTTTCAGCAAAATCTTGCTAGTGTATGCAGTGGTGTCAGCGTTTGGAAACTGATTATGGGATGTATCCCTGGATATGGCAATCACTAGATGCTCCATCTTTTCGTCACAACTCCAAATTTTGTCTCTGTAACTCCTTCCATGGGTGTTTTGTTAACTATATTACAAGTACAGCTTTACATTTTTCTCTTTAATATTTTTACATTTTCTACATCTTCCAAGCCTGGTGGACAAAGAGTTATTTTAGTCAAATTGTACTAATTCATACCAATATTGCATAGGGAAGTTTCTTGATAAGCCCTTTAGAGCATCAGTTTCTTGCTTTCAGCTATTCCTTCATCGTGAGGAATAAAGTATAAACACAGTACATAGCCACAGTTTCTGTCATCGATGAGGACTTGGTCTGTGAAACATACTATGCATATTCTTAGCCTCTGAACTTGGCAATGGTTTACAGATGCTGATGTGAGCAAAATGAGGAACTAAAAGACAACTTTGTTAGGTCTCAGGTCTGCTTGTGCACACTGTTACCAGATAATAATATGGATAATGAGATCTAGTTTTTTAGTGCAGAGTCATTTGTCCCTGGTCAATATGAAAAGTTTTATACATTTCTTGAATATCACCTACTGAAATTTAATAAATTTTAAATTTAAATTATTTAATTACAACAACAAAAAAACAACAGCAATTAATAAATAATAATAATAATAATAATAATAATAATACCAATAAATACAGTGAGACGATGAGCCTGCAGTGACAGGACTTTAGCGTCTATGATAGAATTTGAGTCAGGCATTGTGTACTCACACATTAATTATGAGTATCGTGCTTAATTTTGTGTACATAGAACTGGATTATCGCATGGATCGTTTCCCCCTCTTAAATTCTGAGCATGTGAAGAAAAGTGATGTTTCTCTTTCTTATACAATTAAGCAGATTCCATAAAAGCTTATCTTTTCCCACTTCTAAATAAGCATTTTCTTTTAATTTATTGGCATGTTGTATGCTTTAACTGTTTGGTAGCTGTCTGTTAATTTTTGGTTGATCTTACATATAAAGCAAGTTTGATAAAAATTTGGTATGGAATTTTATGCATTTTATAATTGTAAAAATTTTTTTCCACTCACCTCAAAGTGCTCTGTGGTTATAAATTGGCCTCTCAGTTAGTAATACACAACACAAATTCAATTCCACTTAACCCTTCTGAAAATGAACTTTCACGGTATTGTCTGATTTGAAGCTAATAAACCTTTTAACTAAACCAGAGACATTTGTATTAGGAAGGAAACTACTACTGTCTGTTGTTTAGAAAATGGAAAAGATACTTCTACAGTAAAAGAAAGAAAGGAGGGCCTGCCTTCAGCAATTGTGGGAAGTCTGTGTTACATGTGCATTTTTCAATTCAGCAGCATCTAGGGCACTCAGAATACACAGAGGTTTCTTCATATGTGGTGAGAAAAACCAACTCTACAGGAATCCCAGGCAAGTGCTTCAAGCGAAGACTTACTCGTGGGAAAGTAGATGTAAAACCTCCCTTCTGCATGGGAGGTTTGTAGGAAACAAACAAGCTCTAAATCCTATAAATGTAGTCTCTCTGAAACTTCCAGTAGGAGGTCTGCTTGTTTTTATATGATTTTATACATTTTAATGTACTTACATTATGGGTGCATGTGTTTGATTAAGTACAGATGTGTGTAACTGTGCATAAACCACTGCACATGTGTAGAGATTGCAGGACAGTGTGGAAGAGCCAATCCTCTTCTTCTACCATGTATATTATTTCAGAGATGAAGTTCAGGCACACGGTCTTGAGTGGCTAGTAACCTTACTTGAGTGGCTAGTGGGCCACCTCATACATTCCTTGAGCTTTAATTCTTTACATCCTCTGAAGATTGCCTGTTCATTCATCATGTCAAAACTCACAGAGACTATGAAGGTGGTTATGCTGAAAACCAGCATGAGTATAGAAAATGAAGCAATCAAAGTTTAAATGAGCCATTGATATTTCTTATCATCTTGTCACTCCCATAGGTCGAAGTGGTTAAACCTCTCACCCAAGGCTTTCTAATATCAGTTGCATGGAACTAAAAGTGTCTGTAGCAGTATCTGCATTCACAACGCCTGCAAGGTCTGAGATAGAAAGAGCCCAAGCAATGAGAGGGAAGGGCATGCATGCCACTATCTTTATCTCAGAAGTTATTTCTAGTTTGTAGCTTGGAAATTAAAACATTCGAATTTCCACTAGGGTATCACTGGGTATGCAAACCATGCTTAAATCTAAGTCTCTAGTTCAGCATTGCCTGGCAAATGAAAATCGAGCTGGATAACAATCTTGGAGGTCCTTTATATAATAAGGTATTGGCAGGGTTCTTTAAAGAATACCTTAAGGGTCCTTTGTTTATATATTATGGTTTGTAGTTTTATTGTTTTTATGGGATATCTGAGTTTTTGTGAATATATATGTCTCTGTGTCTACATGTATATTTCTTGTGCTTTTTCTTTGCCTCTTTTTTATTATGTTTGCTTTGTTCTGTTCTGGTTCATTTGTTTATTTTGTAACTTAATCTTCATTATTATTGTTATTAGTATCATTAATAGTATCGTTATTATTTGAATGCCTGTTTGTATTTTAATAAAGGGAGAAAGAAAAAGTGTGAATTTGGGTAGTTCGAGAAGTGGAGAGGTTGTAGAAGGATTTGGGGGGACAGTAATCTGAATCTATTGAATGAAAAGCTGGATTTTCAATGAAAAGTGTCTTCCCAGAAATTTTGATCTTACTATTAGTACAAAGGAATCAAAAAGTGATTTTTTAAAGAATCATATTGTATACAGAGGACAAAAATGAAAGCTTTTCCAACTGAGAAAGGTTTCATTTTGCAAGTATGATAAGGACCCTAGAGTTAATAATCAAGAACGCAGAACACAACACAAAGCAGAAAAAAGTACAAAGCACACACAAATATACAGGCAGGAATCAAATTAGTCAATTTATTGACCTTTATAATGGAGCACAAATCCTCATCCATTCTCCATGCGGACAAAACAGATTTGCTGTTGTTTCCAATGACTTTAAGTAGGAATTCATCCAGTAACCTTTCTCATCTATTTCATTAGAGCTGACTCATCCCTGCCAAGATTCCAAGACAGGAAAAATAGACTCCATCATCCACTTGGGTATGTGTTTCCAAGTAGTTTTACAGATGATCACATGATTAAACAACTAAAATAGACCACATCTATCCTAGTACAGTTCTGGAAGACAGAAAGTGTAAATATCAAGGAGCTGGCTAGTCTTACTAGTATTGCCTGGCACTGTGAATGGCAACCTACAAGTTGTAAGTCCTTGTGACACTTTCATGGGAGTTGTCTAAGACTATCTTTATGTCAGGTATGTATGATAGGATTTATAACAGTAGGAAAATACAGTTATGAAGTAGGAAAAAATAATTTTATGTAGTGGTTCACCAAGCATGAGGAAGAATATATATGAAGGAACTGTAGCATTAGAAAGGTTGAGAACCACTCTCTAGATGCCTGAAAACAGAAAACATGATGGAGTCATAGGCTCGTCTTGGCTTCAGTCTGACATCTGCTTCAGACTATTATCTTGCTTCCTTTTGTTTCTTGTGACCATGAGGGGAGTAACCTAGATAGTATAGTCAAAGGACCAATCTGAGGACATGTTCAGAATCCATTTTGTGAAAACATGTGCTGTTGTATCATTTGGACAGGGCTGTCTTTGGAACCAGTGCTATTCTGCATGCACATGAGTGCTTTGGTGCTTTGCTCTTTCTTTCTTTCTTTCTTTCTTTCTTTCTTTCTTTCTTTCTTTCTTTCTTTCTTTCTTTCTTTCTTTCTTTCTTTCTTTCTTTCTTTCTTTCTTTCATTCTCTCTCTCTCTCTCTCTCTCTCTCTCTTTCTCTCTCTCTCTCTCTCTCTCTCTCTCTCTTTCTTTCTTTCTTTCTTTCTTTCTTTCTTTCTTTCTATCTTTCTCTTTTATTTTTTTTATTTTTTTCGAGGCAGTTTTCTCTGTGTAGGCCTGGCTGTTGTAGAACTCATTCTGAAGACCTGGTTGGCCTTGAACTCATAAATTTGATTGCCTCTGCCTACAAAGTCAAGGGAATAAAGGCTTGCAACACCACACCCAGCTTCTTTAATTTTTTTTTATTCTGCTATTAACTTATTGTTCCCAAGGATGTTTATTTTATTATTTTATTTTATTAGATACTTTCTATATTTACATTTTAAATGTTATCCCATTTCATGTTTTCCCCTCTAAAAACCCATTAACATGCCCCTCCTCCCCCTACTGACCAACCTAAGCACTCCTGCTTCCCTGTTCTGCCATTCCCTTACACTGGGGTATAGAGTCTCTCAGAACCAGGATCCCCTCTTCACACTGTGTCCAACTAGGCCATCATTTGCTACATATTCGGTGGCAGCGATGGGCCCCTCACTTTGAATTATATGGTTGGTCTTTTTTTAAAATTACATATATTTTAACTTACATTTCAAATTTTGTATTCTTTCCCAGGTTCCCACTCCTCCAGAAACCCCCTATCACATCCCCTGTCCCCCTTCTTCCACGAGGGTGTTCCTTCACCTGTGCACCCACTCCCACCTCACAGTGTGGTGGCTAACAAGTTTATATCTCTGTATCCTCATCATTCAACATCATATTGGGGATCCTGCAGCTTATAGGGAAGAGATGTCCAGATTCTGAGCATTGCAGGGTACCATCCAATACATCAATCTCAAGCCACATGTGGGTACATCTTCCTCAAAAATGTTTCATCCTGTTAATAGCTTTCAGTTGGATCTTTAAGTACCCCAGCCAAGATTGAGGTGTCTGCTCCCAGCACAATCACTTCCCACTTCATTTTGGGGAGCATCTGTGCCAGGAAGTCAGGGTAGATCTCCACATAGTTGATGCAGATTTCAGTGGCCTGAAGGCACAGATGGAAGTCATGCATGCCCAAGCCCTACACATTTGAGCTTAGGAGATTGTAGGTGAGCAGTTTCATGTTGTCACTTTGGATTTCTGCACAGGACTTATATTTTCTTTCATTAATTTTGGGATTTATTTACATTTTAAATGATAGCTCCCTTCCCATTTTCCATTCAACAAATCCCCATCCCACCCACCATCTCCTCCCTTCCCTTTAAAAAAAAGGCTTAGTTTGTATTATATTTCTACATTGCACTCCATCACTGAGTGAAATCAAGACAGGACACATGTAGGAGTATAAGCAGGGTACATGGAGAAAGGCTGCTTATTGGATTGCTTTCTCAGCACAGTTTTCTCAGCTTTAATTCTTACAAAATTTCAAAGCTTTTTTAAACTTTTATTTTAATAACATACCCACAAACACACACACACACACACACACACACACACACACACACAAGACATAACATCACTAAAGAACAAGCAAAATTATTGTAAAGCAATGTCCTAAATGTATTTCATTATCTCCAGTGCCACATTTATAAGTCAATTCTAGAGGCTTTATGTCTAATCATATTTGGCAAATGGATATAACCCATTATGCAGAATTTGGAAAACTAAAATATGAACATGTTTGTATCAATACTTGTTCAGGATTTCTTTTTGCTTTTTTCTGCTTCTCTGCATAAAGGAGAGGTTACTAAAAACGTAATTGATCATTGCCCACAAGCATTTAATGCAATAAGATTGACTAAACATATCAAAACAGATAACAGGCCATCCTATTCTAGTAAAAATTTTATTTCATTCTGTAAGGAATTTGGAATCAAATATAAAACTTGAATTTCTTATAAGCCCATGGCAAACGGAATAGTTCAATGTGCTCATCACACCTTAAAGAATTGGACTTTTATGACAAAACAGTGGCAGTTATATCGCCCAAGGTCACCAAAGGCACATTTTGCCTTTACTTTATTTGAAATAAATTTTTTGCAAACTGATATTAAAGGTCAGTCTGCAGCAGATCACCACTGGCATCCAGTTACTACTAATTCTTATGCATTGATAAAATGAAAGGACCCACTAACTAAGGAATGGAAGGATCCAGATCCGATTATAATCTGGGAAAGGGGCTCGGTTTGTGTTTTTTCACGAGAAGATGGAGTACAGAGGCTGCCCAAGAGATTAATTTGTTAGTTGAACACAGATCCTGAATCTTTTTATAAGTATCACTCTGAGAACTAAAATTCCTCTTTTGCATAGAATTTAGTTGGGGATTCAGCCTCCCAGAAAAGCTGTTTTCTTGCTACTCTCAGAGCTTTGTAATTTGCAACTGAATAAAGTACCTGGACTTCCCCAAAAGAAGCTTTGCATTGCTACTTTCTCATTGTCTGGGTCTCTTTTTCTCAAGCAGGTCAATCAACATCCTCCAATCAGACTGCAGTGGGAGTGCATCCCTGCAAACAAAGGCTTAAGGTGGCAACTGCTATTTTCATTCTAAAGACATTCTACCATGCATTTTGGCTTTAGGTCTGATTAGAGAAATAGGTTTATTAGAAGGGCTAGAAAGGCAGATATTTCAAATATTAGAAGAGATTGGTTTTTATTCTGATAGATGGTCTTAGTCCCTTTGCTGGTCTCTGGTTTTCCACCCTTGCTGCATGCTCCCCTAATTTCCTCAGGCTGTGGGAATTACAGAGATGAGGAGGATGACCTCCAGCTCCTAATATAGCCTAAATGCCACAAATTGTGGTGTTACCAGTGATATAATTCTTGTTGAGGCCTTGCTAAATCTGAGGTTGGCAATTCTTTAGGAGATGCACAGTACTGAGAACTGTGCATACTGATTCGTGATGATATGAATACAATATGGGTACTGCTTCGGTGCAGATATTTACTGTATAATATCATGGGTATTCTGTGTTCTTTGTCTAATATCCACATAACAGTGAGTGCATACCATGTGTGTTCTTGTTTTAGGGAGAGATGTTCCACATGTATCTGTTAAATCCATTTGGTCCATTACTTCTATAAGTTTCACAGTGTCTCTGAGTTGAATGGTAGGGATATAAAGTAGAGAAAGAATTTGTTCAACCCATATTACATGAAAAAAATTAAATTAATATATACTTTTATTTAATCCAAAAAACATGCCTATAGACCCATCTAATGTAGGGAGATCCTATTTGATGTTTCCTCTTCGTAGGTGACTCTAGGTTTTTCACAAGTTGGCATAAGATTACTAGTACACTCAGATTAACATAAAAGCATTTTCAGTCATGTCTAAAACCATCACACCAATCGACCGAGATATTCTCTGTACATTCCATGGGATAAATGTCTGAAACACGTGTGTTTTTACAGTGTGTCTCGGCTTTAAAGTGTAAATCCTGAAAGGAGGGCCATGGTCAACCTTCCTACTTCCTGCTCCTAGGCCACTATTTGCTGCTCTGTGGCACTACAAAGGCTTCTTTGTTAATCAGGTACCATTGTGCCACAGATATCTTGAAGTGATAGAGTGTACAAGCATCCATGGTGACCTAGATGCTGATGAGAACACTATTACACCATCTCCTGCCTTCACAACATACTTATTAAGATGGTGACATAGTGGAAAGAAATGGTGGAACAAATTCTTTAAAGCCCAGTGCTGTTCTCAACAGTCATCTCCTGATTTTCTATATGGACCTCATATGTTACACTTTGAAGTCAACCCACAATCTCATGTTTCTTGTGCAAGTCATTAGAGTGTCAATTAAAGCTAGACTTTGAAAATATATTAATAAGTGTGCCTTATCTTCATATTCCCTGCCCTTAATTATGGTAACCTTGCCAAGAATATATGTCTCACCATTCTCACTGACAGTTTACCTGGTAAGTAGATAGTTGAGAAAAAGACATTCTTCTAAGGCCCAAATAGCCTAGTTAATCAGTATATGAGAAGCAGGGCTGACATCACTCAGCACAAAAGCTAAAGAGAGTCTCTTGTTTTGTGGAGAACTGAGAGAGCAGCAGGGACAGGGGCCTTAATGATAGTCAGTCCAGACCTGGAGGCTGGGTCTAACAGCATCCAAAGGAATACATGCCAAATTCCTCCAGCTTCCTGGAGGAGCACTCTTTCTCTTCAAAATGTGACAGGGATGGCACAAACAAGGGGGAAGAATGATGTGTGTTCTAGACTTATGTTGAGCCATCAGGGTACTGATCCTCCCACCTTTCCCTTGCTATTACAAATGATCAACCTCAATAGGGGTCATGTAAGCTCTGCTGACACCAGAATGTCTAATTGCAAAGCCCTTACAGGAAAAACCAGTTTTCCTCCACTCTCAGGATAAAAAGCAAGGATTGGGCTCATATGGCTAAGCCTTTTCTGACTAGCTTTGAGAGAACAGCGTGGTCCAAGGCCCAAATTTCAGATTTAGTGATTACTGACAGTTTAAAAAGTAAGTACCTGTAATGTTTGCTCTGTGGTACTAAAAAATATTGTCCCCAAATGTATGAGGACAAAACGATGAGCATGTAGCCTAAGGAGCAACATTTCCCTGATAGAACACCAGGCATTTGGAATTCATTCTATACACAGAAATACCCCCGAGTCTCCAGACCACCTTCCTCAACTGTACATTACAAGCATTCCAAGTTTTTGTTATAGCCCATAAGATACAAGTCTTCAAGAAAACACAATCAGACACAAGGCAGAAACAAGAACTCATGTATTGATCAAATTGCATTATCAATGAAAAATGTCAACAATGGGTTGGCATTGCTTAGTGTCTGCATAAAATTGGTATAAATGGAACTAAAAGTTCTGTAACAGTTCATGAGTACAAGAAAAACAAGATTATAATTTCTTAGTAATAAATACTTTCTGTTAAAGTATTCAAAACCCTGTCTAAGGTAGATTTGTCATTCAATGGTAGTATTTGATTTGTAACTTCAACAGCTGACCCGTCCAGCAGGTCCAGTTATTCGAGGGTCTCGAGAGGACTTTCTCCTAAGAAATACATGAAGGGTAGAGAGAGATGAGGGTATTGTGCGAACAAAGATATGGAAACGTTCTGAATTACATCAGGACCCCAGTGTATTAACCATGACCAAGGTTTAAATGCACAAGCAAAAAGGGAAGTGCTTTTCAGCAGGAGGAATGGGGCAGAAGCAATGCACCTCAGCAGGAGGGATGGGGCAGCAGGGTGGGGGGGGGGGAGGAAGTACTTCTCAGCAGGAAGAAAGGGGCAACGGAAATTTTTCTTTTGGCTACTACTGGTGGAAGCAGGAAACTGGTGTTATCAGGGTACATCTTGAGGTCAGGACATCCAGCACTGACTTAGGTTTGGAACAATCTGTAGTTGTTCTTGGAGCAGCCTGTCTGTGGCCTGCTTTTGACCCTCTTTTCTTATGGGGGGGGGAGACCCAATTCAGAGATCAGGACAATAGCATTGCAGTAATAGCTCCCAACAAAAAGCATAGATGCACTCCCCACCACCAGAAAAGAAAAAACAAAACAAAAACAAACAAACAAACAAACAAACAAGCAAAAAAAGCAAAAGATAATCCAATGCACTGTATCTGCTTTGTTGTGAGTAAATCCACAAACATGAATGGATAGCAACACAGGAAGGAATTATGCACAGCAAGGCACACACATACACATACACACACACACAAGTAAAAAGAAACAGTCCAGTCAAGAAGCTATTGAAGAGACTCCTTTAAAATTTATGATAAATAAGATGAAGTGTATTTCTTCACAGTTGATGATTTCTGGTGGAGGGCAAGGAAGATTCACTTTTATAGCTTGTGTTTGATATTTTCTAGGTTCTTCTTTTTATACCCCAAAACACTAGATAGGACAGAAATAAGGGTAGAGAGAGGAATTAGAAAATCTCTGATTCTAATTTTTTTCCTAGTGCTTCTTCTTTAACTATGTCTATGAAAAAAACACAAGCAACTTGCGTAACCAACCACCAAACACCAGACAAAAAGTACTAGCTTTGACACTCAATCTTGTGCAAAGTTAATGCAGCAGGAGTTTTTCACTAATGTATGTTGTATGTAAATATAGTATTCCACCAAACTTAGTAACTCTGTATTCCATACTTCCTGCATTCAGCTGTTTACTATTTTAATATTAGTCATACCTGTTCCATGCTGTGCCATGTGTTTTGATGCAATTAAGTTTCATCTGGGGACCTCATATGAAATGCAAATATTGTGTGTAAATCTCCCTTAGTGTTACTTCATAAACATGTTTCATCTATGGATTAACAGTATTAAGGCTTTCTGTTTGAAGAACACTTTCAGTGTGCATAAGTAGATACTCCTCTTTAGTATTTTATGATACACTAAATATAACATATAGTGTATAAATAGAAGATGAATTCAGTAAAGGATTTTTAAAATGTTGTGTGAGGGCTTTGTGATTAAAAAAAAAGTGTTCTCAATAGTGTTGGCTGAGATTCTGCAGTCTTGTGTGTGCTCTTTTCTAATGAAACATAATTAACGTTTATGCTGAGACTCGGGGAGGAAGGCTTATCAGTAGAAAGAAAGCCATTATATTGGAATCTCTCCTTTTATAAGTATTCCTTGTGTCTGTGTGGCCAATTAGACAGAAACCATGTCTTGGTATACTTGTTGCAATCTGATAGCTTTGTCGTAACCAATCACCCCACCTCTCAGGACTTGAATTAATGTAACTTCCTAAAATGTCCAAAAATTACAAAGACACACACCAGGTACATGTACACCACTAATTCTGACTCATTCTCTGATTCTGAATCTTCCTATGACTGTCCCTGTCACTCTGCCTCTCCTTCTTTTTCTGCCTCTACATTCTCTCTCAGCCTGTATCTGAACCTCTGCCTCTGCACCTTCCTATACCTTTGATTGTCCCACTGCTACTTTTTAGTTCTGAGAAAACGTACAGGTTAGTTTAGTTTTAGAATTGATCTACTGTGGAATTGGTTTTCTATGAACATTAAGTTGCCTCTCTACCTTGTACTAAAACCATTTGATTGAATTTGAATCTTCAGTATAATGAGAGATGTAACCCAAATTCATAGGGCAACAATTGCTAGGTAACTGTCTGGCATTCAACAGTCACTCCACTGTTC
The DNA here is from genome assembly GCF_000001635.26 of Mus musculus. Taxonomy (NCBI): domain Eukaryota; kingdom Metazoa; phylum Chordata; class Mammalia; order Rodentia; family Muridae; genus Mus; species Mus musculus. Next base: position 11,660,396 of record NC_000087.7, on the reverse strand, counting down.
TGAACAAACTGTTTGTAACCAGTAGTTTAAGCACAGGCATATAGCATAAGTGTAAGTATGCAAGCCTGTCTTGATTTCAATGTGATAAAGATCGGGGCCCAAAACTACAAAAGGAGGTAATGGTTTCTTTCTGTTTACAAGTCTCAGCTTGTAAATTGCATGACCTAGGAAAGTCAGGACAGAACTTGATTCAGAGCTGGTAAGTAGAGGCAGAAACTGAAGCAGAGAATATGGAAGAACTCTGGATTACTTTCCTCCAAGTCATAGGTATGCGAGGTCCTAGGGGATGCAAAACAGAAAAGAAAGAAAAAATAAGTACCAAACGTATCACAATGGTTGACCTACATGCATACTTTAAAGTCTGCTCTTGATAATATGTGTGTTCATTTGGAAATCAAGTTCTACATGGCGATTGGTAAACAGCATACTTTTCATTATTTTTATTGGATGAACATTTTTACCTGAAGGAGTGTTGGATGTCAACATTGCTGGACCACATGCAGGTCCCAAGTTAGCTTGTATCAGATCCCCTGGAACAGGACTTACATGTGGCTGTGACACACAGGATGATCACTGGGAATTGAATTCCAGACCCTCTGCAAGAGCAGCCAATGATTTTATACTCTGAGTCATTTAAAGATCTCCACATTTCTGGAGAGAGAAGGAAGGTGTAGGAAGAGAACATTACTCAAAAGGTCCAAATTCATCTAAGAATAAATTAATGCTTGCAAGGGTCTGTCAAGATACACAACAAAAACAAGAAAAAATAAAAGGTGTGTAAAAATTGAAAAGAATGTTTGTTTCTGCTCTGTGGTGTGTTCTGACCAGGACTAAATGAACACACTAAATGAAGCTGCACTGAGAAGCATAAAGAAGGCAGGTACCACACTCTGACAAGTGCTAATGTTGTTTCAACTGTATTGGTGTAATCCTTCAGGGGATTCTTGTCAGAAATAAACACTCTTTATCAATTCCCCAACAGTAAATTCTGTGTGTCTCATTTGGAGACTGGGCAGAAGATATGTGAGATGCACCAGGAATGATTAATCTTTATGTTCTCTAGCTCAGAAACCATTTTCAGGGATCCTATGAAATCCAAAAGGTCAGATCCAGACTGCATAGCATCAGTTTTTTCTTTGCCAATTCAAAAGTAGAGCCAGCATCTAAAAAGATGACTTATCTGTTACACAGAGTTGCTGCTACCACATAGGAGGTGGCTATGATTCCCAACACCAACACTGTGGATCTCTCTCTCTCTCTCTCCCTCTCCCTCTCTCTCTCTCTCTCTCTCTCTCTCTCTCTCTCTCTCTCTCTCTCTCTCTGCCTCACTCTCTGTTTCTGTCTGATTGTGTCTGTGTGTGTTTCTGTGTGTGTCTGTTTCTGTGAGTCTGAGTGTGAGTGAGTGTGTGTTATTATAATGTAGCCCATTCTTAAAATAAGAAAGGTGCTTTCACTTTGTTTTGTTTTTTTCTTTCCATTTTGGCCAAATTGTATTGATTAGCACTGGCTGGCCTCAAATTGGCTATGTATGTATGGCTGTCTTAGAAGTCAAAAGAGATACGATTTCATAAGACCCATAGTCCTCTGGTTAAAAGCAGGAGTCACTGTGATAGGCTTCCATTTTGTAAGATTATAAGGTTTGAACTATAGGAAGGTATGTAAGTAGTCTTCAAAATTAATTCCTAGGTGCCAGGGAATGGGGGGGCAAACACACATTTAATCCCAGGACTTATTATGCTGAGGCGGGAAAATCTCTAAATTCCTTTTCAGTCTCGTCTATAGAGCAAATTCCAGTTCAGCCAAAGATATTCCATGGAATGCAGCCTGGAAAAAAAAAACTTGAAATGAATAAACTACATAGTTATGTAATGAATAATTAAAAAAAAACACTGCGAAAGATGAGTGAAATATGCAATTATCTAGACATATACCAAATCCATAAGATAAACCACCTAGACAGCCCCTTAACACCTTAAGAAATAGAAACAATCATGAAAATCTCCCACCAAAAGAACCCTTGGAATAGATGGCTGTAGTGCAGAATTCTATCAGACCATCAAAGAAGAACTAATACCAATTCTCATGAAAGTGTTCCACAAATTAGAATCAGAAGGAACACTACCCAATTCATTCTATGAAGCCACAGTTACACTGCATATTCTCCTGTGGAGATGGAATGGTCACTGCCTAATGAGGAACTGGTCACTTCTTCCTTTCATACAGGACTTTGTTTGAGATTATTTTTTGTTTCTACCATGTTTATATTACAAATATATTTTAAATACAGTTTTAACATATATGAATTTTAGCTTTAGAAAATGTCATGTATATTTAACAGGCTTTTAACAACCATAACTTATATTCACAACATAAAAACAAAAGAAGTTACAACCTATTTAATCATTGAGAGAAAATTAGAGGCTATTCTAACCAAATTGAACCAGGAGGAAAACAAGAACTGTACTGAAAATCTGATTTTTAGTAAAAAAATAACAAAAATAATGATAATAATAATAATAGTAGTAGTAATAATAATAATAATAATGAAATACATTGGAAATTTAAAAAAATGAATACATATATTTTGCTAGTTTAAGTAAAAAATATTAATGAATAATAAGAATTATGTTCACCTGATTTCGAAATCCCAATCCTCTCATTCTATGAAAATTTTGGTTGGAATTTGAAAGATTAGCTTTGTGAATAGTTGTCCAGGAAATTGACAGATGCCCTTAGGTTATGTTGCTTTCAGTTGTTATGGAGACAATGCCTCAATTACACTCCTTTCTGTGCCTTGGAATTCTAGGTCCTCAGTCTGCCACTGCCTCCAACTCCACCTCCATTTCCACCTCTACTCTACCTCTGCCTCTGCCTCCTCCTTCCTGCCCCTGTCCCTGTCCCTGTCCCTGTCCCTGTCCCTGTCCCTGTCCCTGTCCCTGTCCCTGTCCCTCTCCCTCTCCCTCTCCCTCTCCCTCTAGCCTCCCCACTACCACACAGATAACCCTCAGATTATTTCAGTTTTAGTACTGATCTACTCTAGAATTTTTTTCCTTCATGTCTACTTCCTTCCTAGCTTGTTGTAAAACTATTTAATTCAATTTGAATCTTCCACATAATAAGAAATTTATTCCAAATTCATAGGCCAACTATTGCTAAGTAAGAGTCTGGTGTTCATCAACCACTCCACTGTTCTAAAGGAAGTGTTTTGTAATCAGAATTTTAAGCACAGGCAAATAACTTTAGTGTTAGTGTAAAATTCTGTCTTGTGTTCAATGTGATAAAGATCAGGGCCAAAACTGTTGGAAACCAGGCCTTACCTAACTTGAACTGTGTTTCACCTGGGAGGCAAACAGAGGCTGAAAAGAGAGGGGAACTATATAGGTGAGAGAAAAATGGAGCCAAGATTATTTTCTGATCTAGGCTCAAATATTTAATAAAAGTTTGCACTTATAAAGGGGGAAACCCATTCTTTGCCATGCCAAGTTTCTTGCTTTCCTGATACCAAGTTGTCAGCACAGCCTTTTAGCACTAAGTCACCAAATTCACAGATTGCAGTTAACTACAGAAAATCTTGGAGAACCAATTTGGCCTCATGGCAGATGGCAGGTAGTGTCACATCAAAGGAAACTAGCTGAGGAGCTGCACTGCAGGTGGCCCTGCCTCAATGGCATAAGGTTTGAACCTGCATAGGTTGGAGGAGGTTATATTCCCCCCCCCCTGTTAATAATATTTTAAAAAGTGCTGCACTGAGGCATAAAATGTATTTATGCTCTATAGTCTTGCCTGGGAGTTATGGTGGCTGGAGGCCACACCTCCCTTAGGAAATCTTAGATCTTCCTGAAGCATCAAATTCCATTATGGATGGTATGTGCAACTAGTTTGTGTTATATTTCACACAAAACATGGCTCTGTGTTGTGTTATCAACAGTCATGGCCTTTGGCATGTACCTCTGTTTTAGATTGGTATGGTTCTGAGATCTGGATGTCTGTCATTGAATGTCCAGCCCTCATTAGCACACCTTATTCCCAATTCAGACCAAAGTCATAATATGTACTAGAATGAAGATCAATAACTGCCACCTGCGCTGTTGGAGGCAAGGCTGTATATCTGATACAGTCAGGCTGAAGGACTTGGATGACCTGCTTGAGAAACAAAGGTGGGACTGTGATAAGCAACAGTGTGAAAGTTTCTTTGGAGAAGTCCAGGTACCCCATTCAGTTGCAAATTAGCAATGATCAAGCTTAGTCTTAGAGATCCAGGTGTGGGGGAAGTGGCTTTGAGAATAGCAGAAAGGCTGCAGCCTCTCTGGGAGTGGAGGCTGTGATCCAAATTAAATTTGCTAGCTAATTAAGATTTTAGCTATCTTCCCTAATTCTTCTAATACTGGAATTATTAATAGACCAGTCCAATATTGAATTAGAATAACTGCTCACAGTGAGGTTAGAAGATGAATCACTATAATTCTATCCTGAGACTAATCTTTCTAAATCAGATTACACAGTCTCTACTGTGCTATGTCCCATAAGTCTTAAAATCCTTGAAGTAAGGCATCTTAGCTTGTCCAAACTGGGAAAATGATAAACAAAGGTGGGTCAAAAACATATACCCAATACAGCTTTCTTGTCACTACAGTCAGGGCACTAAGCAAACACACCTTTTAGTTTGTCACAAAAATTAGCCTTCATATATGCAACATTCTGTGAAGAGAACATATGCTTGTCCATTTCCCAATAAAGTAGCTATTTAGGATCAAGCCATATACCAATAAGTAGATTATTTTCATTTTACCTAGACATGATTATGTCTCCTATTTAAGATACTATCAGGCATTTTTAAATTCTTTGACATCCAAATTTCAAAGTTCTTAAAGTGTGATTTAAATAATGTGCATGGGGATATAATTTATCTTGTCCTTTTTTTTTTTAAGAAGAGTTTTTTAAAGTTCCACATTACCCTGTATTTGAAAATTAATAAATTGTTTCCAAAACTTTTCAAATGCTTTACTGTTATAGTCAGTATTAATATAACAAGGCCAGCGACTAATTACACTTTCAATTGTTTATCTTGAAGAGCGGATTTAACTAGAAAGCTTTAAAATTTATTAATAGTCCCCCTCTTCCTTTCTCTTTCTCACTTCCTCCATTTCAAGCAGCATATGCTGCTGTAATGTCTTCTTGCCTCTGCAGGTATTTTACACATGAAGTGTCCAAGCAAAATGGCATGTACACAAACAACCATACCCACCATCAAAGTTTATAAAATAAAAGAAATGATGTCTAGACTATGATTCTAATTTTTCTGGGAAAGGTAGGATAGGAGAGAGTAATCACTGTGTGTGGACTCACAAAGACACAAAGAACCCCCCAAATAGAGCCTATTTACCACTCCTTAGAAACACAAACACCACAGGCAGGAGGAGGGATTTTGAATGAGGAACTCTTTCCTTGTCTTTCCAAGTGCTTTGGTGGATGAGCACAACTACAGGAAAAGGGTCTCACAGCAGGTAAACTCCCACCACCACCCCACACACAAGGCAAAGTCACCTTGGTGGAACCAGGAGCAGATCACCTGCCTCTGCAGGTTGTTTCTGTTTAGCTGCTTTTGGAGAAAGCAGTTGGAGCAGTTGCTGCCTGCTCTTGAGAAGGGCTTAAGGGTATAATGTATAGGTCTGTAGAATTGCAACAAGTTTGGACCCTAAAAAAGTAATGGGTTTCTGAAATAGTCCTGGACTGTGAATCTTAGGGTCTTGCTAGGGAATTTCTTAATCTGCAGTGGCATTTAGACATTGGAGCAAGCAGAGGTGCTTTGATCCTTATCTTTGGCACTCAAAGTTGTCCTGGAAGACAATCGTTGTGACTGTTTGTGAGGCTTTGCTGGAGGAGAGGGGATATTGACAGCCCTCTACATGATCTGCATGGCACACAACTAGAGCTTTGTTTCTTCTGAAGCATAGAAGTGACTGAGGGCAAAACACCACAGGAGACAACTATATCAGGGTCCCTTAAGTAAAATCTTGCTGGTGTATGAAATAGTGTGCCTTGCAAATACTGAAGTGGATGCTCACAGTCATCTATAGGATGGAATACAGGGCCCCCAATATAGGAGCTAAAGAAAGTACCCAAAAACTGAAGGGGTCTGCAACCCTATAGGTTGAACAACAATATGAACTAACTAGTACCCACAGAACTTGTTCCTCTAGCTGCATATGTAGCAGAAGATTGCCTAGTCGGCTATCATTGGGAAGAGAGGCCCTTGGTCTAGCAAAGTTTATATGCCACAGTTCAGGGGAATGCCAAGGCCAAGAAGTGGGAGTGAGTGGGTAGGTGAGGAGGGGGCAGGAGGTATAGGGGACTTTTGGGATAGCATTTGAAAGGTAAAAGAAGAACATATGTAATAAAAATGTGGGGGAAAATAAAGAGACGAGGTCGTTTCTACAATTAGGAAAAGTCTCATTACTTTATCCCATTAAATGTGCACATTAAAAAAAAGTGGCTAATGGCTTTGAACAGGATCCTTGCTGAGGACAGGATCTTATAATGGGTTCCAGATAGACAACTCATTTACAGTTTTACAAGCTAGTATTTATAAACAATTGATCATTGGGAGCCTCAAGCTGAGACACCCGATCACTGGGCATAAGTGTTGAGATAATTTGAAGATATTTCCGTTGTTTTGAATAATCTGTATGATATTGGATACATTTACTCTATGGAAGGAGTATGTGTGTGGAGTCCCTTGTGTCACTGAAGTAGAAGGAGTTGTAAACCACCTGTGGCGATGTTGCAAGTTCATATCTAAGATGTGTTTGTGATGCCAGCGTTTATAAAGGAGGAGGCATCTCTGAGATGCAATAACACATTTAAAAAAGAAAACCACAAGTCAAAACGGAAAGGGTATATTGCCTTATGTTGTTGTATTTCTGTTTTTTGTGTGTTGTGTATGTGTTTTGTTTTTTGTTTTTGTTTGTTTGTTTGTTTGTTTGTTTGTCTTCTTATTTGTGTGTATGGTCTGATTTTTGGATTTTTTCGAGACAGGAATGCTCTATATGCCCCTGGCTGTCCTGGAACTCACTCTGTAGACCATGCTGGCCTTGTACTCAGAAATCTGCCTACGTCTGCCTCCCAAGTGCTGGGATTAAAGCTGTGCACCACCAACACCCTGCTAATATTGCCATTTTTAGTGAGATATTTTAATGTTTTTTTTACTGATTTATGTAAGATATTTCAAATGGTGTGTCCATTTTTTTCACGTTGTTGCATTATTCCTTTCAAAGTTTGTTGATTATTGCTCACAAATACAGGATTTAACATCAGGACACTGACATTCTTCTTTTTCATTTCATTCCTCTACTTTTTTTCTGTTTTACTTATCTGGAAATGGATTTTTCTGTATAGTCCTAGCAATTCTGGCCTTCTTTTACAGTTCAGTCCTGAATTCAAATCTATTGGATTTTATCACCAAATCCTGAGATTATACCCCTTTCTAAGCAGACATCAACATTTTTTTTTAATTTTCTGTCTCACAATACTTCTTTAGAAGATGTCCTCATCACGGATCCCAAGTAATGCCTTCAGACACTTCTAACTTTCTGTAGCAACCTTACCACATAGAGCCTATGTAAGGCATCCTGTTGGGTAGCATTCTGTCTTAAGCTGTCCACATCCAAAGTGTTTGTATTCTTCACAGTGGCCTGTGAGGTTAGTGTGATAAATCTGGGATGAGCTGTCAGGTGAAGAAGTATTCACCACTGCAGCCACAAAGCTTGCAGTTTCCACTACTCCTGATCATGATGCTGCAGAAGGTTTCTTTGATTTTCATAGACACAGGCTTCTTATTCCCAAATCTTGGTAGTGGTACTGTATTCTGCCTGTCTGTGTAAACAATTAGACATGAACCATGTCTTACTATACTGGTTGCATCTTGAGAAGTTTGTTGTTCTTTTCTGCTGGATAGCCTGTTACTGGGGAAATCAGGCCATCAAGACTATTCTTAGCCTGGAAGATACAGAGTCAGGGTCAGAGGAAGTGTGAAGTCTGGGTAAGGACTAGTTCTTAATCCAGATATTCCCTATGTATAAGAACCGTAATTGTCAACATTTCTCATTAAAAAAAAAAAAAAAAAAAAAAAAAAAAAAACACTTGAGGTTTTTATGTGTTATTCCCAAATGACAGCTGTAAGTTTTTTCCACCTAAACACACCCCTCAATATACAGGAACAGATATCTACAGGGCCCTTTATAAACTATTCAGAGTTATGCATCCCCATGTTCTCTGGTCTGTTTCCATTGTAAAAAAACATATGTTGAGACAGGGTTGTTTACCTTTGCTCTAATGATGTCCCTGGTCTTAATGTCTCAGTATTCATCCTGGTGTGAATACTGTGGAAATCGAAAATGTTAAAGGGACCGTGAAGCAAAAATGTTAATTGGTGTGAAAGAGATAATGGGAACAGCCGTTAGTTTCCACTGACTGAAAGTAAAATATTCATTACCTGTTATATTTCACAAAAACAGAAGTATTGCTAATTTGTTCAAAGTGGACAGCCAGGTACAAATGAAATGACTTTTATCCACTGGGCTGTTTTTTTTTTTTTTTTTTTTCCGAAGCCTGGGCATGGCTCAACAAAGGAGTGCCTGAGAGCACCTGAATGTTCAGATAAAGTTTACTGAGGCCTCCTTGGCCTGAGAGTGCCTGTCCAGCCGCACTTTTGTACAAGAGGAATGGGTGGGACTTTCTTTGATAGAAACAGCAGGAGCTTGGTTGCCTGTTAGACAATTGTTGAAGAACAGCAGCAGGCTGTAGTGATTGAGATTGTCAGACACCCTGTGAAAATTGCAAAACCCAAAGTAACTTGGAGCTAAAAAGTTAGAGATCTGATTAAGAGGTAAAATCTTGGATGTTGTAGTGAAGAGCAAAAACTTATAATTTTGGGTCTTATAGCAATGTGGTATGTAAGTTCAAGAAATTCAGGGCTGAAGAATAGACCCAGGCGGGTCCAGGCACAGCCAAACCCACCCTGTAGCTAAGAATGTCCAGCCATAAAAGATAAAAAAGAGAATGCAGGAACTAGCCACTGCTATCAGGATGGACCATATGGCCACGTGCAGGATGGCGACCCCGGGCAGCTACTTCCTATAGCTCCCCATAAATCATACATTGACCAGGTGTCCTGCTGACCTCGAGAAGTCCCAAGCCCTTGTGCCTCCCTACACCTTAGCAGGCACATATTACCCTGTTAATTTGTAATCATCCCGCCAACATTTAAATAATCCAATCATGTGTAATGGCCCAAATTCTTTTGGCTCCCCTGTTTTTGGTTTGTGTTTTTTGCCTTTATAAGCCTGTAAAAAGTTTGGGCCTGGGTTGAACTTCCCTGCCCCCTGCCTGGTGCATGAGTTTCGACCCCAGCATGCTGGCTTGGGCGCTCCTTTTTTGTTTTTGTTTGTGTGTTTGTGTGAGATTAAAGCTTGTATAGTTACAGCGAGTTCCGCCTCAGTGTCCTACTGGGTGCGCACCTCCCTGAAGAGGGACTCACTGAAGGGGTCTTTAATGTGGTGCATTGGCCGGGAGGTGCGTGACCACCCAGGGTCCTAGACCCACTTGGAGGTAAGGCCCTCTATCTTGTCTTGGTTTTGTCTCTATATTCTGTCTGAAAATCTTGTGAGATCACAGTTTCAGTTTTGCAAATGCTCTTATGAGACAGTGCTTCGAAGCGAGAGCAAAGTGGATAAGGACAGATGTGTCTAGGTGTCCACCATTTGTTCGCCCTGGGAGACGTTCAGGGAAGTCAGGGGGAGGGCCAGAGATGCCTAGTGAACCCCCTCGGGAAAAGTCAGGAGATAAATTTTCTCCTTGACGATCTGTTTCTGAGACCTGTTACTAGGCCGTCTAATTCTTTTCAGGAACTCTGGTTGACAGAGTAGGCGACTGGTTTTGTTTTTTGAGTCTTGTAGCCTTTGTAATCATTTTTATCATGTGTGTGACAGAGCTTAACGTGGGAAAGACTGTGACGACCCCACTAACACTTACTCAGAACCATTGGACAGACTTTATGACTAGGGCCAACAATCTTTCCTTCGATGTCAAGAAAGGACCTTGTCAAACTTTTTGCTCCTCTAAATGGCCAGCTTTCGGTGTGGACTGGCCTTCGCAGGGAAATTTTAGCCTGCCTGATATTCTAGGTGTCAAGTTATTTTTCAGACCTCAGGAGGGCATCCTAATCCGGTACCGTATATAATTGTGTGGCAGGACAATTGTGTGGTTTCGTACAAAATATGCCACCCTGACTGGGTTCCTGAACTTCCGGAGCTGAGGCAGTGATGGTGGCAGTAGCCATGAAACCGAAAATGATGCCTGCGGGTCTGCCAGAGCATGTTCCATCGGCCCACCTGAGGATCTATCCTGAAATTGATGATGCCTTTTTCCTTTACTCCTTCCCACCCCCTTACCCCCAAAGAACTTCTAATCCTGATCCCTCACAGCTGCCCACTCCAGCAGACCCCAGGGTGGCCTCTGTGACAGGACCGGTGGGAGGGACTCCTAGCTGCGAAGGCCATAGTTCAGAGGGAAGTTAATCTAAACCAGGTTCCACTGTTGCTTTGCATTTAAGAGCTTATGTAGGAGGACCTGCCCCTGCCCCGGGGCAGTTAGTCCCATTGCAGTACTGGCCATTTTCATTGGTAGATATGTTGGCAGATATGTATAACAGATATGTATAACTAATCACTCCTCTTTCTCATAGAATCTCTCAGGCTTAACAGTACACCTTGAGTTCCTAATGTTGTACCAGCCCACTTGGGATGACTGCCAGCAACTTTTTCAGGTCCCCTTTACAACTGAAGAGAGAGGATCCTGCTAGAAGCCAGAAAAAATCATCCCAGGACCAGATGGGACCCCCACTAATCTCCCCAACCTTATAAATGCAGCTTTCCCCTTGGCCCGTTCTGCCTGGGAGTTCAATACTGTGAAAGATAGGGAGCGTCTCACAGTCTACTGCTGGACTCTAGTGGCAGGGATAAAGGGGGCCACACAGCGACCCACCAATTTGGCCAAGGTAAGAGAAGTCCTTCAGGGTTCAATGGAGCTGCCCTCTGTTTTCTTAGCACGACTAATGGAGGCTTATAGGAGATATGCCCCGTTTGATCCCTCTTTGGAGGGACAGCAGGCAGCTGCAGCCATAGCTTTCATTGGTCAGTCTGCCTCTGATATTAAGAGAAAGTTACAGAGGTTAGAGGGGCTCCAATATTATACTCTGCAGGATTTAGTAAAATAAGTTGAGAAAGTGTACCACAAGAGAGAGACTGAGGAAGAAAAGCAAGAGAGAGAAGAGAAAGAGGTAGAGGAAAGAGAAAACTGGCATGAACGCCAGCAGGATAGGAACTTGACTAAGATTTTGGCCGCAGTGGTAGGTGGAGAAAGTTCACAGAAGGGTCAGTCAGGGTAACTGCCCTACAGGGCAAGAAGACCCCCAGGAGAACAGAGACCGCCACTTGAGAAAGACCAATGCACATACTGCAAGAAAAAAGAATATTGGGCCAGAGACTGCCCAAAGAAGAAGCAGAGGGGCCCCAAAGTATTGGCCCTTGAAGAAGACCAGAGAAGTCGGGGCTCGGTTCCCCTCCCCAAGCCTAGGGTAACTCACTCTGTGGAGGGGACCCCCATTAATTTTCTAATAGACACAGGAGCTGAACATTCAGTCTTGACTGAAGCTTTAGGACAATTAGGATCAAAGAAGATTTTAGTTATGGGAGCCACTGGTAGCAAGCTTTATCCCTGGGCAACCAAAAGGATTTTAGACATAGGAAAAAATAAAGTGACACATTCTTTTCTTGTGATACCTGAGTGCCCAGCACTCCGCTAAGCAGGGACCTTTTGAAAAAATTGAAAGCACAAGTCCAGTTTACTTCTGACGGACCTGAGGTATCATGGAAGAAGAATCCAATGGCATGCTTAGTTTTAAATTTAGAAGAAGAATATCACCTCCACGAACAGAAGTCTGAGACTTTACCCTTTAAAGAATGGTTGACAGCTTTTCCAGAGGTTTGGGCAGAGCAGGCTGGGATGGAATTAGCTAGGCAAGTGCCACCCAACATAGTCGAGTTAAAAGTGGCTGCCAAACCCGTTTCAGTCAGGCAATACCCCATGAGTCAAGGGGCTAAAAATGGCATTCGACCACATATCCAGAGACTGCTATAACAGGGTATATTGGTCCCGTGCCAGTCCCGTTGGAATACCCCCTTCCTGCCAGTGTGTAAATCTGTGACAAATGACTATCTGCCTGTCCAGGACTTAAGAAAAGTCAATAAGCGGGTACAGGACATTCACCCAACTGTGCCCAACCCTCACAACTTGCTGAGGTTCTTACCACCTGAACGGTCCTGGTACACCGTCCTGGATTTAAAGGTGCCGTTTTCTGTCTCAGATTACACCTGAGCAGTCAACTTCTGTGTGCTTTTGAGTGGCGAGTCCCTGAAGGAGGATATACGGGTCAGCTAATCTTGACTAGGCTGCAACAGGGGTTCAAAAATTCACCCACTTTTTTGATGAAGTGGTCCACCACAACCTTGTGCCCTTTAGGAAACAGAACCCCCAAATGTCTCTCCTGGAGTATGTAGATGATTTAATCCTTGCAGCTTCAACCCAGGAACTGTGTCTTGACGGGATCAAGAAGCTTCTAAATGAAAAAAGTGAATTGGTGTACCACTAAGAAAGCTCAGCTATGCCATATGGACTTGACCTACCTAAAATACTCCCTCCGAGAAGGAAAGCGGTGGTTCACCGAAGCTCGAAAGAACACTGTGATGCAGATCCCAACCCCCACCACTCTGTGACAAGTACGTGAGTTTCACGGAAAGGCAGGCTTTTGTAGACTCTGAATACTAGGGTCCACCATGTTGGCGGCCCCTGTGTACCCACTCACTAAAGAAAAAGTCCCGTTCACCTGGACAGAGGAACACCAAAAAGCCTTTAACAGCATAAAGGCTGCTCTGCTTACAGCCCAGGCTTTGGCCCTGCCAGATTTGATTAAGCCTTTCACTGTATACGTTGATGAGCCAGCTGGAGTAGCCCGCAGAGTCCTGACTCAGACTCTGGGGCCCTGGAAGTGGCCAGTGGCCTACCTGTCCAAAAAATTGGACCCAGTTGCCAGTGGATGGCCCTCCTGCCTAAAAGCCATCGCTGCAGTAGCCCTACTTGTTAAAGATACTGACAAGCTTACTCTAGGTCAGCATGTGACTGTAATCACTCCCCATGTGTTAGAGAGCATTGTATGACAGCCCCCTGACCATTGGATGACAAATGCCCGGACGACCCACTACCAGAGCCTGTTGCTAAATGACCGAGTGACTTTTACCCCACCTGCCATTCTCAATCCTACCACCCTCCTCCCTGAGACGGATGACTCCACCTGGGTACACCAATGTGTTGATATCCTGGCTGAAGAAACTGGAACAAGGAAGGATCTGACTGACCGAACTTGGCCAGGTGTGTCTGACTGGTACACAGATGGTAGCAGCTTTGTGGTGGAGGGAAAATAAAGAGCAGGAGAGGCAGTGGTTGACAGAAAACAGGTAATTAGGGCAAGTAGCCTTCAAGAAGGAACTTCGGCTCAGAAGGCTGAGCTCCTGACGCTAACTAAAGCTCTGCGGCTGGCAGAAGGTAAGGCAATCAATATTTATACTGACAGCCACTATGCTTTTGCCACAGCCCACATTCATGGGGCCATCTATAGACAAAGGGGGCTACTTACTTTGGCAGGCAAGGAAATCAAAAATAAAGAAGAAATCTTGGCCCTCCTAGAGGCTATACACATGCCCAAGAAAGTGGCCATCATCCTCTGCCCTGGCCATCAAAGGGGCAAGGTCCTGTAGCCCAGGGAAATCAGATGGCACATTGGGCGGCCAAACAGGTGGTACAAGGCATCCCTGCGCTGCCTCCAGTGACTATAGAAGAACCAAAAGAAACCCCAGAAATCAGTTTTGAATACACCTCCAAAGATTATGAGATGATTGAAGATCTTGAAGAACAAGGGATGTCCAAAGGATTTAGCTACCATGGGATTGCAAGAACAAGAGAAGGAACAATTATTTTGCCCTATAGAGAAGGAAAGGCATATGTAAAACGCATCCATCCCATGACACATCTGGGGGCAAAGAAATTGTGTGATTTAATCCAGTCCTCAAACTATTATGTGCTCAGGCTAGTAGACGAACAAGTAACTAAATCCTGCAAGTGTGTGCCCTGATTAATGCTGCACGCCCCTTTAATGAACAAGAAAAATGACAACGGGGGGATAGACCTGGAGTTTACTGGGAAGTAGACTTCACTGAGATCAAACATGGAAAATATGGTAATAAAGAGTTACTAGTTTTCATAGACACTTTCTCAGGATGGGTAGAAGCCTTCCCCACCAAGTCTGCAACTGCTCAGGTGGTGACCAAGAAGATCCTTGAAGAGATCCTACCCCGGTTTGGGATCCCCAGGGTAATTTGCTTGGATAATGGGCCTGCATTTGTTGCCCAGGTAAGTCAGGAATTAGCTACACAATTGGGGAACAATTGGAAGTTATATTGTGCTTATAGACCCCAGAGCTCAGTATAGGTAGAAGGAATGAACAGGACTCTAAAAGAAACCCTAACTAAATTAGCTATTGAGACTAGTGGTAAAGACTGGGTGACCCTCCTTCCCTTTGTGCTCCTTAGGGCCCGAAACACACCTGGGTGTTTCGGCATTACTCCTTATGAAATTCTACATGGGGGACCACACCCCTTGACCGAGTCTGATGGGATAGTGGATTCCAGTGCTGACTCTTCCTCACCCTCTTCTCTGTTTACCCATTTAAAGGCCTTAGAAGTTGTCAGAACACAGATCTGGGACCAGATAAAAGAAGCCTACACACCAGGGACCACTGCAGTGCCCCACGGGTTCCAGGTCGGGGACTCAGTTCTGGTCTGACAACACCGAGCTGGCATGCTTTAGCCCCGGTGGAAGGGACCCTATCTAGTGCTGCTGACCACCGTCAAGGTCGCAAAGGTAGACAGGATCGCCGCCTGGATCCACGCATCCCACATAAAAAAAGGCACCCAACTAGGATGAAGACGACCTCAGAGAAAATTGGACAGTGGCCGCTACAGATAATTCTCTTAAAATGTGCCTTCGCTCTACCCCAACCTTGGGTAATAATCCTCACACTTATGACCCTGACATGGGAGGCCATCTCTCAAGCTGGAGATACTGTATGGAGTACTTCAAAGGTGCCCCCCCCTTTTACATGGTGTCCCCCTCTCTTTCCTGAAATCTGTGCCCTGATAGATGGATTAGACGCCTGGGATATCCCTGAAGAGTCACATGAAACGGTGCCCCAAGATGAGGTAATCTATCACAAGCGGCCATATCACCAGGGGTTAAGTTCCCAAGGAAAGTACATTGCAGATATACCAGGCTGTAGTAGTAGGTCTAAACAGAGGAGACTTGGTCAGGAGCCCTTTTATGTCTGTCCCAGGGATAGGGTAAATAAAAAAGAGGCTCGCTGGTGTGGGGGAATAGAGGGCATCTTCTGTAGTCAGTGGAGATGTGAAACCACTGGTACCATTCATTGGGACCCTTTCTCTAGCTCGATATTATTATAGTTTCCAGATGAAATAAGGGCCATGATTCCTTAAACATCACTTCTACTCAAAAAGCAAAAGAGACAAAAAAGATTGGATAAAGGGAAGACAGTGGGGCCTAACATTTTATGTGACAGTGACAGGCCCTGGATTCACATTTAAGATTCGGCTAAAGATGAAGTGTCCCCCAACCCAGGCAGTAGGACCTAACCCTGTTCTTGTTAAAAAACCTCCAATGCCCCTTCCCAGACCTACCTTTCCCGGACCTACCCTAGTTGGTCCAGCTATTCCAACAGAAGTCTATACCCCTTCCTCAGACCTGAAACTTACATTGCCCCTACTCCCCCAGATACTGAACACCGTCTGTTTAGTCTGGTACAGGGGGCTTTTTGGTACTCAATTGTAACAATCCCAACATCACTAAGTCTTGTTGGCTGTGTTATGCCTCCAATACCCCATATTATGAGGGAGTTGCTCAAGTCAAGACATACAATAAGGCTGAGGACAATTCTCAGTGTCCTTGGGGAGAAAACAGAAAACTAACATTAGCAGCTGTCTCGGGAAATGGACTTTGCCTGGAACAAGTCCCACATGACAAACGATACCTCTGTAATCAGACTCATCATCTCCAGTCTTCCAATAATAGAGGTCAGTACTTATTCCCTTCCTTAGACACAGTATGGGCTTGCAACACTGGACTCACTCCCTGTGTATTTACTTCTGTTTTTAATACTTCTAAAGATTATTGTCGTTTAGTTCAGAGTGTTCCTAGGCTTCTGTATCATGATGACAGTTTTTTGTCAATGGATTCAACCACTGGACCCGGTATAAAAGGGAACCCATTACCATGACCTTAGCAGTCCTTTTGGGTCTAGGAACAGCAGCTGGGGTCGGCACAGGCACAACTGCCTTGATACAGACCCCCCACTATTTTCATGAATTGCACAACCGCTATGGATGCAGACCTAGGTGCACTAGAGCAGTCCATCACCAAACTTGAAGAATCTTTGACCTCGCTATTAGAGGTAGTGCTACAGAACAGGAGGGGGCTAGATCTACTTTTTCTCAAGGAAGGTGGACTCTGTGCCGCACTAAAAGAAGAGTGTTGTTTTTATGTAGACCATTCTGGTCTTATCAGGGACTCCATGGCTAAGCTCAGAGAAAGGTTAGAAAAATGAAGCAAAGAAAGAAGCATATTAAGGATGGTATGAAAATTGGTTTAACAGGTCTCCCTGTTTTATGACACTGATATCCACCCTGGCAGGCCCTCTGATTATTTTTTCCTCCTGCTTTCTTTTGGTACATGTATTTTAAATAAGCTGGTTGCTTTTGTTAAAGATAAAATAAACATCATACAAGTCATGGTCCTAAGACAGCAATATCAGACTCTTCAACAAGAAGAAAGTTCGTTCTAAGATTAGAAATATCCACTAAAAGAAGTGAGTAATGAACAGCAAAAACTTATAATTTTGGGTCTTATAGCATTGTGGTATGTAAGTTCAAGAAATTCAGGGCTGAAGAATAGACCCAGGCGGGTCCAGGCACAGCCAAACTCACCCTATAGCTAAGAATGTCTGGCCATAAAAGATTAAAAAGAGAATGTAGGAACTAGCCACTGCTATCAGGATGGACCAAATCTGGCAGGATGGCACCTCCCTATAGACCCCATAAATCATACATTGACCAGGTGTCTTGCTGACCTCGAGAAGTCCCAAGCCCTTGTGTCTTTCTACATCTTAGCAGGCACATATTACCCTGTTAATTTGTAATCAGCCCGCCGCCATTTAAATAAGCCAATTATGTGTAATGGCACAAATTCTTTTGGCTCCCCTGTTTTTGGTTTGTGGTTTTTGCCTTTATAAGCCTGTAAAAAGTTTGTGCTGGGGTTGAACTCCCCTGCCCCCTGTGTGGTGCATGAGTTTCGTCCCCAGCATGCTGGCTTGAGCGATCCTTTGTTGTTTGTGTGTTTGTGTGCCATTAAAGCTTTGTATAATTACAGTGAGTTCGGTCTCAGTGTCCTACGGGGTGCGCGCTTACCTGAGAAGGGACTCCCCACGGGGGTCTTTCAGTAGGTTTTCTGAATAAGTTTGTATTACATGGCAAAAAAAAAGATTTATTATATTCATTTCCTTCCGTCTCATATTGTTTAAGGCATATATAATGCAATTGAATACTGCACATTCGGATTATTAACAGTTTCATACAAAGTTCCAAATTTAAAATACCACGAAATGAGAAAGCATACAATATATATTCCAATCATGAATAAGCAAATGAATGTAGGAAAATAGTTTTCAGGTACTAAGATACATAGCTATTAAGACATGATCATAACAATTTAGAACAGAGGATATTAGCCTAACCCCTATGACTTAAATTTCCCCTTGGCTGTATACTCAGAGCTCTGTGTCCTGTCTGTTGCTGATTGGAACAATGCTTTGTTTTTCAGTAGCTTCCTGCATGAATTTAACATGGTCATACACTATAGACCGTCTTAGCAGGAATTAACTTAATGTGGATCTAGGAATCTGTTACCTGTAGAGAAGGGCCTCTCTGTTAAGAATGATCAGTGACCATTGTACCTCATTGTTTCTACAGAGGATCCTAAAGGGTGCAAAACCTGCTGTGTAAAAGATCTAGGCCCTCTAATCCATGACACAAGCCTAGTTTCCATTTGTTCAGTTATGTCAGATTTTGTACTAATATATTCAGGCAAAGTAATTACTGTTATATATCTGTTCTATCCAAGATTTTAATACTATTTGTTGCTATTTTCCATTTAATCCTAGAGCTGATGAACCAAGTAAAGAACACTGGGAAATCACCTAGATAAAAGAGATAAAGTGTGTGATGGTTACACCTTGTAATGGCAATGACTCTTTGAATTAAGAGGCCTTAAAAAGAAATGAAATAGAAACTTGTGTTTCTCAGTAACGTGAGTCACTTTGGTAGGAGGTTTCTTTAGCCTGAGGATATAAGAGAAGACTCTAACCAACATCATTGACAGTCTTGACCTTAGGTCATCATGATATCCCTTTCTATGATCCCAAGTGTATTACAAGATAATAAGTAGATCCACCAAAGGCAATAAAGTAAAGACAGCACTAATCACTGAGTCCTAGGCATCCTAAATGCTAGGCAGTCACTCTGTCAACTGAGCTATGTACAGACTCTGTTCCCAATATTCACAGATTTAAGTTTTTTCCAATGAAACCTAGAAGCTGCTTTCGAAGGAAGATGTGTTCTATGACTATGTCCTAGCACAGTCTGCTGGAAATGGCACCTCAGTTTCTGGTCAGTACTAGGAGAGCAACAGCAGGGAGGTAAACACAATTCACTATTGCTTCCCGCTCGACCGGCAAGAAAGATGCAACAAACTAGAATCTTCCATGGCAAGAACTTTATTGCTTGCTTCTCAGGAAGATCCCGATCCGGGAAAATGGCGCTGCTTTTATAACCTGCAGCGTGACATTTCAGCACCTGATATGGCATGACAGCTCCTGATTCGTCGCTTGCCCATCACCTGACTATGTCACCCCAAGAATGGTAGTGACTAGGAGTGAATTCACTCTCGCACCTTTGTACAAGGTTTCTTTACTAGTTAGCCACAGCGGAGGCCTGCACCATTTTATAATGGCGATTGCTCGCGGCACACATGGCTCTCCTCAGAGATTACTGGTGGCACGCACGCGATTGCTTGCAGCACGTACCTGCTCTCCACATCTTCCCCTTTTTATTTTATTAAAACTTGAGGCTGGTCTAAGCCTGTGTAACTTTGCCCATCCGCTGTGGCTCCTGTCTTAGGTCATTCCTCCAATGTCACAGCCTTTCCTGTCATAGGGTAACCCTATCGCCACCGGCCCCGTGTCTTAGGTTGATCTGTGCATGAGGAAAGTTGCCCGTCTCTGGATACCACAGTGCTATGTGACATTAACTACTAAATGAACTAGGGCGAACTCTAAAAGAGGCCAGCCACCAATGTCAATTAATTTTTGAGCATAGATAGCCAAATTTCAGAGAAGGCCCCTTGCTCGATGGCAGCAAGTGCTTGAGTTATCATAACCTTGTCACATGTTTGTTGGGTTCTGAGCTTGCAAACCAACCAGAGTATGACCACAAGTCCACAGCAGGTGGCAACGCCAAATAAACCTACCCCCACCCATTCCTTAAAATGAGAAAAGGCAGATGAAATCCAGGAGGAGAGGCCCTATGTCAATGACAGGTCCACTCGTGTTGAGTTGATCTTTAGAACGACCGCTCTAAGAACCTCAAGGGTCTCATCGAATCTTTCAGACCAGTTTCCTGCAAGGTATAAAGAAAGCTGTCTAGACAGATTAGCTGCATAAGTAAAATTTTCATATTGGACACTGGTAATGCACAGAGCTTGCAGTTTTCTTTCACAACCCAACTGGGCCATCTGGTATAGAACACCTATCTGTTCCTCCGCCAGGTCAAGGCGCTGATTCAAAGTCATCAGCCTTCCCTTTAACTTGGTACTAGCAGAAGTTTGGACAGTGATGGCATCTGCTGAAAGCTGATTTAATTTTGTGCCTGATTGAACCACACTAACTATAGCATACCCTGCAGCTGTAGCAGCAGCTGCACTGGCTGAAATTGCTATGATCACGGCAGCAGTAATGCCAAAATCTCTCTTTTGTCAAAACATAGATAAGGTGGAGGGTGTATCCACTGGAACAGAGATCCAACGTGGGATCCATGCCAACATGGCACGGGTGTTCTTTGTTACATCCCAACATTGAGAAATCCAACAAGAATCATTGGAATAGACTTCAAATGAATCATTTGAAAGAGTAAACAAGAAAGGGGGGTAAACACAGACTGGGGTAGATGGATAATTAATCTGGTTTACCAAAGGTTTATTGAACCCAGTGATCCCTACACTGGTATTACTATATCCATAAAAGTCCTGGTAGGCATCATGTATTCCCCAATAATGAGCAAATCTTGAGATGCCAGTAAAAAAAGCGTTTCCAACTGCTCCTCCCTGGATAAAGATCAAAGGATTGAGTTCTGTACAACTGCCATTGACTCCACAAAGCACCCACTTGTGAAAGGGATGCATTCTAATGTCCTGTATGAAAAGTCCCTTTTTCATAACAAATTCCTTCTCTGGGTTATCTATCATGTTGGGAGAAAAGGAAAAGGTTTTACTCTGATCTGCCCAATGAGTGATGGAGGATTGACAATCAGACCAAGGCAGGATCATCCCTTCATCTTCCAAACTACAATGAGGGGCTATTTTTGGTTGGTGTGGACATTTTTTGTCTGAAAAGTTAGGTGGTAGAAATGTACCACTAATCCAATTTACCTCGTGCCAAAAGGTCCGATTTATAAAGGTTATCTCTACATTGGAAGTATCTTGGGTTGTGCTCACACAACCTCCTCGATGCTCATTAAACTTCCCCAAAGCTCGGGCTGTGAGGTTGATACAATTTCCTGGTCCATTAATTTGAAAACATATAGAACCCTGTTCTAGTAAAGAGCGATTTTCTCCTAATGATGCTCGGGTGGGATCATAGGGTAAATATGGCAAATCCACTGTTTTATCAGTAGTAAGGAATTTTGGAAAAACTATAGCATCATGGCGAACTGGCATTGGTTTAGGGAAAGTCGAGAGAATAGCCCATCTCTGCTCGCCCATTATACTAGGAACCTGAGACAAGTTCAGCATTGTCAGGATCTGGCAAACATTACACCAGAGCAGGTGTCAATAGAAACATGTAAATATTGATTTCTCCCAAAGGAGGAAATATGAGTGACATCCATTTGCCAGACCTGTAATGTCCTGACGCCAGGAGGGTTTACACCTACATGAAGAGTAGGTAAAAATTGACAACAGTTTTGACATTGGGTGACAATGTCACGAGCTTCTTTCCTGGTTAAAGTGAAAAGGCGGTGTAATGTCTCAGCTGTCACATGAAAGCATTCATGAAATTCTCTTGCAGCCTCTGCCTGTGAGGACAGAGCAGCAGCCACGATTCTAGTGGCTTTGTCTGCTAAGTCATTTCCATGGGACATGAGGCCAGAAATGCCAGAATGAGCTCTAACATGAGTAATACAGAAACGATGTCTTCTGTATAACAAGGCTGACTGAATCTTTTGAAAAATGTGAGCAAGCTTACTAGATGGTTTAATTAAGCCTGCAACTTCAAGCATATTAACTGCATTGAACACATATAAAGAATCAGATACAATATTGAGCGGTCCTGGGAAAGTTTCAAGGACTTCTAGAACTATCAAACACTCTACAACATGGGGTGATGTCTCATTAGATTGTTTAGATGTTACTTGGCCATTTACTACATATGCACCTATACCAGATTTGGATCCATCTGTATACACTACTACCCCATTCGGAAGTGGGAGTTTGACTATTATTGGAAACACTATAGCTTGGCTTAAGGCAAATTGTAAAATTGTATGTTTTGGATAATGGTTATCAATTTGTCCTGAATAGGAGGCAACCAAGACTGCCCAATCGTTGGTTTTTGCTGCCAGGGTTTGAACTTGAGCAGAAGTATAAGGTGCACTTACTATATAAGGTTCTTACTCGAAATAAGTAATGGCTGCTTTTATCCCTCTAAGTGCAATTTGAGCAACTGCATTAGGATACCACTCAATGATTTTTGCAGGGGAAGCATTAGGATGGACCCACAACAAGGGCCCATTTTGCCATAAGACCACTGTTGGTAACTGTGCAGTTTTTAATATGCACAATTCAAATGACTTTGACTCGTCAATGCGTTGTAATTGAGCATCTTGTAGGGCCTTTTCTACAATTTGTAAAACTTGACATGCAGCTGGGGTAAGTGCTCTGTGGGAGGAGATATGGGTATCTCCCTCTAATATGTCAAATAAGGGCTTTAATTCTGCTGATGGAATTTTCAAAAAGGGTCTCAGCCAATTAATATCTCCTAACAATTTTTGAAAATCATTCAAGGTATGTAGTTGATCTTGGCGAATCTCTAATTTTTGAGGAACACCTTTGTCAGGATAAATGAGTGTCCCTAGGAAGGGTCCCATTCGAGCAACTTGCACCTTTTCGGTGGCCACCTGCAATCCCCATTGCCCTAACGTTTTTATTAATATGGGGTATGCATCTTGCAATAACTGTGAATTTTTATGGCAAATCAAAATGTCATCCATATAAATTATCACCTGTAATGATGGAAAATGTTCTCTGACTTAAGTGCCAATTGTACATACAGTTGAAACATTGTGGGGCTATTTGCCATCCCCTGAGGTAGGACCTTCCATTGGTATCTTTGATCTGGCTCTAAGTAATTAATGGCTGGGATGGTAAATGCAAATCTTTGCCTATCTTGAGGGCATAAAGGTATAGAGAAAAAGCAATCTTAATGTCTAGGATTATAATTTCCCAATTTTTGGGTAAGGCAGAAAGTAATGGTAGCCCTCACTGAACTGGCCCAAACAGACACATTTGTGCATTAATTGCTCTAAGATCATGTAATAAGCGCCATATGCCAGATTTTTTCTTAATTACGAAAATAGGTGTATTCCAGGGTGAGGTAGAAGGCTCTAAATGACCCAAGTGTAGCTGTTCAGAAATTAGTTTTGTGGCTGCTTCTAATTTTTCAGAGGAGAGAGGCCATTGAGGAACCCATACAACTTCCTCTGTAAGCCATGGAATGGGCATGGAACCCTCAACAGCTGTCTCTAGAAAAAACCCAAACCTTGTCTCCCATTATTACCTTTTTGAGGGATAGGTTCAAGTTTACCCTGCTCTCCTTTTCCTAATCCCCTTCCTTCTTTATAGCCCATTTTCTTCATCATTCGTACAGGTTGTGGCAAGCATTCATTAGTTAAGGTCAGTCCTAGTGCCTGTAAGATGTCTCTCCCCCAGAGATTTACTGGGAGTGGTAAGACATAAGGAGTGAATCGTCCCATTTGACCTTCAGGCGCTGTCCAGCTCAAAGAAAGGGAACTAATAGTGGGATAGGACTGATAACCGAAACCTTGCAAAGAATGTGATGACTGAATAACTGGCCAAGTTTTCGGCCACCAGTGAGAAGAAATAATACTTTTGTCTGCTGTTGTGTCTAAAATCCCCTTAAATTGTTTCCCTTCTATAACTAACTCTAAAGAAGGCCTGGAATCTAAAGGTATTATTAAATAAGCCGAATCATTTACAGTAGAACCAATCCCTCTGGTAGCTTGAGGGACACCAGAAGAGGGAAATCAGCCATGTAGGCTTGGATGAATTACTAACTGAGCTATTCTATCTCCTTGTGAAATAGAAAAGACACCCTGAGGACAGGAACAGAGAACTTGAAGTCCCCCTTCATAATCTTGATCTACAACTCCAGGGTGAACAATAAGACCTTGTAGTGTAAGGGAAGCCCTGCCCAATATTAGGCCAACACTCCCAGATGGCAGAGGTCCTTTATAGTCAGTAGGAATAGGCTGCACTCCCATTTGAGGGATCAGCATGAATTGGGTGGTGGTACGGAGGTCCAATCCAGGTGAGCCTTCTGTTGCCCTGCGGACTGTGGGGTCCACCTTTCGCCTGTCGAGGTCCCGTATGTTTTCGGACCCTGAGACCTGAGGGAGCTGTACTGGTTTTTTTGAAATGGTGTCATTATCTACTGCTTGAGGGAATCCTGGCTGCAGGAGCCTGCCTCGAATGTCCCTGATTGAACGACAAGCGCTAGTCCAATGATATCCTTTTCCACACTTAGTGCACAATCCTGGTGCTCTCCTTTTGACAAGGGCTCTACAGTCCTTTTTTAAGTGTCCCAGTTTGCCACAATTATAGCAGAGTTTGAGGTCAGCCATGTCAGGGCATTTTTGCACTTGTAGAATGGCAGCTGCTAAACCGGCATTAGTGAGTGGCCCTCCAAGTTCACGGCAAACCTTCGACCAGTCCTGCAGTCCCTTGCTTTTTCTAGGTGTAATAGCCGCCCTGCATTCCTGGGTAGCCTGTTCATATATCAACTGTTCAATTAAAGGCAAAGCTGCTTCTGTATCTCCAAATATTCTCCCTGCTGCCTCTGTCATTCTAGCCACAAAATCTGAGTACGAACCCTGGGAGCCCTGAGTGATCTTGGTCAAATGCCCAATTGCCTCTCCCTTCTTAGAGAGTGCCTTCCATGCCTTAACAGTGGCAGCTGAGATCTGGGCGTACGCTCCCCAATGATAATTTGTTTGGTTAGCAGCATGCTGTCCCTGACCTGTAAGCAATTCAAACGTCCATGTCCTTTGGTCTCCTTCCATGGTGGCATTGGCCCTTGCCTGCGTAGGACAAGAGTCCTGCCACAAAGCTTTCCATTCAAGATACATCCCCATACTGGGGGCTGCAGCTTTTACTACAGTCTGCCAATCACCAGGAGTCATAGCGTGAGTCGCAAGCCTTTCAACTTGTGCTACATTGAAATTAGCGCTGACTCCATAATACAGACTGCTTCTGCAAGCTCCTTAATCTGTATATATTCTACTGGAGCGTGAACACACCCTCCCTCAGCTCTTTCAAAAACTGGAAATGCCTGTTGTATCTTCCTCTGTTCCTCTTTTGGAATAAATGAGTCTGAATGATACCTCTACACATAAGGCTCCGTATGGTGTCTCTGCACATAAGGCGGAGGTGCACTAGAACCCTGAAGTTGCAGATCCGAAGACCGCGCAACGATTTGACATTTGTCTCTAGCTGCTTTCATGTTATTCTGTAACTGATTAACTCGTCTTTCATCTGACTGGTATCTTTCTCCCTCTCAGCCTGTCACTTTCTTCTCTAAGTCTGTTTCCTCATAGGAGCTAAGTTCCTTATCTGATTCTGAGCTACTGACAGCTAGCTGCTTAAACTCATCTAGTGGCGGGTAGAGGCTTCTTTCCTTATGTGCCTCTCCAGCTCGATCTCCCTTCTTCTCTCCCTTTCCATCCCTTTTTCTAATTTCTCCCCAGGTATTTTTCCCTGACATTCTCTTTTCCTCGGTCTCAAGGCCCGTGGAAAGGCCTAAATTCTTCAGTGCACTTTGTTTCCTCTCTATTTTTACTCTCTCTCCCCGCTCTACCTCTGATAGACTTTCTTGAATTTCGTCCAGAACTTTCTGCCCCGCTTCTACCATTTGCTGACAATCCTTATCTGTTAAACATGATTTCACCAATTTCATAGCGGCATAATCCCTGCTTTAAGTTTGCCTTTCTGCTGTTCCCTAACTAGATCTCCTTTCAGTTTGTCCCAAGAGGCGACAGTTAATGACAATGAGCAAGCATACCATGGTGCGACAGGGTCTATCTCTCTGACAAATCCCTCTAAGTTCTTAGTGGCGATTTTTCGGCCACACTGCTTCAGGACTGAGCGTAAGCCCACTACTATAGAATGGGAGATTCCCATACTGCCGCTGTCCAGGCCTGACCGGGACTGAAATTGGTCGCTGTCCAGGCGCAGTCCAGGCCTGACCGCGACTAAGAAAGAGTCAGCAGTTCCAGTGGTGGAAACAAAACGAAACCGAAAGGAAAAGTGTAATCGCCATGCAAACAATCAAAAGGGCTTCTAACTCTGGAGAAATTTCAAGATTGTACGTACCTTGTAGAGCTTTTTTTCCCACAGTTCTGATTCTGCCCCGCGAACAAGGGATCTTCCTTGCGCCGGTGTGATGACAGTTCCCGGGTTTTGGCACCACTTATTGCATCCCGCTCGACCAGCAAGAAAGATGCAACAAACCAGAATCTTCCACAGCAAGAGCTTTATTGCTTGCTTCTCAGGAAGATGTCGATCCGGGAAAATGGCGCTGGTTTTATAACCCTCAGCGTGACATTTCAGCACCTGATATGGCATGACAGCTCCTGATTCATTGCTTGTCCATCACCCCACCATTACACCCCGAGAATGGGAATGACTAGGAGTGAATTCACTCTTGCACCTGCGTACAAGGCTTGTTTACTAGTTAGGCACAGCGGAGGCCCGCACCATCTTATAATGGCGATTGCTCGAAGCACACATGGCTCTTCTCAGAGATTACTGGAGGCATGCACGCAATTGCTTGCAGCACGTACTGGCTCTCCACAATTCACCAATATATCTGCAGTCCCTTCTCTGAATAGTCTGTTGTAACCTGGAGAGTTCTGGTCATCCACTCTGATACTGCTACTGTTGTAGCAACTTGACCTTCTCTTAAACCATTCAGTCCCTTTCTATAGAGATGATTCATCTCTGAAGCATCTACTTGGGAGAGATAATGGGGAGCATAGAAATCAGAGAGAGGCAGAAGTAATCTAGACTTCAAGCTGAGAAAAGAAAAAGTGGTCCTAGGGAAAATACAGTGATTTCTAGGCAGAGAATATGGAGCATCCCAGTAAAGGTAGTTCTGATCTGGACTGTTTATCTTGAAAGTAGAGTTGGGCATTGTATAAAGCTCTCTTGTAAGGTCTCATACACAAAATTTTGCTCAATGTCATTCTCAGAAGTAATATTTCAGCAGTATCTAGGATTCATGCTGGAAAAAACTGGAGAAAAGAAATCAGGATTTTTGTGGGCCAAGGTCCATGACATAAGGCTTCAGATATCTAAATTGGCAAAGCTCATGCAGCCAAGAGAAACCTTTCCACAGACACCTAGAATCTTGTGGCAATGAGCCAGGATCAAATTCACCATAACTATCCATATTTTAGCATTCCTTGTGCTATTATAATAAAGGACACAGCCTGAGTTCATATAAATCATTAGGTCTGCTTTTATTGGGTTCTAACTTCCTGGGGCCAGGTTCTAAAGCAGGACAAATTTTTCCTCTGATCAGCAGAAGACATAACATGACCTAGTCATGTCGGGCATGCATTTAGAGCATAGAGAATGAGAACCCTGAAGGGGCATAGAACCTCAAGAGATCAAGAAAGAAATTGACTTCTGTTTGGTATTTGCCTTTCAGAGAGAGAAGCACTTAAGGCATGGTCATCTCTGCCTTTCATTGTATCAGGACTCAACATTCTGCAACTTTGTTTAAATACCTTCTTTCTGTTAGCCATTAGCTTTCCTTTAGCCTCCTAGACTCAGTGTTGCTGAGTGTGAAACAGATTATACTCCTGACAACCTCAGGATCATGTAGATGTGTAATTCACACACAAGTACCAATTAAAATGTGTTGTGTCTGGCCAACGGCTCACATGTTTGGGTTCTAATCTGGAAAGGAATCTTAGAAACCTGGAAGAGAACAGGGAACTAGGCAGAGAAGAGAATGATGTAGCTAAGGCAAAATTCTGAACAAAGCTCAATTTTACTATTTCTGAAACTCATTTATGAAGCAGGTTTAGGGACCTGATTCCCGCTAAATCATCTTGGAGTAAAGTTGCAGGTGAACACGTGATGGGTCCAGAAATGCTAGTTGGAAAGCAGCAGCAGTGGGAGTGGCAGGGTTATAGAGCTGCAAGCTCTGCTGAGATGCTCTCTAATACTGAAACCTGAGCAGATCAGCTGAAAATGAAAGGAAGCTTGTTCAGGTGTAAGACTAAAAATAAGGGTTCTGGGCATGGAGGAACAACACTTGGGAAATATCAATTTGATATATAAGGACAAACAGAAAGAGACTAGCAACAACCAGTCCCAGAGAATAGAGGGAGATAGCTTAGGGAGGTTAGTCAAGCACCATTTGCTCTTTGGAATGCCTAACTGCTTATCCATCCAATTTTGCTTGTAACTATCTCCTTTCTAATCTACCAGAATTATTTTGGATGATATTTTTGATTAGTTCCTAGATTCAGTTTATGAGTCTTTTATTGAGGATTTTTCATCAATGTTCAGAAGAGAACTTGGTCTGAAGTAATTTTTCTTTTCTTTTTTTTATTATTTAAATAATTTTAAAACTTCAGATTTCATTCCTATCCTAGTCTGACACCAAACTGTTCTCCATCATCACTTACCTCCTTCCTCTGCTCCCCCCCCATGTCTAGGAGGATGTCCTCACAACTAATCTCAATCCACCACACCTCCCTATTCTCTGTGGCCTCAAGTCTCTCAAGATTTAGTTGCATCTTCTCTCACTAAGGACAGGCCAGAATGTCTGTATGTAATCTGATGTATATGTGTCGTGGCCTCCTATCACATCAGGTGATATATGATGCCTGGTTGGTTGTTCAGTATCTGAGAGGTCTCTGTTATTGTGGGTAATTGAGACTTATGATCTTTTTACAGGTCGTTCTTCTCTTCAGTTTCTTCCAGCCTTTTCCTAATTCAACTGCAGGGATCCCCAACTTCTGTCTATTCGTCATCTAGTATCTGCATCTGACTCTTTCAGGTAATTGGTAAGTCTCTCAGCAGACATCCTTGCTAGGCTCCTTTTGGCATACACACCACAGCGTCAATAGAGAGTGTCATGATTCCCAGCCTCACTGTGCACTGGATCCCAATATGGGCCTGTCAATGGACCTCCTTTCTCTCATTATCTTCTCCATTTTTCCCTTCAAACAGGAACAATACTTGGTCAGATTTTTGACTGTGAGTTGGCAACTGTGTCTCACCATTTCATGTCCTGTCCATCCACCGGAAGTGGGAACTACAAGTTCCCTTTCCATACTGTAGAGCATAGGAAGGTCCCTCCCTTTGAGTTTTGAGAGTCTCTTACATCCCAGATCAACTGTGCATTCTGGGGGTTCCCCCACCTTCTACCTCCTGAGAATGCCTGTTTCAATTAGTTCTGCTGACTATCAGAGATTCAGTGATGTTCCCTACCCAATATCTGATCATGTTCCCAATTTCGCCTCTCTATCTCCTCCCTCCCTTTTGTCCCCTGCTCTGTGAGTGCTTTCTTTTGCTCCCAATCGGGTTTGAAACATCCTCACTTGGGTCCTTCGGATTGTTAAACTTCTTGAGTCCTGTGGGTTGCATCCAGAGTATTCAGGACTTTTTTTGAATAATATGAACTTTTAGTGAGTACAAACCATAAATGTCCTTTTGAATCTGGCTTACCTCACTCTCGATGATATTTTCTACTTCCATGGATTTTCCAGCAACATTCATGATATGTTCGTTTTTAATAGCAGAGTAGTAGTCCATTGTGTAAATGGAACACATTTTCTGTATATACTCTTTCATTGTGGGACATCTAGGTTGTTTGCACTGTCTTTTTATTATAAATAAGACTTCTATGAACATAATAGAGCACATACCCTTGTGGCATAGTGGGGTATCTTTTGGGTATATGACCAAGAGTGGTTTTCTGGGTTTTCAGGTAGATATATTTCCAATTATCTTAGAACCTTCAGATGGATTTCCAGAGTGGATCTACCACTTTGAAATCCAAACAACATTATGGAGAAGTGTTTTTCTTTCTCTACTCCTTTCCAACTGATAAATTTTTGATCTTGGGCATTCTGATTAGTGTACTGTGAAATATGTATGAAAAAAAGTTTATGTCTCTCAAGAAAGATATGGAAGAAGACTTGAGAAAACACAGAGATCTCCCATGTTTTGGATTTGTAGAATTAACATAGTAAAAATGGCAATCCAACCAAAAGTAATCTATTAAAAAAAACACAATCCTCAACAAAACTGTAACATAAATCTTCAAAGATTTGGAAAGAGCAGTTCTTAAATTCATCTGGAAAAACAAAAACAAAAAATTTAGAATAGTGGAAATAATTAACAATAAAAGAACTTCAGAAGAAATCACAATCCCTGACCTGAAGCTATATCAGTATAAAAATGAGTGTGGTCAACTAAGGGGATTTATTCTTCAGGAGCTTGCTTTACATGAGAGGCATGAATCTAAGGAGAGATGCCTTCTACTTTGACAGCAGTGGGAGTGGTCAGCAGCATGATTCAAGGGACTTTCTAACAAGGTTATAGACTCTCAGCTGGATGTCGTCAGAGGAGAACTGCATCTCCCACCTGGAGCTGGTGTGGTATCACCAAATCTCTTGGTTCTTAGGCCTCCTTGAGCTGCTCTCAGGAGGTGTTTCTTACGAATTCTAGGGCTTTCATGAGTGTAAACAATGAAGGACCAGGGTTAAATTTTAAAGGATATAACACTGTCTCACTTCAGTAAGCGGGGGAGACCCCCTCCCCCATACAGGATTTCAAATGGAGTGATCTTAAAGATTCCCAGTGTGTTCCTGACTTGGAACAAGGCAAAGGAAAGGAGGGCTGTCCATTTATTCCCACCGTGGGTCTCTAAGGTCAATTTAGTCAAGTTTCTTTTTTTTTTTTTTTCTTTTCTACCTAGACTGAACTCTGGGGTCTATAAACACAATGTAATTTCCAATCAACCCCCAGTTGGATGGCCAGTCCTTGACTTACCTGGGCAACAAAGGTGGATCCATTGTCAGACCCAATTACCTTATGTATTCCAAACCGTGGAAAATTTCTTCTAGGATTTTCTTAACCACAACATTGGAAGTTTCTTTTTTTTTTTTTTTTTTTTTTTTTTTTTGGTTGGGTAGGCTGCCACCCATCCTGAAAAGGTGTCTATACAAACTAAAAGATATTTATTACCATACTTAGCTGTCTTTACTTCAATAAAATCTACTTCCTAATAGGCTCCAGGGCGATCTCCTCCTAGTCTTCTCCCTGGAGCATATCTTGAATGTCCTGCATTAATCATGGCACATGGTACACAGTTTTTAACTATTGCTTCTGCAACATCAGAGAGTCTTAAAACATAAAAAGTAGAAGTTTTACCAGTGTTTGAAGTGTTTGACTCCCAGGTGGGACAGGATTGTACATTTTCCAAAAATCTTTCCCCTTCTTTTTGTGGTTCTGGCAGAGCAACTTTCTGGAGAGGTTCTATCTGTTGAGTCCTGAAGGGCAGTATTGAGTCCTGAAGGGCAGTATCTTAGGGCCTGGAGAGGTTCTATCTGTTGAGTCCTGAAGGGCAGTATTGAGTCCTGAAGGGCAGTATCTTAGGGCCTGGAGAGGTTCTATCTGTTGAGTCCTGAAGGGCAGTATTGAGTCCTGAAGGGCAGTATCTTAGGGACTGTACAGCCTGTTTAGCTTTAACATCAGCAATGTTTTTACCCCTTGTCACAGCATTGTGTCCTTTTTGATGTCCAGGAAAATGTATAATGGCCACTTTGGCAGGCAGATGAATAGCCTCAAGGAGGCTCAGAATCTCCTCTTTATTTTTTATGTCCTTGCCTGCTTACGTCAGCAAACCTCTTTGCCTATACATGGCAACGTGGACATGGGCTGTGGCAAAAACATACCTGCTATTCGTGTAAATATTGATGGACTGCCCTTCAGCAATCTAAAGGGCCTGAGTCAGGGCAATTAATTCAGCTTTTTGAGCTGACTTACCTTCCTGCAGGCTGCCAGCCCACACATCTCGCTTACCATCTACCACTGCATCCCCTGCCATCCTCTTACTTTACACTAGGAAACTGCTTCTGTCTTAGAACACCTGGCCATGGCTGGTCACGTAGATCACTTTGAATCCCAATTTCCTCTGCAAGGATGTTTGCACAGCAGTGACTGGGTGAGGAGTTGTCTGTTTCAGGCAGAAAGGTGGCAGGATTGAGAATAGCAGGAGGAGCAAACATGACCTGTTCAGTCAGCAGCAGACTCTGGTAGTGAGTAATCCAGGCATTTGCCATCCATAGGTCTGGGGGCTGACAAATAGTGCTTTCAAGAGAGTGAGGGGCTTCCACAGTTATTTGCTGTTCCAGAGTTAATTTGTCAGCATCCTTAATGAGTAGTGCTACTGCAGCAACAGCCTTTAAACATGTGGGCCATCTCCTGGCCACTGGGTCCAGCTTCTTAGATGAATATGCTACCAGCCTCTTCCAGGGCCCTAGAGCCTGAATAAGAACTCCTCTGGCCCCCACGCCCTCTCATCAACATAGGGATGCAGGGTTTGGTTAGATCTGGCAATGCCAAGGCTGGCACAGTCAGCAGGGCCTCCTTAATATTTTCAAAGGCTTTCTGATGTTCTGATGTCCATCTGAATTCTCCACTTTTCTTGGTCAAGGGGTACAGGAGGGCAGCCAGTGTTGCAAACCCAGGTTTCCAAAGTCTGCAGAACCCAGCAATGCCTAAGAATTCTCTCACCTGTCTTGGAGTAGCCAGTGTTGGTATTTGAGTCACAGTCCTTTTTCTAGCCTCTGTCAGCCACTGTTTTCCATCCCGGAGAGTATATCAAAAGTAGACTACTTCTATGTGACATAGCTGGGCTTTTTTAGCAGAGGCCCATTAACCCAACTCACCCAGTTCGCCTAGCAATCTCTTGGTCCCCTGCCAGAATTCTCTCTCCGTGGCTGAAGCAAGGAGCAAGTCATCAGCACATTGAAGCAGAGTTATCTGGCAGTTTTCAGCTCAGAAGGAGGCTAAATCTTGATGTAGAGACTTATGAAAAAGGGTGGGGGAGTTTTTGAATTCCTGGGGTAAGCGCTTCAAGGTCAATTGTCCCGTTTGTCCCATGTCAAGATCTCTCCAGTCAAAGGCGAATATGGGCTGGCTGGAGGGATGTAACTTCAGGCAAAAGAAAGCATTTTTTTTTAAATCAAGTACTGTGTATCATTTTTGCTTTGGAGGGAGTGAGCTGAGGAGGTTATAGAGATTAGGAACAGCTGGGTAAAAGTCTTGAACCCTCTTATTGACCTCTCTCAGGTCTTGGGCTGGTCGATAGTCACTGGTGCCAGGTTTCTTTGCCAGCAGTAGAGGAGTATTCCAGGGTGACTGGAAAGGTACCAAAATACCTAATTGTAATAGTCTCTGAATATATGGCCTGATTCTATCTCTTACTCCATGGCTCATCGGGTATTGTTGCACTCCTATAGGGGTTGCATCCCTTTTCAATCCCACAACCACAGGGAGAACTCTGACAGCCATTCCCATTCCTCCAGTCTCTGCCCATGCTCTAGGGAAAGCACTCAACCAATTTTTAGGTCTAGCACCTCTGTTTGCTTCATGCCTTCATGGAATCAGTATTCTTCCTCAAGATGCAGGGCTAAGACTACAGAGGTGGGAGATTCCCAACTTACTCTCCGCCCTACTTGGATAAATCTAATCTAGGCAATTATTTAGTCAGAAGATCTCTTCCTAGAAGCGGTGTGGGACACTCAGGAATGAGCAAGAAGGAATGACTCACTTGGCCTTTCCCCAGATCTATTCTGTGTGCAGTGGTCCAGGGGTATTGTTTCTGACCGGTGGCTCCAATCACTATGGTTCTTTTATTTCTTAATTTTCCCAGTGGATATTTCAAGAAAGAATGCTCTGCCTCTGTGTCAATTAAAAAGTCCATGAGAGTCCCCTCCACCATCAGGGTTACCCTAGGCTCGGGGAGCCACCTCCCCTATTCATCATTTTTCAGAGGCAGGTCCTTAGGGCCGCTTCCCTTCTTTGGGCATTCCCGTGCCCAATGTCCTTTTTCCTTGCAATAGGCACGTTGGTCCTTCTCTAAAATCTTCTGGGCATACCTTCTTCTTTCAGGTCTGGGTCCATTTTTGCCCAGGTAACCTGTCTGTCTATTATCTGGCTTGTTTCTTCCTTTACGTTCCCCTACTACTGCGGCCATAATTCTGCTTAAATTCCTCTCCTGTCTTCTTTCCCTCTTATTCTCCCTCTCTTCTTCTTCTCACTTTTCCCTCTCTCTCTTCTCTTCCTCTGTTTTTCTCTTGTGATATGCCTTTTCTGCCTCCTTAACTAAATCTTGTAAAGCCATGGCATGTAATCTTCAAAAGCCATAGCAACCGCGACTTGTTGACCATCAGAGGTAAGGTTAAAAGGAGTATAGTATCTATATGCTTCTATCAATCTTTCTAGAAAAACTGATGGGGGCTCTGTAGGGCCCTGCATCACTTCTCTTACCTTAGACAAATTGGTGGGGTGTCTCATCGCTCCCTTTAGGACTAGATCCTGGCAGGTAAACTGTCAACCTCAACCTACCTTGAGCCACGTTGTAGTTCTAATCTGGCCGGTCCAGAGGGAATGCAGCATTCCAATTGTACAGATCAGCCGATGAGAAAGGCCAATATTGGAGGGTCTGCAGAGACTGCCTGTCTGTGGGTGGGTTGCCCACAGCTAGTAAAGGAAAAGGCAAAAGTGGTGTCAGGAGCTTCATCTGCTGGGGGAAACTGGGCTTGTTGGCTCCGGGTCCCAGCTGCAGGTACTCGGTCCTCAGACTGTGCCTTTTGCAAACTTAGAGCAGGATGCAGGGACCTGGGGAGTGGGAGCGCCTTGAGGAGTAGGCCTGCATGCCTTTTCGCCGCCAGGCCAGAAATCACACTGGTTCAGGCAGTGTCTGCATTGTCACTACTGCTGCCGCCATCACCACTGTGCTTACTGCTTCTTAGGGCAGAAAGCAAGGGCACTGTGCTGACCCACCTGCGTTCATGGGAGCAGCTGGGGAGGGCTCTGAGAGGCATGGGGGAATCCATGGTTTGATTTATAGTGGTGGATTCTGAAAGGCTGTTGAACCAGGTAGGACCCAGTTCCACTCTGAAAAACAATGGCTTTAACTTCAAAGATAAGCTTCAAAACAAAAGTCCCCTTTAGTGACCATTTTACATTAAAAGTAGGGCATTCAGAGGCTCAAGAAAGTCTGCGTAGGTTCCTTCTTAATTTCTACTGAAAAATTATGGTATGGGCCTTGATCTAACTTCAGTCCAGTGGCCTAAAGTCAAACTTGGGGGGGGGGAGGGCATTACAGTCCGTCCAATATCATGGAAAACAGACACAAAACAAACACAACCTCTGACAAATACTTGAAAACAGACACAAAAAACAAATACACACTGACAAATGCCCATCTTCTAACGTACAAACAAAATCAACTTAGAAATGCAGAAGGTCGGGAAAGTGCAATATCCGCTCCAGATGGAATCCTGGAGTCATCGCCCTCGCTCACGGTGTCCCTCAGAGCAAGCAGCAGCCGTTGATTCCAGCATGTCTGCTGTTCACACTCAGTGCCTAACCACAAGGCAAAGTCACTGTTTCTCACAAAACATAGCTACTGCCAGTTTCAGGACTAAAACTCGCCAGCTCACAGAAATAATTTTAGACAAAAAAATTTCACCTCTAAGTGGGTTTTTGGAGATATGGGTGGTCACGCTGATCCAAGGCAAGCCCCAAAATGAAAGACTCTGAGAAGAGCCCCTTGCTCAGGCCTCTGGACAATATCAGACACCCAAGAATTCACGATAGACCAAGACTGATGTAAACCACATGAGGCTTTATACAGGGAAAGTCAGAGCTCTGGGGACAACTCAGATACCATGGAGGGGTAGAGGAGTCGACCACGAGGGGAAAGAGGTTCCAGATTTTATATGCCATCACGGGGAAAGGAGAATGTGGGGAGTCGGGGATTTCCAGATCTAAAAAAAAAAAAAATGTCTATTCTAATGATATGGGTATGGGAGGGGTATAAGGAAAGAGTCTGGTGCAGGTGTAGCAACTCCGGATTAGCCAGGATATGGTTGCTGGGGAGATTTTCTGACTCTTTCTCAGCAACCAATATCACAAACAGCTGGGCCCACTTACTATGAAGGAGAAGCACTAGATGGATCAATTGCTGTGACTTCAGTTGCAAGCCCTAGACCCTGGGGGTAGTATAAAAATAGGTTCATGTTAGCCGAAATTTCAGGGTTAGGGAAATATATAGGAGATATGCCTACTTCTCATAGACACCTCTGCAATCATACCTGGACTATTCCAGTTTCTATGACCTGGTAAACATTATTGGGGGGTTGTAGCTCCAGATTGGCCCCATGTGTTGCTACAGCTGTCTTTGTCCAGTCAAGAGATTGTTGTGCAGTAACAAAATTAGTACCTAGGTGTGGGGAGCCGTGAGCAATTGCCATCATGAGCCTCCGCTGTGCTTAACTGGTAAACAAGTAATGTGCGCAGATGCAAGAGTAAATTCGTGCCAAGTCACTGCCCATCCCGTAGCGTAGTAGTGGGGTGATGAGTGAGCAGCTAATCAGGAGCTGACACATCACATGGAGGGGTATATAAGCAGCATCATTTTCCTTGTTCGTTGTTCTTCTTTCACCTGTGCAATCAATGCTCTCCCAATAAACGTGTGCAGAAGGATCCTGTTGCAGCGTAGTTCTTCCTGGCCAGTTGAATGCATGCAAGAAATCTCTCCGTTTTTATTTTATTACAATGCAAGCCACTCTTTAATGGATGAAGATAGATGTTGATTCCCTAGTGTGCAGAAATAGGGGCCATGTACAGGATTAGCTCTTAAGCTCACAGGCTTTTACCCAGAGCAAACCTTACCTGCTCCTGTGCCATTTTTTCCTAGGGGAGGGACACTTGGACACTCAACCCTCAAGCAGATCTACTTGTCTTCTAGTAGTGCCCAAAACTCTGAGCGAATCCTGTGCGGTGCTTAGCCCAACAATCTATAAGAGTCAACGACCTACTCACTCATACCTGTGCAATGAGTCTAGCCTATAGGGGCGCAAGAGCTGAGTACGGCCTAAGGCGAGCTTTAATTGCTGAGTCTCTCTCATTTTCCACAGAACCGAGGAGCGCAAGAGCAGAGAACTCAGATGTCAATTAATTCTTAAGCATGGATAGCCAAATTTCAGGGGAGGCCCCTTGTTCAATGGCTGCAAGTGTTTGAGTGATAACGACCTTGCAAACGTCTTGTTTGTTTTGGGTTTTGAGCTTGCAGACCAACCAGAGCATGGACACAAGCCCACAGCAGATGGCAGCAGCAAACAAAATTATCCCCAACCATTCCTTAAAGTAAGAAAAAGCAGAGGTAAAATTGCTAGCAATGATGGATGCTATTCGAGTTCCATTAAGGCTTAAAATCTGGCGTTAGATGTAAAGAATTGAGGAAACACCCTAATTCGTCAATGGCATAGTTTTCAGGAACACAGAGCTCTTCATTTTTCACTAGCGGGAGAACCTCCAGCCACAGGAACATCCAAGTCCTGACAGCTCCACCTGCCCTGAATTGCTCTGGTCAGCCTCTCCTGGACCTGCAGCTGTTGTCGATGGTCCTGAGGAAATACAAACAGACCCTCTCTCCCAAACTAATTGAGAGTGCTCCTCTCTCACCTGATTCAGTGCCTCATTTTCCTTCGGGAGTTCTACAACACTGTCAACACCGGTGGGCAATGATTTCCATACCCTTATGGCAATCTGATTCACCTGCTCAAATACCTGCACTGGATATCCTATATGTTGTGCAAATGAACCTTGATCAAGCAGCATATCTCTATTCCATGCAAATTCAGCTTGATCAGTGGAAATAGGACATCCCAGCAAGGAGAATCTAATCTCTCTCCAAATCCCCGAACAGAAGGTCCGTCTATATGCGGCTGCCTGCCCCTTTAAGAGCTCCATTTGCAATCGGCACTCAGCAGGGCTTTTTCAGCTGAACCTAAGGCCCAGCCACAGTGCTTTTATCACTTTCTGCTGTGCAAATTGAGGCTGCTTTTCAAACAAGTTAAAGGATGGACAGCCAGCAGATAAAGTTTTCCAAAGCTAAAAATATCTCCAGAGGAGCCAGAGCAGGACATCTCCCGTTTTTATTCTGTCCCAAGGAGAGCTCCAAAATAACATTTATTTATTTATTTATTTATTTATTTATTTATTTATTTATTTATTTATTTATTTTACTTATTATTCTATCTGTGCCTTCTTTTTCATTTCTCTCTGTTTCTGATATGCTTCCCTGGTGCTCCTGCAAAAGTCATTGCCCTTCCTTAACAGCTAGCTCACATTTCTTGTCCTGGATAAAGTGTCCTTTAGGTACTCACTTATCTACGTGAGGTTCTTAGCCCCAAGGTGGATCCACAAGTTTATCTACACTTGCTTTATGATCTTATGTGTCTGCTGAGCTACCCCCAGCAGATACACACATGTCCATGGTGATGAAAAATTAAGGCAATTGCATAATATCAAGGCTAAGAAAGAAAGCAAGCAACACAACCCCAACGAAATTACTGGACCTACTGCGTAAGAAAGCATACCTCTCAGAGACTCACATTAATTTTCTTTTACCTCTGTTCCCCAATTGAAGAGTTCTGAATCTATGCAGTTGAATCCTTCTCAACAGTCTGTGTTGCAGGAACACTTCATTACAACCGTTCCCCAGCTGAAGAGTTCTGAATCCATGCCGGATCCTTCTCAACAGTCTGTTTTATGGGAAACTTTATCAACCACTCCTTCCCTGCAATGCAGTTCTAAATTCTCCCTGTAGGAGGGGGTCTTCCCTCGTGCCCAAAGAAGTTTCTCGTCCTGGGTTTTGGCACCATTTCTTGCAGGTTCTCAACTGGCCAGGAAGAACGACGCTGCAACAGAATCCTTCTGCACACATTTATTGGGAGAGCATTGATTGCACAGGTGAAAGAAAAACAACAAACAAGGAAAATGATGCTGCTTATATACCCCTCCATGTGACGTGTCAGCTCCTGATTAGCTGCTCACTCATCACCCCACTACTACACCCCGGGATGGGCAGTGACTTGGAACTAATTTACTCTTGCATCTGCGCACATTACTTGTTTACCAGTTAGGCACAGCGGAGGCTCATGATGGCAATTGCTCACGGCTCCCCACTCCTAGGATTTACTACCACCCTAATAGCGAAGTTCTGGACACTTATGACTTCAAAAATACCAGGAAAAAGAAAGAAGCTATTTCTCTCATCCTCACAATGGTTATGCAGATCAGGCTACCAGCTGGTGTCCGTATGGGGACTACTGCCCTTGTAACTGGACCCCAACAACTGAAGCTAGGTCGAGAATGAGTGCAGACAGCGATAACAGCAGACATGTCAATCAGTCATCTAGAAGAATATTGGATTACACTCTCTGCAATAGTCTTAGAGAGTAAGAGACTTAGATTTATTGTTCCTGTGGGAAGCACATGCAGCTTCATGGGCCAAGATGATGCCCTGGCCCATTGCCAGGTCCCGTGAACCCCACATGTTTAATGCCTTGCCCAAACATGTGCAGTGAAACTGCATGCCTAAGCTGACTGCCAAGTTATATTATACCTCATGATTCAGATCTGTCATCCTATCTGTGACCACTCTGAGTTCGTGCTCGATTCATGCATGGAGCATGTATGATTCTAATTGGATGAGGTTGTGTGGAGCGAGATGAAGTCAGTTGCAATGAGTGAATAAGAATAGCACCTGCCTCAAGTAAAGAAGGAAGCTTTGTGAACCTGTCTGGTGTCCCTGTCATCTTGTCTCTTTGGCAAGTGGTAGCCCGTACAGGGAACACCTCATGATGGTAAGCAAGGGTAAGTAAAGAAAGCACAGGCCTGTCATGTTCCCAGGGAGGGGGGGGGGAAGGATAATGCATTAAGGATCTCAGATAGAGAGATGGAGGGAATTTATAAAATATGGGTTCAACTTCATCTAAAGTGAAGAAATGGTGTTGACCCAGCTTCTTAAAACAAGCAATATTAACATGAAAGCAGAGACAGTGGACTAATTTCAAGACACCCCCTCCAAGGAAGCCCCATGGATTTTTAGAGAAAGGGTATATTAATCAACTGTGCTGGGAGTGTTTGGGAAGGGATCTCCAAGATTCCTGTATGAAAAGTCCTCTACGTATAGGGATGTTAGCCATCTGGAACTTGGTCAGGGCATGCTTGAGGGACAGCAGTGGAAAGTACACAGCTGAAATAGAGGAAGGAGCAGTGGCATTTGAGGAGGCTAAGGAGATTGCTTTTCAGGTTAGCAGCAGAAAACCTAAACAGCTTAAACAACAAAGGAAAGATAAGAAAGAGAAGAAGGATTCTAGCTATGAAGGGTCTACTAGTGACAGTGACAGAACTGATAGCAGCAATGACATTTGTAATTGGATGTACCTCTTGTGTTTGAGGCACATTAGACTGCCCAAACCCTCAGTCCCTCTATTGCTTTTTCATCCCCCATATAAAGATGAGGGAGACAAAAGGGATAAGTTCATGCAGAACTCTGGAAAAATGTGCCCTCTGTTGTAGTGACCTTCCCACTATTTCAGGATCTACAGGGACAACGGTATCTTGAACCCTTGCATTGGAAAGCTGTACAAAGATTGAAGTAACTTTTTGAATTATGGGGTCCAGGCTGTATTGACCATAACTCAGGTTGAGTCCCTACAGCAGTACTGTATGATTCCTTTTGATTGAAAGAACCTCTGCAAGGCTGTTCTTTTGGGAGGAGTTTATTTAACATGTAAGGCTGCTTATATTGATCATGCCCTTGAGCAGGCTGTGGCTAATGCTACCACTGGACTCCCCAATGCAGCCTGGAATATAGACATGTTAATGGGGTAAGGGAATTTTGCTAACAATCAAACAGGTTACCCTATACAAGTTTATTAGTAGATTAATAGCTGTGCTTTTACAGCTTGGAAGATGCTATCAGGCACTGGAGACCTTGAGACCAGCTTGTCTAAGGTGATACAGGCACACAATGAGAAGTTTGCAGACTTCCTAACACAACTAGTGGAAACAGACAGGAGAATATTTCCGGATGTTGATGCTGTGATGCCATTGATCAAGCAATTAGCCTATGAGCAGGCCAAGAAACCCTGCAGAGACACCATATGCCCTTTTAAGAGCAATCTGCTGGATGTATGGCCAAAAGTTTGCCAAGATGTGGTGGACACTCCACTGAACAACCAGGGCTTAGCAGGGCCATAGTTCAGGCTCAAAGGCAAACTCCTCATCAGGGTGGATGGCAGAGGGGAATCAACTGGAAATGCTGCTCTTGCTGGTAGCCAGGTCATTTCAATGGAGACTGTCCTAGTAAAGGAAGACTGGAGATTCAGACAGGCATGCTGCAGCCCAAGATATGTCCCTGCAGTTGCAAAGGAAATCATTGGGCCTGAGAATGTCAATCCAAGTGGGATGTAGATGGTCATCCCCTTACGTCTCACTCAACAGGCACTAGGCCAAAAAAACAGATTTTGTGGGGGTGGGGGCAGCCTCTGGGCCCACAATTTTATGGGGCCATGCAGCAGACTCCCACACCATGGGCGAACCTTCAACACGTTCCCCAATAGTCTATGGGTGTCCCGGCAAAGCCACAACAGAAAGTGCAGGGCTGGATATC
This sequence comes from Mus musculus, assembly GCF_000001635.26. Taxonomy (NCBI): domain Eukaryota; kingdom Metazoa; phylum Chordata; class Mammalia; order Rodentia; family Muridae; genus Mus; species Mus musculus. The sequence goes on along the minus strand of NC_000087.7, from coordinate 11,618,818 downwards.
TGTGCCACCACCATACTCGTATTAACGCCAGATATGGGTGGAAAGATGATTGCTTCAGACTTTAAGCTTCCTTTGCCTAAAAACACTGTTGGCCTCTAATTAGGACATAGTTCAGCAGCCATTAAGGGATTAATTATCCATCCTGTTGTCATTCATCCTGACTATGAGGGAGACATTAAGATCATGATTTCCTCCCCCACAGGGGTGTCTGCCATTTCCTCTGGAGAAAGAATTGCTCAAATTTTGCCTTTGCCTAGTCACCATGCTAGCTTCTCTTCAAGGGGACAGAAAAGGGGTAATAGGGGCTTCAGCTCCACTGGAGACATTGGGGTGTGGTTTTCTATGACTACGGAGGATCACCCTATGTATAAACTTGAAGTTCAGGGAGTCTCTATATAGGGCTTACTGGATTCAGGGGATGAGCACAGCATCATAAAAGAAGCAGACTGGCCAAAAATTTGGCCCCTTTAGACCACGGCTCAAACTCTTCGAAGTCTTGGATTTGCACAAGACTCCAGCTGCAGTGCTGAGGCAGGACATAGGGATAGTTTTCAGCCATATGTTCTTCAAATCCCCATGTCATTATGGGGAAGAGATGTTATGACCAAGATGGGTGTAAAAATGATTTCAGAAAAGACATAGTTTGCAGATTCAAGGTATCATGGATAGGATGAACTATCAGAAGGGTAAAAGTCTTGGCAAAAATGAGGATGGGTGACTCTCACCTATCTCTCCTAGAGGTCAAAGTGGCAGGAAGGTATTGGGTTTTTCCTGGTGGCCACTGAGCAAACATCTATTAAAAGGAAATTGAATCGGCCTGTGTTGGTGTCTCAGTGGTCTCTGCCTAAGGGAACCCTGTAAGTTGCCCACATGTTGGTTAAAGAACAACTTGATGCAGACATGTAAGAGAATCTATTTCACCATGGAATACACCTATTTCTATTATAAAAAAGAAATCAGGAAAATGGAGGTTACTCCATGATTTACATGCAGTCAGTACCCAGATGGAAATCATTGGGTCAGTGCAATTAGGGTTACCAATGACTTCATCGTTAGCAATAAATTGGACCTTAATAGTGATAGATTTGATAGATTGTTTTTTCACCATTCCTCTGCATCCGACTGTTGATAAATTTGCCTCTACTTTGCCATCAATTAATCATTCTGCCCCTCATTTGTGATATGAGTGGGGGTTCTACCCCAAGATATGGCAAATAACCCTACTCTGTGCCAGCTTTATGTAGATACGACATTGCGACCTATCCTACAACAGTATCCTAGAGTATATTTATACCACTATATGGATGATATTTTGATTTGTTGATCATTTAATGTGGAAGTAGAAGAAGTTGTGGGACCCTAACTAAACAGTTGGAGAGGTGAAATTTGGTGAAGCCCCAGAAAACGTTCAAAAGACAGAAGTAAAACACTATTTAGGCACTAAATTGAGACATACTGTTGTCGAGCCACTAAAACTGGAATTAGGATGGATAAATTGCATACCTTGAATGATTTTCAGAAATTGTTATTAGATATCAATTGGATTTGGCCCTATTGCAATCTTGCCAATGCAGCATTACACCCTTTATACGATATTTTAAAAGTAGATTCCTATTTACAATCTCCTGGCCACTTAACACCCTTAGCCAGAGCTTGTTTGCAAAAGGTGGACCAAGGTTTAGCCAAGGCTCAAGTTGATATGTTTGATCCCACCTTGCCTATAATTTTTTGTGTTATTGCTACTGATTAGTCTCCCATGGGACTATTTTAGCAAAAAGGGTCTTTATGTTGGGTATATTTATATCACTCCCCCAGCCAAGGTACTGCCATGGTACTCTAAAAGAATAGCCCAGCTAATTCTTAAGTGATAAAGGTTGAGCTAGGAGCTTTTGGTTATCAACCGGATGTAATAATCATGCCATTATACTCCGAAAGAGATTGAGGTACTTGTGTCCACTAATAATGATTGGGCCATTGTTTGCACCAGCATGACTGGTCAGTTCCAGAATCATTATCCCACCAGTCCTTGGCTTCAGTTTGTCATGAGAAATCCTATGATATAACACAGAATTGCCTGTACTGAGGCAATCCCATGTACTGTTAATGTATTTACTGGTTGATCCAAAGGCACTGTGGACATGGTGGATGTTGAAGGAAATCAACCCCAAGCTCAGCTATTTCCCTATCAATCTGCACACGCTGTTGAATTATATGCTATCCTTCAATTGTTTCAAGAAGTTGAGGAAGCTTTTAATCTAGTTTCAGGTAGTCAGTATGTAGTCTAGGCAGTGCAGCAGTTAGAAACCTTTGGGGTAATTAAAGCCACTTCCATTGTATGTACCTTGCTCTCCTCCTTGCAAAAAAAAATAATAATAATTGGCAATGAAAACAACCTTTTTGCATTGTACATTTTTTATCTCATTCAGGATTGCCCAGGCCTATAGCCAGGGGAAATTCTGTTGCAGATGAATGTACTCATGTACTCATTACCTGTTTGTTTTTATAAGTGCCTCTCCAGTACAACTTGCTGCAGATTACCATAGAAACTTTCGGGTTAATGCAGGCACCTTGAAACAAAAGTTTAGGATTATCAGAGAACAGGCTCGAGAGATTGTGTTAAAATGTGCACATTGTGTGTCCTTGTTGTCACAAAGGCCCATTGGAGTTCATTCCCAAGGTATTAAGCCTCTTCATGTTTGGCACTTGGATATTACCCACATGTTAAGATGGAAATCTTAAATATGTTCATGTGAGAATTGATAAATATTCAGGCATTATATTTGCTACCGCCCAAACAGGGGAAAAAGCCCCAATGATATATCTCATTGCCTTCAGTTGTTTTTAGCATGGAGGATGACTAGACAGATAAAAACTAATAATGGACCTGCTGATGCCTCCCAGAGATTTTACATTTTTTTTATTAATGCATTAGGTATAAAAGTTATCCACGGACTACCCTATAACCACCAAAGACAAGGAATTGTAGAAAGAGCCAATGCCACATCAAAGACACATTTTAAAACAAAAAGTGGGAATAGGATTGCATTTTAAATCCCCTAGGGAAAAATTAAATGTCAGCCTCTTTATTCTTATACGAATAATTTGGATAAGAATGGAAAATCAGCTGCAGACCAGCATTGTACCCCTCAGCAGGGTGTGGTTCTGTCTATACTATGGAAGGATGTCGTCATGGCAAAATGGAAATGTTCACATCAGATGTATGTAGTAGCTGTCTGTGTGTTTCCAAAGGATTAGGAGAACCCAGTCTTAGTTCCAGGTAGACTGACAAGGCTGTGGAGAGAATGCAAAGTGGACGAAGATGATACACCTGAAGACCCTCTGCCTGATCCTGATGCACCTGCAAGTGGTATCATCACAAGAAAGACTGTTATGGGGAATAGTGAAAGCACTCCCTCTGCCAATGCCATTTAGGGTGGAGGCAGTTGTATACTAATTCAGTTGGAACTGTTTCAGTTCCCAATGATGTATCCTCTAATACTGCCAGTGCTTTTGCCATACAAGAGCAAATTAATACAAATTTGAAAGCTGGTATCCTTATGGTTAACCAAAGAGTGGATTGGTTGCAGGAACAGGTGAATATTTTGGAGCAGTTAGTGTTTGATTCCTGCATTATTCATAAGTCAGGAATGTTTGTAAACTCTGTTCACTATCAGAATTTTTACAGAGCTGCAAAACTGTTGCATGCAATTGGTGCGATGCTGCTAGGAAATTGGAGTAATGATCTCAACAAAAAGATGAAGGAACTGCAAGCATCGATTATTGCTGTGAACAACACCCGTGTTTACATTGCAACTGCAAAGTAACGGCTGGATATCATCCTGGTAACTGTGGAATTCTTAAAAAATTGAGGAGGGATGGCCTTTTGGGCATTCCTGCTGTTTGTTGTGTGTGGAGGAATGCTTTGGTGTATGGCATGTATGTGAAAGTTGTACAGGGATGATAAACAACTTAGTAAAGACTATGGCAGTCTTGGAAGCAGGAACATCCCCCCAATACTAGCTCAACATGCTGGTTCAGAAAGCAAGGAGAGGATAGAGCCTCACATGCACATATCAACCAAAGACAGTATGGGGAAAGTGAGTTGTCACTACATTGATCGGTAAGGATTTGGAATGGATGGGGGTGACCTAAGACAGATGCTGATCACAGTTCAACTAATACAACAAAAAGGGGGAGATGCAGGAAGCAGGTATGGCCACATGGGCAAGATGGTGCTCTGAAACATTGCCAGGCCCCGTGAACCCCACACGTTTACTGCCTTGCCCGAATGTGCTCAATGAAACTGCATATGTAAGCTGCCTATCAAGTTAGGTTATTCATAGTGATCCGGATCTGTCAGCCTATCTGTGACAGACCTGAGCTCTTGCCCGGTTCATATTGTGTTTGTGTGTGTGTGTGTGTGTGTGTGTGTGTGTGTGTGTGTGTGTGTGTGTGTGTGTGTGTGTTTCTGATTGGATTACGTGGTTTGGAGTGAGATGAGGTCAAGTGCCAGGAATGTATAAGAATAGCCCTTGTCCTAAATCAAGAAGGAAGTTGCATGAAGCTATCTTGGTGTCCCTGATGTTCTTGTCTCTGCAGGTCAGAGACTGCAGCAATTCCTCAAAGAAGAAAGTCTTTGTGCAGCCCTTATAGAAAAAAATGCTGCTTCTATATAGATCATTCAGGGGTGATAAGGGACTCCATGGCCAAACTCGAGAGAGAGGCTAAAGAAACAAAAGTGACAATGAGAGGCTAATGAAAGATGGTTCAAAGAATGGTTCACAAAATCCTCATGAAAGGCTACCTTATTGTCAGCATTGACGGGGCCTTTATTAATCCTACTTCTAATACTCATTATAGGCTCATGCATAATTAATAAAATATTGGGTCTTATTAGACAGAGGGTCAGCACTATACAGTAGGTCCTTATGTTACATAAGCAATATCAAAAAAGTTGAATAGGCTGATATGGACCATGTTGGGCCAGAGGTAGTAACAAGACAAAGTTATAAGTTCTCATCATGTAATTTTCAAGTTCTGTGGCATTTTTTTACACACAATAATTTCTACACACCCTTTGATTAACATGGATGTTTGCTGAAATTATAAACAAAAAGTCTAGACCAACTTCAGGCACCCCAGGTAACATTCCACTCTAGGCTCTAGGCTCACCAACTCCCCTTCAAGTATTTTGAACAACTATAAAGTGCAACCCAAGACCTGACCCAATATTCCTTCCCACAAATTGAGCTGAAGTTCTCTGCTTTTTATTTATTTATTTTTGGAGGCCCTACCTATGGAACCCAGAGGTAATGTTGACACCCAAAACCTCAGAAGACAGAGGAGTCACAAAACTCTCAGCAAAGACACCCTCCTGAACCTGAAGACTTCCTGGTCACTAGAACCCCAAGGCATTAAGACCAGAAAACCTGGAGGAAACAGAGACCAAGGGGATAAAAACATGAACAAAACAAAACAAAAATCCATGCATCTGACAATTACATATGTAGAAATCAATATAAACCTATAATAATCTCAAAATTCAAGTAGCTAGAGGACAATCTAAGAACACACTCTACAACAATTTGGGAAACCTGATAGCACTTAGCCACAGATGCCTTACTGTAGAACACTCTGGCTGTTCCATCATAGGTGAAGCACAAGAAAATAATCTTAAATCCAATTTTATGGAGATGGTAGATGTCTTTAAAGAAGAATTACATAAGTCCCTTAAAGAAATAGAAGCATGCACAATGAAATAGCTGAAGAAATTGAATAAATTGCTTAAGAACTGAAAGTAGAAATAGAAACAATAACGAATGAAAAAAGTCACTAGGAGAGAGAAAATGTAATGAGTGACTTTCTGAAGATAGTCCAACATTTTGGACAGGTGTGATGGATCTCTGAATTGCAAGGCCTTCATACATTTCATTTGAGGAATCGATCTTTCCTCTAAGTATTCTAGAGTATAATTTTCCCTGGCATATAGCCCATCCTATTGGATGCAGATCAACAAACATGTACTCTCCTGTAGTAATGCTATGTAAGTAAATTAATGATGTCTTACTACTTTATATAATTTTATAGAATTACTAAATGTACATAAGTAATTTTGAGCTCTTTATTGAAAAGCTGCAGTTGAAGTTCTGTAAGACTTCTTGTGTCAAAGACTAATTGCATTAGGATAAAATGCAGGCTTAAAACAAATTTTTAATCAGAGAAACTATTCCTTCTATGATAGATGTGAATGCATTATCTGATAAGTATTTTCACAAACTGAGAATGAACAATTTCTAGGATGTTCAAAGACAAAAGATAAAATATTGACCAAATTTATCTGTATAAAACTTCAAAATGAATGAGAAACTAGGCAGATGATTGACACGCTTGACATAAAATTTAGTTAAAACTTGTATGAACTTGTGGAGTTACTAGCAGCTAATGAATATATAATTAATAACCAATCACAATGGACTTGCAGGTAAACATTCTTCCTGACATTCCTTATTTGATTTATTGACTTGTAGTAATGTTGTGAACTTGATAGTTCCTTTTATAAAATAGAAGCTTGGAATACCATATGATCATGTATTCTGAGAAAGTGTGAGAATTGAATACAATAGAAAATAGGTTCCCCCTTTTCTCTCTCTCCTAGAAATAAATCTAAAGCCTTCTTTTGAAGTGAGTACTTTTTCTTGTGAATGTGAATTTCTCTGGCTACACAAGGTTAAAGAACTTTTAGCACTGAGCAGGGAAGGCACTGTGTCCTAAATCAATACTCCACTACTAAACCACAGGTATTAATCATCAAAGGTGGGCAAATTTAACCACAAAATAAGCCAGAAAGTTTTAAGCTTCCAGACGCCATCAGCTTTCAACCATCAGGGCAATTAGAAGGAAATTTAAAAAGGAAAGAGGAATTAAAAATTTTCTAGATTTCAATGAATTGCACAAAATTCCAAGTAAATGGGGTACAATGAAAACAGAGCTAAGATGAAGGTTCATAGTTATGAGTGTCTTCAAAAGAAATTGTAGAGATCTCATACTCACCAATTAACAGCATGTCAGAAAGCTCTGGTTCAAATAGAAGCACAGCCACCAAAGATAAAAAGACAGCAGGTAATAATCAAAATCAAAACTAAAATCAATAAAAAAATGAAAGAGAACAAGAAAAAGAATCAGGCAACAAATATTTGGTTCTTTGAGGAAATCATCAGGATGGACAAACCTTTTTTCAAAACTAAATAAAAGAAAGAGAGCAAAAGCATACAAATTAACAAAATTAGAAATGAAGAGGAAGACATAACAACAGACACCGAGATCATTGGGTTTCACTTCAAACCCTGTACTCCAGAAACATGGAAAACCAAAATAGAAAAATTAAAAAGGACAATTTTCTCAATAGATACAATTTGGTAAAGCTGAATCAAGATCAACTTGAATAGTCCTATAGCCCAAGGGAATATAACCTATCATTTAATATCTCCCAAACAAAACCAGACAAGGTCAGATGGTTTTAGAGCAGGATTATACCGTACTTTCAAAAAAGTGCTAATACTGATACACAAATTATTTCACTAGATAAAAACAGAAGGAAAATTGACAAAATTTACTTTATGGGAATACAGTCAATGTGAGACTTACGTCACACAAAGACTCAACAAAGAAAGAGAATTTCAGACCAATTGCCCTTATAAACACCGATTTAAAAATACTCAATAAAATACTTGTAAACAGAATTCAAAAATATATAAAAAATATCACCCCTATGATGAAGTAGAGTTCATTTTACATATGCAGGGATGGATCAACATACCAAACTCTTTCACTGTAATCTACCATGTAAGCAAACTAAAAGGAAAAAATACCACAAGATTATCATAGTCAATGTTGAAGAAGACTCCAACAAAATCCAACACTCCTTGATGATAAATTCTTAAAGAGATGAGGGATACATGTCACATGCTTGAACATAATAAAGCCAATTCATTGAAAGCTGACACCCAATATCAAATTATATGGAGAGAAAAAATATTCCCTAAAAAGCAATAATATGGTAAAAGTATATATTCTCTGTATCTATTCTGTATAGCACCTGAAGATTTAGCAACAACAATAAGGAAAGGAAGAAGATCAAGGTATAAAAATTGAAAAGGAAAAAGACAAATTATTGCTATTCAGACACAGTAGTATATATAAGTGACATGATGCAAAATTAACTGAAAATAAACAGTATACTTCCTATAAACAGTCTCTCTTCCTATTGATGCCAGATAAGGCCATCCTCTGCTACATGTTCACCTGGAGCCATTGGTCCCTCCATGTGTTTTATGTGGTTGGAGCTTTAGTTCCTGAGAGCTCTGAGGAGTCTGGTTGGTTGATATTGTTGTTTTTCCTATGATATTGCAAACCTCTTTAGCTCCTTCAGTCCTTCCCCTAACTTCTTTTTGGGCTCCCAAAGCTCATTCTGATGGTTGACTGCAAGCATCCACATCTGTATCAGTAAGGATTTGGCAAATCCTCTCAGGAAACATCTATATCAGGCTCCTCTCAGCAAGCATTTGTTGGCATCAGCAATAGTGCCTGGGCTTGGTGGCTGCATATGGGATATATCCCCATGTGGGGCAGGCTCTGAATGGCTTTTCCTTCAGACTATGCTCTAGTCTTTGTCCCTGTATTTCCTTTCAACATGAACAATTCTGGGTCAAAATTTTTGAAAATGGTAGGGGACCCATCTTTCAACCAGACCCAATTCCTAACCTCTGGATATGGTTTCTACAGGTACTCTCTCCCCTAATGTCATCCCCGTAGGGTCCTGTGATCCTCTTGTTTCCTGGAATCTAGAACTTTCTGTTGGCTTCCCCCAGTTCCCTACCCCCGGTTTCAAGCTGTACTACAGAGAAGAAGCGACAAAGAGTGCATGGTATTGGCATAAATACAGATAGGTTGATCAATAAATTGATGTGAAGACATAAAAGTGAATCCGTACCTATGAACACTTGATTTAAACAAGATGCCAAAATTCTACAATGGAATAGATGAAACATTTTCAACAAATGATGCTGGTAGTAATGGATATCTGCTTGTAGAATACTACAAGTAGATCCATATCTATTACCCTGCACAAAAGTCAAGTCCAAATGGATCAACGATCTATTCAAGAAACCCTGATATACTAAATCTGATAAAAGAGGAAGTGGAGAATAACCTTGAAATCTTTGGCACAGAAGATGACTTCCTAAACAGAACTCTAGTAGTTCAGCCACTAAGATCAACAATTGATAAATGAAACCTCATTAAACTGAAAATATTTTGTAAGACATGGGGCACTGCCAATAAAACAATATGTAAGCTTACAGAATGGCTTAACCAACCCTATATCTGACATAATGTTGATATCCAAAATATATAAAGAACTCAACAAATTAAACATCAACAAAGCAAATAATACATTAAAAATGGGGAACAGTGCTAATCAAAGAATTCTTGATAGAGGAATCTAATGGCTGAGAAGCACTTAAAGAAATGTTCATTATCCTTAGTCCTAAGGTAAATGCAAAATGATATGCCTCTGAGATTTTATCTTACAAACATCAGAATGGCTAATATCTAAGACTTAAATGACAGCACATTCTGCCTCAGGGACAAAGACAGACAACACATCAGAGTAAAAGGCTAGAAAACAATTTTCCAAGCAAATGGTCTGAACTAAAAAGCTGGAGTAGCCATTCTAATATCAAACAAAATCGACGTCCAAAACAAAGATATCAAAAAAGTCAAGGAAGGACAGCACATTATGTTGAGGTTGTGGAAGTAATGAAAGACTCCTTCATTGCTGGTACGAATGTAAACTTGTACAACAACTTTGGAAATAAATTTGGTGGCGTCTCAGAAAATTGGGAGTAATTGTATCAAAAAACAAAAAACAAAACAACAACAACAAAAAAACAAAACAAAAAACAAAACAAAACAAAACAAAAACAAACAAACAAACAAACAAACAAACAAACAGCTATAACACTCCTAGGTATATACCAAAAGGAAACTCCATCCTACCACCATAAGAGTACTTACTCAATTATGTTCATGGAGACATTATTCATAATAGCCAGAAACTGGAAACAACCTAGATATCCCTCAATCAAAAAAAGAATAAAGAAAATGTGGTATACTTACACAGTGGAATACTTCACAGCTATTAAAAACAAAGACAATTTGAAATTTGTACAAAAAATAGATGGCACAAGAAAATATCACCATGAGTGAGGTAACCTAGACCCACATAGACAAACATTGTACATATTCACATATAAGTTGGTACTGATTATAAAGGATAACCATGTTGTAATCCAAAGATGCCAATAACGATATCTCACTAAGATTGGAATATAGACTAGGCATTTTCATTGTACATGGGAATAGCACTGGACAAGAGTTGGTGTTTGGATGCAAACCAGAAGGATCATGAGGGGAAAGAATTGAGGGAGGGAGTACTGGAAGAGACAACTGGATTGGGGGAATTCATCTCTGGAATGAGCTAGAAACCTACAGAAATAGAAATTCTTCAGAATCTAAGACAGTGAATTGAGGGTAACAGTAACTAACCCTCCTTGCAATGGGTAATATGAAGCCTGAAATGTCCATCTCCTGTAGCCAGGCAAGATTTTCAATGGAGGGAATGGGACACCAGTCCTACTATAAAAACTTCATCGTCCAATTTCTCCTGCCTACAAGATGTGCAGGGGTAAAGTTAGAACAAATATTGAGGGAATGGTCAACTAATGACTGGACCAGCTTGAGACATATGCCAAGAAATAGAGCACATCCTTGATATTGTTAACAACGTTCTGCTATACTGGCAGATAGGAGTCTAGCATAACTGTCATGAGAAAGACTTCAACTAGCAATTGATGGAGGCATATGCATGAACCACAGTCAAAATTTCATTTGACTTTAGGGGATCTGTGAAAAAGGAAGAAAGTTTACTGGAGTCAAGGAGGTCAAGGAAACCACAAGAAAATTCACAGAATCAACTTACCTGAGTTCCTGGGGCCACACAGACACTGAGACAAGGTAGCATTCATGAGAATGACCCTTGGCACATATGTAAAATTTATGTAGCCTGGGATTCATGTTGAACCATTAACAATGTGAGAACAGTCTCTCCCTGTCTCTGTTGCCTGCCTTTGAGAAATTTTCAACTGATTGAGCTGCCTCTACTAGCTTTAATAGGAGAGGATTTTCCTAGTCTGTAATTTGATATGACAAGGCAGTTTTATAACCATGGGATGGTCTCTCCTTTTCTGAAGAGAAAGAGAGGAGGAATGCATTGGGGAAGGTGAGCTCCTGGGAGAAACTTCAAGAAGAGGAGGGAGGGGAAGCTATATTTGAGATGTATTTTCTGATTACAGTTTCCCCTAACAGTTACTCCTTCAGGTTCCTTCCCACTTCTCCTCTAATCCAGATTCCTACTGTCTGTCACTTTTTAGGAAACAAATAGTTATCTAAAGAATACTAATGAAATAAACCAAACTAACTGAATAGGACAAAACAACCAAAGAAAAAATAAACAAATGCACACACACACACACACACACACACACACAAAATATATATATATAGATACAGAAACACACATTCACATACTCCATCTAATCAAAACCCCAAACCAGAAAACATAATATACACAAAGAACCTGTATGATAGGAAAGCAAACAAACAAAATACCCAAAGTTAATTTTCTTAGACAAAGAGGCTCTAAAGATGCTGTCTTAGTTAGGGTTTTACTGCAGTGAACAGGCACTATGACCAAGGCAAGTCTTATAAAGGACAACATTTAATTGGAGCTAGCTTACAGGTTCAGATGTTCAGGCCATTATCCTCAAGGAGGGACATGGCAGAATCCAAGCAGGAATAGAGTTGGCACAGCTGATAGTTCTTCATCTTCTTCTGTAAGGCTGCTAGTGGAAGACTGACTTCCTCACAGCTAAGACGAAGGTATTAAGCCCACACGTATAGTGACACACCTACTCCAAGACCACATCTCCTAATAGTGCCATTCCCTGTGCCAAGCATATACAATCACAGATATCATTAAGTGGAATCCATACTCAACAATGCTTGAATGGCCAAGAACCTGAAACTAGAAATGCCAGGGATCTAGAGAAAGACCAAATACTACTATTCTACTAAAGGATTATAGCAGTTAAATGACTCCTGTTGACATTTTGCTATACTCACAGATCTGTATCTTGCTCATTCATCATCACAGAAGTATCCTCATGTAGCAGATGGAAACAAATACAGAGACTTGCAGCCAGATAATATGCAAAGCCTGAGGGACTTTCTAACATTCAGTCCTACAAGGGAGGTCACCATCAAATCTCTACCTCAGTGTTTAGAAAACACTGTAATAAAAGACAGAAACAGTGTAAGATCATAAAAACTATCTTGATTGAAACTACTAAAATTTAGTCCTAGCTACACACTTTTATTAAAAAACTAACATCAATAAAATTTATATTGTAGAGTTGTTTCTACAACAGAACAAACGATCTACATTTGGGGTTGGTCTTCCTATCTCACATAATCAAATCAAGAAAAAAAATTCCTCACAGGTGCAACAAATTCCCAGAGTTTTGGTGAATTCCTAATATTATCAGGGTTACAACCAAGACTACCCATCATAAGTGTACCTCTTGTCAATAAGACATACAATCATATATCCTTATATTATGTTAATTTCCAAAGGAAAGCAATAGTTATGCCTAGCATAGTATCCAATATCCAATATACAACTGCAAATAAAGTATATGAATTTCCAGGGCATAATCATGCTTAACATGAGATAAAATTCCATATACAGCTACAATCATATTTTATCTTTTAGAATAGATTACAATTTCTTAATTGTAACACCATATAAAATCAAAGTCAAAGCATTGTTTACTTTCAAATACACTGACATGAACATACTTTCTCATCCAAAATAAGAGGAAAAGAAACATAAACAGGAAATACTGGAAAAAAATCAAGATTAAATCTAGCTAGACAAACCCCAAATCCTAAATTTATGTACATTGTGGCTTAAAAAGCTCTTCCTATCTAGTTTCATGACTACAATATATTTCTCTGTCTTGGGCTGTTTCCATTCTTTGTGTGTAGCTTTCTTTGAGAGATATCCCACAGCTGTGGGCCTTCTTACATCCTGAATGCTATATCACAATATAGGCTTCCCTTTCATACCTTCACAAAAAGCCTCTCTAGGCATCTATTCAGGGACTTAGCTGCAACCTGGATGCCCTCAGTGGCTTTCCATAACCACGTAGGAAGACTCCATGACTCTTTTACTTCTGTATCCTTCATTAATCTGACGAAAGAACTACATGGTGGATGTTGCCAAGGTCTTTTGCCTGCTTTAGATAGAACTTGCCTGCTTCCTTGAATATTTTTTTCATAAATTTGATATGTTGTTTTTCTGCTATAAACAGATCAATCCTTAGGACATTTCTTTGCACAAGTTGCAGGATTAGCTTTGTGGATACTCACCTCGAGGAAACAATTCCCTTTATTACATTACTCCTTATATCTTTCAACACTAGCTATGGCTCCCACAAAAAAATTTCTGGTGCTCTTTTTTTTTCTCCAAACTTAAATTCTAGCTCATCCCTTAAAGAATGAGTACAATCAGGAAAACAAAAGTCAAGAAGCATTAGCGATGTGGGAATAAAGTACAGCTGTACTGCTGGTGGGTGCTTAAGTTGGTACATCCAGGATAAAATCAGTGTGGAATTTGCTTAAAATATCTAAAAATAGAACTAACTGGTGACTCACCTATATCACACTTGAGTGTAGAAAAGATAGCATGGTTATCTAGTGATACTTGCTCAGTCATTTTTGTTGCTTTTGTTTTCAAATTATCCAGGAGATCAATCAGTTGTAACTAAATTTGCTAGAGAGTATATGGAACTTGAAAGTACTATATAGTAAATGCGTTAAGTCAGGCCTATAAAGAGAAATGCTATGTGTCTGTAATCACATTTGGTCTAGCTTCAACTTTTAGATTTTATGTTTAACTTGGAGTATCTGTGGAGATAATGAACACCAAATTGGCACATGGCATGGAAGAAAGGATGAAGCCTTTATGGAAGGAGGGAATGACAGAACACATGCAACATAATAGGAGGAGGAAACATTAGAGATTACAAGTTTAGGTAAGCATGAGGATAGGATTATGTCTGTTATTCCCTTACGGAATGCCACAATTTAGGAAGTTTATTTAAAATATTACAGTTAAGTGGCATTACTCTTGGTTACAGTCCAAAACTTGATACTACAACACTTTCTGAAGAAACCACATACTCGAGTAATAGAACATTAATAAATAAAGTTATGACCAATCTTGAAATTTAATTCTTAGGGCTTGCTGTTATATAGTGGCAGAAAGTTCTGTTTATGCTACTAGTAGAGAAAGTAATCAAGCAGATTACACATCTGTGATCTCTGACAACAAGATTAGTAACTCATTTGAAATATACTGTGTACATATATATCATCTAGGTTTAAAGTAATTATTCCTGTTGTCTATTTTTCTGTGTTTACTTCTAGATCATAGCAACTATTTTACTGTTACCTAGAACTGATTTTAGAACGAGGACAGAATACTTTGTCTTAATAATTTCATGCCTATCTAAACATAAATACACAATATTGTTTAAAAATAATAATTATGAATATTTTCTATCTGCATTGGGTAGTGCCATAATAAGTACGTATTTCAAACTACTGATTAATAATATGAAACAAAAAAATGTTAAATTTTAGGATAGATATAATACTTTATAAAGTTGTCAACAAATTACACAGGGAAGGAGAAATATAATACATCGGTTTCTCCACCTATGGTTATTGAGATTTTGTCCAGGTATAGTAGCCTGGGCTGGTATTTGAGTTCTCTTAGTGTCTGTATAACATCTGTTCAGGCTCTTCTGGCTTTCCTAGTCTCTGGTGAAAAGTCTGGTGTAATTCTGATAGGCCTGCCTTTATATGTTACTTGACCCTTCTCCCTTACTGCTTATAATGTTCTATCTTTTTTTAGTGAATGTGTTGTTCTGATTATTATGTATTGGGAGGAATTTCTTTTCTGGTCCAGTCTATTTTGAGTTCTGTAGGCTTCTTTTATGTTCATGGGCATCTCTTTCTTTAGGTTTGAAAAGTTTTCTTCTATAATTATTTTGAAGATATTTGCCGCCCCTTTAAGTTGAAAATCTTCATTCTCATCAACTCCTATTATCTGTAGGTTTGGTCTTCTCGTTGTGTCCTGTATTTCCTGGATGTTTTGAGTTAGGATCCTTTTGCATTTTTCATTTTCTTTGATTGTTGTGCTGATGTTCTCTATGGAATCTTCTACACCTGACATTCTCTCTTCCATCTATTGAATTCTGTTGCTGATGCTTGCATTTATGGTTCCAGGTATCTTTCCTATGGTTTCTATCTCCAGCGTTGCCTCACTTTGAGTTTTCTTTATTGTGTCTACTTCTCTTCTTAGGTCTAGTATGGTTTTGTTCATTTCCTTCACCTGTTTGGATGTGTTTTCCTCTTTTTCTGTAAGGACTTCTACCTGTTTGATTGTGTTTTCATGTTTTTCTTTAAGGACTTGTAACTCTTTAGCAGTGTTATCCTGTATTTCTTTAAGTGAGTTATTAAAGTCCTTCTTGATGTCCTCTACCATCATCATGAGATATGCTTTTAAATCTGGGTCTAGGTTTCCGGGTGTGTTGGGGTGCCCTGGACTAGGCTAAGTGGGAGTGCTGGGTTCTGATGATGGTGAGTGGTCTTGGTTCCTGTTAGTAAGATTCCTACATTTACCTTTCGCCATTTGGTAATCTCTGGAGTTAGTTGTTATAGTTGACTCTGTTTAGAGATTGTTCTTCTGGTAATTCTGTTACCATCTATCAGCAGACCTGGGAGACAGACTCTCTCCTCTGAGTTTCAGTGCTCAGAGCTCTCTCTGCCGGCAAGCTCTCCTCTTACAGGGAAGGTGCAAAGATTATCTTGTGTTTGGACCTCCTCCTGGCTGAAGAAGTAGGCCCAAAACAGGACCTTTTCCAGAAGCTGTGTTGCTTGGCAGGTCCCAGAAGCTGTCAGCTTCTGTGGTGCACACTCTCACCTGTGCAGACTAAGATCCTAAGTTCGGTGGCCTCCCAGAACCAAGGTGGCATCCGCTGCTTCTGAGGCTGAGGCCTTCCGAACGAGGCAGATACCTGTCCTTTGGTTGGGAGGGTGGCTGGCTTTCTATGGCCTGAAAAGGGTGCTGCCTCAGCGGTTCTGTGGCTCGGCTTGTCCCAGAAGCTGTCCGGTTCTGTGGTGCACTCTCTTACCTGTTCAGATTAATTTCCTAAGTTCGGCATAGTCCCTGAACCCCCGCTATTATAATTAAGGCTGCTGTAAACACTGAAGGTTTACTCATGATATGGTAGAGCATTTTGGGGTATATGCCCTGAAGTTATATATATGAATATTCAGATAGACTTATTTCCAATATTGTGAAGAAATGCCAGAATATTTTCCAGATTATGGAATCTGGAAAACACTTTGCAATCCCACTAGCAAAGATAAAGTTTTCTTTTTTATCTACATTTGCTCTAGCATCTATTTTCACCTGACATTTTAGTCTCAACCATTCTGATTGGTTTAGGATGGAATCTCAGCGTGGTTTTGATTTGTATTTCACTATAAATGAGGATGTTGAACATTTCTTTAGGTGCTTCTCAGGCTTTTGAGATTCCTAAATTGAGAATTTTGTTTAGCTCTAGAGCTCATTTTTTTCATTAGATTGTGTTTTTTTTTTTTTTTTTGGAGTCTAGCTTCTTGAATTCTTTGTATATTTTGAATATTAGCCCTTGATCAGATGTAGGGTTAGTAAAGAACTTTTCTCCATTACTAGTTTGCCATTTTTTCCTATTGACAGTTTCCTTTGCCTTACAGAACCTTTTCAGTTTCAGAAGGTCCCATTTGTTAATTGACCAAGATGTGCTTTCAGACAGGAACATGGCATGACTGTCCTAAAAGAGGCTATGCCATCAAATGACTGAGACAGATGCAGATATTTACAGCTAACCATTGGTCTAAACCCAGGAACCCCTATGGAAGAGTTTGATCAAAGACTGAATGAACTAAAGGGAATTACAACCCTATAGGAAGAACAACACCATGAAAAAACTAGATTTCCCAGAATTATCAGGTACTAAGCCACTAACCAAAAAGCATACATGTACTAGTCCATAACCCCTACTATACATATGTAGCAGAGGATTGCATTGTCTGGCCTCAGTGTGATGAGGGTGTGTGCTTGTCCTGTGGAAGCTTTATGTCCCCAGAAAAGGGGAATTCTAGAGAGGTGGGTGAGAGAATAACCTTTTAGAGAGAGGAGGGAAGTGTGGTAGGGGCCTCATGGAGGGAGTATGCTGAAGGGGATAACATTTGAAATATAAATAAATAACATAATTAGTAAAATGGACAGTATGACATAGTTTAGAATATCTTCAAAACAGGAGCATGAAAGTAATTGGATATAGGAAGATAAAATTAATTTTAGAGATTTTAGGTATGGTAGTCAAAATTCTTTAAAGAAAAAACTGAAATAATTGTGTGTGTGTGTGTGTGTGTGTGTGTGTGTGTGTGTGGGTATGTGTGTGTGTGTGTGTGTGTGTGTGTGTGTGTGTGTGTGTGTGTGTGTGTGTGTGTGTTTGTAGAGGGATTTATACACTGTGGTCCAGCCCAGGTATTTAAAAATAGATGTCTATGGTCAGAAAGTCAAGGAATCCAATAGATCTTCTGTCCACAAGACTGAATTTCCCAGATGTTCTTCAGTGTATGTTGGGCTCTCAAAGAAATATACTCTAAAACCATCAAAAGAACAAGCATACCTGTGAGAATGAAGACAAGCAGGCAAAAACCAAATGGGTCTTCTATGTGCTTTACATAGGCTAGCACAAGAATATGTGTCACAGAGTTAGCATAGGTTTTTAGACCTCAAATGAGGCAATGAACCAAAAATCACTTATATCCAGTGCTTTTCACTTTTAGTTAATTCAATATTCAGTAAAGTTAACATCTAAGACTAGCAATCACAAAGGTAGAAGTCATAGAAGTAATATGCCTGGCAACCTATCTCCTATATAACAACCAAATAGACAAGCAATAAAATTCAGACAAATAAGCTTTATTCAATAATAAAATATTGGGAAGACAAACAAGGGAATAGGTGTTGCAAATCTGTCTTACAGTTTAAACACAGTGTACATGTTTAAACAGGGGGTGGTATATTTATGCCCACGACTGACATGTTAACTCAATGCCTGTTCTATGGTCAAAGTTGTCCATTTAGTGTGAAAATTTTACTCAGAAGCACTTTACCCCTCTAGCTGTCACCATAGCTTCAGTCTTATTACGATTTGAACATATAATATTTTGAGTAGGCTAATATACTTAAACAGTTGTTCTCCAGCTAGAGACAGTGTTTCAGAAGGTTATCGAACATTTAGGAATGTTTTTTACAAACATTTCACATATTGTTCTATAATGAATATTAGCAAAAAATCCAATATATCTAGAAAAGAAAGAAAAAGAAGCTCAAGTCTAAGTGGATTAAGGAACTCCATATAAAACCAGAGACACTGAAACTTATAGAGAAGAAAGTGGATTAAAGC
Organism: Mus musculus; assembly: GCF_000001635.26. Classification (NCBI taxonomy): domain Eukaryota; kingdom Metazoa; phylum Chordata; class Mammalia; order Rodentia; family Muridae; genus Mus; species Mus musculus. The sequence continues at coordinate 11,600,108 of NC_000087.7, read as the reverse complement.
CATTAAGATATGGGCACAGGGGGAAAATTCTTGAACAGAAGAGCAGTGGCTTGTGCTGTAAGATCAAGAATCCACAAACCGGACCTCAGAAAATTGCAAAGCTTCTGTAAGGCAAAAGACACTGTCAATAACACAAAAAGACCACCAATAGATTGGGAAATGATCTTTACCTATCCTAAATCATTTATGAGACTAATATCCAATATTCATAAAGAACTCAGGAAGATGAATTCCAAAAAATCAAATAACCCTATTAAAAATGGGGTACAGAGCTAAACAAAAAATTCTCAACTGAGGAATACAGAATGTACGAGAAGCAAAAAGATGTTCAACATCCTTAATCACCAGAGAGATACAAATCAAAACAACCTTGAGATTCCATCCACCTCACACCAGTCAGAATGGCTAAGATCAAAAATTCAGGTGACAGTAGATGCTGGTGGGGATGTGGAGAATGAGGAACACTCCTCGATTATTGGTGAGATTGCAAGTTGGTACAACCACTCTGAAAATCAGTGTGGTGGTTCCACAGAAAATTGGACATAGTAATATGGGAAGATCCAGGCATATACCCAGAAGATGTTCCAACTTGTAATAAGAACACATGCTCCACTATGTTCATAGCAGCCTAATTTATAATAGCCAGAAGCTGGAATCTCTCACCTCCCAGGTCTCTGGTACATTATAGGGTATCCTTGAAACATCCTATTTCCCGAGTTTTCCTATTTCCCTTATTTCTGCTGGCCCTCAAGGCTTCAGTCTTTTTCCCTTATCCAATACCAGATCAGAATCCATCCCCTACTCTACCCCTTTCCACTTTTTCTCCAATGTTCGTTCTTCGCTCCCAACTTGTGGTTGCTTTCTTCTCCCTCCCAATTAGGACCTAGGCATCTTCCCTTGGGTACTTCAGCTTGTTGAGCTGTTTGAGTTCTGTGGACTGTATCCTGTGTATTCTGTATTTTTTGTTGTTGTTTGTTTGGTTTGGTTTTGTTTGGTTTTGGGATTTTGGCTAATATCCATTTGTTAGTGAATACATACCATGAATGTTCTTTTGTGTCTGAGTTACCTCACTAAGCATGGTATTTTCTGGTTCCATCTGTTTGCCTATTAATCTCAGGATGTACTCATTTGTTGTTGTTGTTGTTGTTATTGTTTTTGTTGTTGTTGTTGGTGGTGGTGGTGGTGGTGGTAGTTTTGGATTTTTTTTTTTATGTCCTCATTCTTAATAGCAAAGTATGTTATGCTCTGGGTCCACAGGAAACCCAGATGAGCCCAAGAATTGCAAACTCTACTGAAACTCACAAAAAAAGTCTTATTTTCAAGTTCAACCTTGGTTCACTCAACTAGCATTCACTGCATGAATGCTGGCAAGTGACCCTGAATCCAAAAAACATTGGGTTTATATACAGTATAGGAATTGTGTAAATATTTACAGAAAAGGTGACTAGAAGGTGTAATCGTACTGAAGTGGGAGGGGGTAATCAGTGTCTGTTCAAGGACTAAGTTTATGGCCTGTTTTATCTGTCTGTGAGCTGACATCTGCTTACCTTTTACTTTTTCCACGGTGTCCCTTGAGCTTGCTTTTTCTCTAAGGTTTCAAGGATAGGTACTTGGAGTTCTTTCCAGCAGGAGTTTTGGTTTTTGCAGACACAGAGGCAGAGAGAATGTGTCCTCATTATGGGCCCTGTCATTGTAACTCTAGGGGAGGAAGAGGCCGCCTAGTCTGCTGCAGGAGGATGCAGCACAGAAACCACCTGTTTGCTATCTGCATTGCCGCAGGAGAAGGAGGACAGGGGAAAAGAGGATGGGAGCCTCTCTCTGTACAACACTGAAGTCTCTCTAGTATTAGTAATCTGAGGGTTACAACATTCTCCCCTCTTTTTGGTGACGCTAGAGGCCAATCATGGACTTTTTATAGGCCTAAATCGTCTGTGCTAACTGGTTTGTACTGGGACCTCATCACCATCATTTGAATAGTCCCTAATCTCTGCTTTATATACTGCAAAATCTTTTTAATTATGCATGGCCCAAATGTGAGCAGCAACAAAAAATTATAAGGGACCCTGTAATTGTGGAAATGAGAGTAGTTAACCATGGGGTATTATCAAATAGGGAATGATGCAAGCTTTTGGAGTTTTCTGGTTCTCTTTGGCACCTCTCTATGCTTTCTCTAACCTTAGCTAGTGATTCTTTGATGCCAGAATGATTTACATAAAACCAACATTCTTTGAATACATCAACACACAAGCCTCCCTGATGCAAGAACACAAAGTCTAACCCTTGTCTGTTCTGTTCAACTACCTCAGCCAGGGAATCTACATTTCATTCTAGGTGTGCAATGGATTTTTCTAAGCATTGGCTGTCTTGATCTGTATTTAATTAAAGGCTATATAGTTATTCTCTTACAATGTTAGGGCTGCTATCCCATTGCCTGCACCAGGTAGCCCTGCTCCCAAAATTATAGCCAATTTTAGGGAAATAGTTTCTCTCTTCTGTCTTTTGTGGTCTCCCCCAACATGCCCTATTAGGTTCTTCAGCACTATTTCCTCTGAATAATAGGTTATGGATGGCACCAATTGGACTAGAATAGAGAACTCCTTTGCGGTAGGGGAATTAAGAACCTCTCCATGCACACACAGAGTCAACTCTGTTGAACAGGCCCACCATGCCTGTTCGGGTGAAATAACATATTTGGAATGCACCATGGGCGTATTTTGGTTACAAATATGTTGATGTGACAAGGGCACTTTTCCCAGGCAGGTCCCCTGTCCTGATATGGTCTGTATGGTTAAGGTTCTGCCTTCTTGGGACCATACGTATGCAGTGTCTCTCTTGGACTCATTATATTTAGACATAAATCCAACACCTTGATAAAAAGGGTGCCTGGCATAATAACACAGCCAGCAGAAGATGGTTAGCTCTGGTTGGGAACTGGTCAAAATCTGAAAGGTTTTTAGCATCCTTGACCAGAGCAGATCTACGGGGGGGGGGGGCGGGGAGCCTGCTGGGGAAGGACTGGGAGGTCAACAAACACTGGTTTGGGAACAGACTTTGGCATAGGTTTTTCAGGGCAAGACCTCTTGGTATAGCTTTAGTGTTTGCCAGAATTCGGTTTGGTCCTACAGTCACATTCAGGTGGTTTACTATTGGTTTTATTAGGAGCCTAATTGTGAAAATGTGTTTGAGGATTTTCCCCCCAATAATATAAAATCGGAGGCCCCAAGGTTTCCCAGTTTCCCAGCCCTTTTCCTGCTTTCCTAGGCTGGTGAACTTAAGTTGAACTTAAGATCCCCTCCCCTGTCAGGTGACTGTGATAAGATCTTCCTTTGATACCTTCCAAACCGATGTTTCACAACCCCAAAAAGTATAATAGAATTGTTCTGGGTCCCCATATGCCACAGTTCTCTTTTCCCCAGACATATAAAAAAGTCTCCCTAAGTCTACTTAGGGTATGAATGTTGTAAAATCTGTTGGGTGTCAGGCCATGAGTTATCAGCCAGCCTGCACATATCAAACGTTAAATATGGAAACCATGACATCCCAAGTGGCTTTTCTTTATTAGCCAGTTGGGCCCAGTAACCCATTTCAGGATTCTCAATTGTCCTAGTCAAGTCATAAGGCTGTTGCGGGTTTTTGATCTCTGAATGGAGACATGGACTGGGAACAGCAGCACATGCAGTCAGTACACACAGCAATATTAGGACCTAGTTAATTTTAACATGGAGGGATGAATAGGACTCCAGCTCTTTAATAGTATGAAAAGTGATCATTGCAGAAAACAAGAATGAACCAGTTTTGTGATACCTCAGTTCTAGGATTGTCATAGACTTAATAAAAAATGAAAATTTAGCACCAAATATGTGGAAACTAATGAGGGCAGAGGAAGGTGGGGTAGGGAGGATAGCCCACATCTTGCCAGAGTTCCTCCTATGTTCTGGGCAGGTGGACTTGGGAGAGCTGCTAACCCTCACAGCTTCTCTACTGCCTTCCCTTACATGAATGTGTTCATTTTTTCCTCCCCTTTCCATCTCACACCTAGTTCTCACTCTCTCTCTTTCTCTCTCTCTCTGTCTCTCTCTCTGTATCTCTCTCTCTCTCTCTCTCTCTCTCTCTCTCTCTCTCTCTCTCTCTCTCTCTCTCTCTCTCTCTCTCTCTCTATCTATCTGCCTTGTGTGATTTCTTTCTTCTCCCTTACAAGTGTGATTGAAGCATTCTCACTTGGACCCTTCTTGTTGTTAAGTTTGTTGAGTTCTGTGGATTGTATCCTAGGAAATCTGTACTTCTTTGGCTAATATCCTCTTATTACAGTTCATTTTTCTTTGAGATTTTATTTGTATTTGGAACAAGAGCAGTGTTACATTTATGATAAAATTGATAAAATGTTGAATAGATTCACAAAAAGAAATCTTAGTAATTTACTGTTTATTTACTATTACCTGGACGTTTTAAACATTATCATAGAGTATAAAATAAAATGTGAATATGAGAAAGAAATTTAGAGAACGAATTGGAGGGTAAGGATGTAAGGTGTCGAAATTTGGGTTTTGCTGTTATGAAGAGACACTATGACCACAGTAATTCCTATAAAGCAAAGAATGTTGCTGGGGCTGACTTACAGTTTCAGAGGTTAATTTCATTATTGTCTTGCCGAGAAGCATGGTAGTTTTCAGGATGATCTTTTGTTAGAGCCGGAGATGAAGCCAAGAGCTATAAATCTTCATCCACAGCCAGCAAAAAGAGGCTGTCTACACACTGGCCAGACATGAGCATATATGATCTCAAAACCTGCCTCTAGTGACAGCCTTCCTTGATTGAGCAGCAGAGTAGAGCTGGCCCTAGATTTGGGGCTTTCTGATCAGCTGCCTGGTGGGCATGGGCATGGGTACCTGGTCCTGCCTCTTGTGTGCTGTGCAGTGGTTTGGACAAAGGAGAGACCCCTTCCCTCCCTTTTGCCCTCACCACCCTTGGCAGGAGAGCTGTCCCTGATGGGGTCATGAGCCCAGTCACCTCTTGCCGCACTTGGGATATTAGGCCATGCACCTCATCTGAGCATCAGGGAGGACCTGGCCCTGGTTTGGGGGGTTACTGGTGAGCATGCTCAGAGGGAGTGAGAATTAGAGACCTGGCTCCATCCCTTACCTGCTGTAGCACTGTAGAGTATGACCCCTCTACCTTGTCTGGGCAGCACAGTAAGCAGCTTTGATGGCAGGGGCACAAATGAGAGAGCACTGAGGGTATGGTAGCATGAAAGTTGTTTCTGCCCCTTGTTGGCTGCAACTTTGGAAAGGGAAGCTTGGGAAGGGCAGGAAAGCTCTCCCAGATGGTGGTAGTGTGGCAGAGCTGGTGGTCTGCTTAGCCAGATCCCTCTCAGGCCCAGATCCTGGGGTTTGAATTGTCCCACCACAACATTGACCCCCATTGGTGAACTGCTGAAGTAGAATAAAATTGCCACCCTATAGATCCCATACTACAGGATCTGCATGACAAAGGGCAACAACAGGATATCTGAGAGGAGTTACAGTTATGCATTAGTACTGATAGTATAGTAGAAGGCAGAGACCTCTTAAGACTCATTAAAATGAACAACTTGGAAACAAAGAAGTGTAGATAAAAGGACACACTGGGGGATATACACTGTGACATTACAAATTCCACAATGAGATTCTTATTCTGTTGGGGTGGTTGCAATGGTGGAAGCAGGATACAAGGTGATGAGGAGATAAGTGGGAAAGGGTGCATGATTTAAAACTCAGGAAGATCAAACAAAAAGTTTGAAAAAGAGTACCAACTTTTCAAACCATTATTCATTTCTATGTTAAAGGGAAAAAGTCAAACATACTCAAGGGTATATAACTATCTTCATAATATAAAAAAAATACTAACTTTTCTGACATCTAGGTTTCTACCCTAAAAATTGAATTAATACCATGTAAACATGACATTTTGTTAGTTAACTGATATTTTATTTTGAAGAGTTATAGTAAGCTATATGTTTAGAAATAAGTTAGATACGTGCAATCATGTGTGCATGTGCATGTGTGTGCGGACACACACACACAAATACACACAAGCTTATACACATAATCCTGGATATATGGTATAAATAAGTCATGATTTTTTTTTCTGTTCAGGAAATGAGCAACAAAACTGAATTTTTTAACATATTCTAATTTATTAATATTTTATTCTTCTTTCTCTTAGAAAATCTACAGTGCAGATACCTATATCCCAGCTAATAGTTTTCTTGTAAATATCTAAAACAATTCTTGCTGGTGTGGTAGTTAATACTCATAGCTACAGCCATACTTGGAAGACTAAGACATGAGGCCTTTGAGTTAAAAAAACAGCCTAAGGTAATTGTTGAGATTCTGTTTCAAGACAGTAAAATATGCACAAATACTTCATTTCTCAATATTTCAAATATTAGCAAGATAAATATTTATGTTACTATTTTAATTTGTTTACATATGTGTGGTTCATAATAAGAATGTCAGTGTTCAAATACAATTTTCTTTACTGATTTTTATTTTGGGCGTTTCAGTTTGCATAAACATTTTCAGAGTAGCAGAAACCTTATGAAACAAAGGCTTGAAACATCTGTTATTTCTCCTAAATTATACGTCCCTACTGAAAATTCATAAAAGGAAGGAATATCTCAAGCTTAATTATTTAATCTTCAAGTTTTGTTTTAGATTAATTTTATATATGCAGAAACTTTGTCAGGATAGATTTCTCATATACCATTTATCTATTTTTTCTTTAATAGTAATACTTTAAATAACCATAGTACATTTCTGAAAGTAACATCACTACTATACTACTTGCTAAAGTATAAAGTATAAAGAAATATGAAGAATGTATTTATGCCAGGATACACCAAGAAAGTAAATCCATAGTCAGCTAAACTATACATAGACTAAACAAAACTAGATATAGACCTTTATGTTATGGGCAGTAGAGATGGTTCAACTGGTGAAGTGTTTCCTGCCAACCCTGACAGCCAGAGTTTGACTCTTATGTCCTATATTGTAGAGAAATAAAAGTGATTTCTGATGTCATCTGACCTATACATGCACACCATGGCATTTCTTCACAGGCATGTTTGTGTTCACATGCACACACACACACACACACTCACACACACACACACACAAACACACACACTCACACCATTTCCACCACCACCACCACCTCCACACCATACCACACAACCGAGGGGGAGGGATGGAGGGAGAGATGAAGGAAAGGAGAGGGAGAGACAGAGACAGAGACAGAGACAGAGACGGACAGACAGAAACAGAGAAAGAGGAAGGGAGAGAATACTTTATTATCTCTCTTTAAAAATATATATTTAGTCTCGACAGGTTTTCCCGTTCCCTTTGTGGGAGTATTTTAACTAATGCCATTCTTCTGGAGTCCTGGGAAGCTCTTGCTTTCTTGGCATCTGGGACTTTCTGTTTTTTACCACCAGTTCCTCATCCCCCAGTTGCTATTCACCCCTGTTCAATGTCCTGACCCTCTGAACAACTCTCCTGTCTTCTCCCATACCTGATTCTTCCCCTCTTTTTCTGCTCCCCCTCTTCTCTTCTTCACAATTCCCTCCCATCATCTACGTCCCTTGATTATTTTGTTCCCAGTTTTAATTAGGATGGAAGCATCCACTCTTTGGACTTACGTCCTCCTGAAGTTCATGTAGTTCCTGAGTTGTATCGTGGTTATTCCACACTCTATGCCTAATGCTAGAGCGGTGAGGCAGGAGTGGGTAGGTGGTTGGGGGATCACCCTCATAGAATCAGGGTAAGGGGAGATGGGATATAGGGGTTGTAGGTGGAAAACATGGAATGGAGATAACATTTGAAATTCAAATAAGTAAAGTGTCCAATTAAAAAAAAGTATTTAGAAACAGTGTGAATAAGAATGGCCCCCATAAGGTTCATATATTTGAATAAGTACTGAGTAACATTATTGAAAGAGTAAGCAGGTATGGCCTTGTTGGAATAAGTATGACCTTGTTGAAATGGGTATAACATTTTTGGAAGTATTGTCACTGGGTATTATTTTGATATTTCAAAATGGCCATTACAAGACCAGAGTTTCTCTCTTCTTTCTACCTGAAGATTCTCTTGCTACTGCTCAATTAACATGTCTGTCTACATGCTACTGCACTCCCACCACAGTAAGAATGAACTAAATCTCTGAAACTGTAAGCAAGTCATGATTAAATGGTTTCACTTTACAATATTTTCCTGGTGATGGTATCTTGTATTAATAGAACACTTATTAAGCCATAGGATCTCACTATATACCTCAAATTTCCTTGGAAAGTATGATTTTTCTGCATTAGCCTACTGAATACTGCAAATAAAAATTATGTCTTACCAATACCAGTTATTTTCCCCTATTGGAACAGACTAGCATAAAGATCTCGTGTAGAAAATTATTTTCTCCACAAAAATTTCGTTTTTTTTTTTAACAACTTCACTAACCATTACTATCTCTCATTTTAAATTCCATCTTAAAAATAATTTTGTAAATTAATTAGTAATGTCAAAACTATCTTCCATTCACTTTCCTATTCTGTTTATTTTCTTATTCTGTGTAATTCTTAAGACAAATATTCATGTAAATTCTGATATGGTATAATTCAACATGTGAGGCATTAACCAAAGGGGAAAATGGTCCATGATCAAGCACTTACCTTTGCTAAACCTCTAATCATTAATAGGTCCTTATGATATCTTGTTGAAATACATAGCTATCATAAAGCTCTAAAACTAGAAGAATTTTATTATTTGTCTGTGTTCACAAAAGAGTATCTAAAGAGATGTCTTAGTAGTTAACTGAGATTTTTAATGAATCACAAGGGCAGAGTTTACAGTATCCATATTGTTCATACAGCAACAATTTGGGCAATGGGTGTAGAGATATGATTCAAATTTAGAAGGGGATATTAGCAAGAATATTGTTAGAGTTTGCTGGCTTCAAATATAGCCAAATCCTGGGATGTATAACTCCAGAGGAGACACCCCACCCCAACCTTCCTGGACTGCTTGGTTCATAACGCTTTCTCTTCGCACCCTCACAAAGTTCAAATACACTCACAGAGAGACACACACAAACAATGCATACATACATATATACATACATACATACACATAATACACCCTATTTCGGATAAAAAAAGACACAAGTTAAGGGCTTCTCAATGATCTCTCTGTTAAAATATAGTTCACTGCTAAAACATTTTATCACATAAGATATCTTATGGTTATCTTCATTGTGGGAATAATCATATGTTATATTTTGCATTAATTTTAAATGCATCAATTCACACAATAAAATCAGACTTCTTATTTATTTATTTATTTATTTATTTATTTATTTATTTATTTATTTATTTATTTATTTATTTATTTATTTTGGTTTTGTGAGACAGAGTTTCACTCTATAGCCCTGGCTGTCCTGGAACTCACTTTGTAGACCAGGCTGGCCTTGAACTCAGAAATCCACCTGCCTCTGCCTCCCATGTGCTGGGAATAAAGGCGTGCACAACCATGCCCAGCATAACATCAGACTATTTATTTAGTCTTCAATAACATGCATAAAAAATGAAATGAAAAATACTTATTAATGTTGTTTTATGACAGATAACATTTTAAATTAATCTAGTATTTAAGGTACAGATGGGAAACATATTCTCAGACAATTAATAACATGTTACAAAAGATTTTATCTATAATTTCCAATATAAGAACTTCTAGAAAAGACATCTTGTCTTAAAGAAATACTATTCTTGATTTGGAGAGATTGCTCAGTGGTTAGGAGTGATAGCCAGTACTCTTCCAGAGAAAACATTTGTTTCTCTACACATTCTTTGTAAGTTGAAATCATCCATGATTCCAGTTTCAGGGGGTCTGATCCATGTACCAGATGTGTAATCTGGTGGTGGGGAGCTCTTAGGAACTCTAGAAAGTCCCAGAGAGCTGGGATGTGAGAGGCTCCCGGAACTCGGTGGTGATCTTAGCCGAACTGCCCAACAGTGGGGAGATGGAACCTGGAAAGACCACCTCCAGTTAATAGGCAGGGCCCCTAGTGTCTCTAACAACAACTGACTGAGACACATGCAGATAATTACAGTTAATCATTGGACGCATTCAGAAGAGTTAGAGAAAAGTTTGAAAGAACTGAAGAAGATGAAAACCCCATAGGATTACCAAGAGTTTCAATTAACCCAAACTCCTAGGAAGATCTGAGAGACTAAGCCACCAGCCAAAGAGCATAATTGGGCTAGTCTATGGCTTCTGGCACATATGTAGCAGAGTACTGCTTTTTCCAGCCCAGTGGGAAACGATAGACTGAATCCTGGAGAGACTTGATGCATCAGGGATGCTGGTGTGGGATATGTTGAGGTGAAATGGGGTGGGTGGCTTGTGGAACACCCTCTCAGAGGAAATGGTGAAGAAGAATGGGTTGAAGAACTGTAGGAAGTGGGATCAGGAACTGGGATATTTGGAATGTAAATAAATTAAAATAAAATACAAACTTACTGCAACATCAATAGCTAGTCAAGTCATTGCTTTCTTCATACTTGTCAGCAGTGTTGATGTTATGAAAATTTTAGAGAGAATATGATTTCATCAAATACATCCGTGTCTCAAAAGAAGACATTCCAATTTTGGCATACTATTTATAACTCCACAGATAAGCTAACATTTTAGTGTGGGCTTTAGACTGCTCATTGCCACATGATTTCAAATAGTATTTTATTAATAAATATTTCACTAAGTTTTGAAATTACACTTTTATTTATAAAATGCTGTCTATTTTAATGTTTTGTGTGACTCTGAATCTTATGTTGACTTCTATCCCATTGTCACTATTTTTTCTAAAGTCTCATGCAACACTAAACAAATGAGAAATTAAAATTTTCACATTCCTACTTTTAAAATGATTTTTGTTTCATAGCTTCATTGACCTTAATGTTGAAACTTTGATGGTTTTCTCTATATTAGTTTCTGGTTTTGCCAATAAAGCATATTAATTAGGTTTACTTACACAATAGTTAATTTAATTTTAATTTGTCTTTTTGTATTTATCTTCTAGCCATTCTAATCCAAAAGTTGTTAATCCAATCAAGACATGTTCATGCTTGCATCTCATGCAAACAAATATTATTTTTAATTTCTAGGTGCAGTATATATAGTCAAGTGATGGGACTGACTGTGGGTGAAGTTAACTGCCTTGTCAGCCAGAAGTCCTTACTAACAAAGTTTTGGCCTTAGTGGAAAAGTCCTATCTTAGTTGAGATTTCTGTGGGAAAAGTTGAGGCCTCTGTAGGAAAGTACTAGTCCCAGTTAAGAACAAATAGCTATAGATCTTGTGGACAGGTACTTAGCAACCCACTCTGTTCTGTTCCCCCTGGTGAACTTTTTTTACCTAGTCAATATCCTGCTTTGGGGAACCGGTGCATTTCCCCAGAAACAAAGTGATTTCGCATCATTTTCACTTCCCATTTCCTGTTTCTATGGGTATAAAACCTGCCTGGGAAAAACAAAATTTGTCAGCTTGATCAGGTTTTTTTTGTTGTTATTTTTTATTTTTTTTTGTCTTGCTGTCCATTCTTTGTATTTCTTGTTCCCCATTCTCTCCTTAGGTGGTTTCTCAAATCCTGTTCGATTGTTTCATGGGTTAGGACAGTCGAGATTCAAGAATGCTCATGGTAAAAAGAAATTCTAAATGTTACTGAAGAACTCACTCATCTCTAAGCTCAAAGAAAAAAATTACCCTAATTCCTTCCAGAGCTGTGTCTAATGAACATTAAGATATTTTTCTAACAGATGCAGAATATAAAAATTCCTTCAACATATTAAAAACATTGTAGTTATTTGGTGAGTATATTGATGATTTTAATATTCTTACACATCATTGTCATTCACAAATAACAATTTAACAAAGTAAGCTTCTGTTGAATAATGCCTTGCTATGTAGTGTAAGAGGTAGCATAAGATTTTAAAATTTGAAAAAAAGTGATTCAAAAAGCTTTAGAGTAGTAACCAATGGATTTATATATTAGTATTATAAAAACACAATCAGTATAAAAATCAAATCCAGTTTCCTTCCAGTCATCTACCATCTCTAATTATTATTTCAGGCTCTGAAATTCAGCATGTGATCTAATCCCAGATGCATAAAATAAAGACTATAATATCTTAAAATAGTATTGATGTATATGAGATACAGAATCTATATTAAGTAAAATTGTAAATTCACTTATGCTTAATTTTATTAAGGCAATATTTTCTGATAGCAATCATACTTATTTTTATAATTTAGTAATTTTAATAAACAGTTATTTAATTTTCATATTGGTAATGTCAGTTTTGAATTGATTTACCAAATCAGTTGAATTGTAAATATTTACCAATATTGGAAGATAACTAAATGTTTACATTATTATATTAGTTATTTCATAGTTGGAATGAGCACATATATGTAATGAGATGGTCTCTTAGAAAAGAGAGATATTATAACTCTAACAACAAATTTGTTCTTATTCTTAAGTGGAGAAAACTTATTTATTAAGTTTCATAAAAATATGGTTTCCTCTTCATTCTCTTCCAGACAAAATGGTGTTGAACATAAAAATTGACAAGACTGTGGTAGCAAAAGTTCAAGATAGATGAGATCCCAACAATTTAATGGGGAAATGGACATAGACTCTGTTCTAAATTGAGACCCTCAGGCATATGGAAGAACATTTTTTTTTTCTGATGGAATATTGCTGTGCATATCAACCACATTCCATAGTTGACTAATACCTACAGAGAGTTGACCAACACATGTTATTTTTGTGGACTTCTTTGATGTTGTTTGTTTTGGCTTTCTCTCTCTCTCTCTCTCTCTCTCTCTCTCTCTCTCTCTCTCTTTCTCTGTGTGTGTGTGTGTGTGTGTGTGTGTGTGTGTGTGTGTGTGTGTGTGTGTGATTTCCTGAGGCTTTTTGATTTCATGATTTTTTGTTGTTGTGGATTCAGGCTTTTTTGCTTTTTTCATTTAGAGAGAGAAAGAAAAAGAGAGAGAAAGAAAGAGAAAGAACATTAAATTGGGTGGGTATGATGGTTGGAAAAAATCTGGGAGGTATTCAGGGATGGGACACATGTTCAAAATATATTGTATAAAAAATTGTTAATAATAATAATAATCCAAATTACTTTATCCTAATCTCTCTCCTCCTCACACACACAATACACATGTAGTTATGTATACCTTTTTAAATTCCCACAAATCATCATTGCAAAAAAACCTCTTAAGTTCTTAGAGCAGCAACAGGCAGTTCATCTCATTTTTTGACACACCATGTTATCCCTCCAAAAGTACAGTAAATTCTGTTATTGAAACTCTTTGTTCAAATTAATGAGCTTAATTTTCAGTCAGACATAATTATCTCTATAAAATGGGCTTAGACAAAAATAGCATAATATATGTAAAAGGATAGGGAGTTGTCTTAGTTAGGGTTTTTATTCCTGGACAGAACATCATGACCACAAAGCAATTTGGGGAGGAAGGAGGCATTTATTGGCTTACATCACCAAGGAGGTCAGGTCTGTAACTCAAACAGATCAGGAAGCAGGAGCTGATGCAGAGGTCATGGAGGGATGTTCTTTACTGTCTTGCTTCCCCTGGATTGCCCAGCCTGCTCTCTTATAGAACCAAAGACTACCAGCCCAGAGATGGTCCCACCCACAAAGGGCCTTTCCACCTTGTTCATTAATTGAGAACATGCCTTAGAGTTGGGTCTCATGGAGGCATTTCCTCAACTGAAGCTACTTTCTCTGTGATAACCCCAGCTGTGTCAAGTTGACATAACAGTAGCCAGTACAGGTGTATATACTATAAAATCTGCAAGATAATATGTTTTTTCAAGGGTTGGAGATTTCTAAAGATATTTTGGTTACTTTGGATTTGTAAGAACTTGACTGAATATTATAAAATTATTTACCAGAACATCTTATCTTATCAGGGTACACTTAAGATGTGAGTCAAGCTCTATAAAGTAGAGAGCATATCAAATACTCGAAATAGTTTAAAGAACAGCACGATCAACTTGAGTTTTCCAGCAAACAGAAATGAATTCTTTTATACTGAATTTGCTTTTATTTTATTTTATTTTATTTTATTTTATTTTATTTTATTTTATTTTATTGAATTTGGAAAAAAATATTTTCAGAAAGAAGGTGTTTATCATTAATCCCCTTGAGTTAAGGCAACATTAAATGGAGAATGGAGGCCAGAAAATGTAAGACATATTGAGAGAATGTGGATGTCTGTGGACAAAACATTTCATTGTGCATACATTTTATGTTTTTTTAACATCTTATATTCATATTTTTAATCACAAATTCACAAGTCCTTGATATGGAACTTTGTACAATGAAGTTCATATCAAAAATATATTTGTTGAATTTGTTTAAAACTAAAATTAACATACCTTAGAATTGGGAATGATTAAAAAGCTTTGGGAACTCTGTATGTTTTACAATCACCAATGATACTAGTGTTGATGAAACATGGTCAAACTTTGCAGATACATTAACTTTAGATATGATGTTACAGCTATGGTCCAGTGAAACTAGGTTACCTCTTGGGCCAGTCATAAAATTTGGTGGCAATGTCTAATTTTTCTAAATTTAATATATGAAAGATGCAATACTAAGACAGTCTTTAAGAACAGCTGAGGCCAGAACTGTGTGACAGAGTTTGAATCCTGGCAAAGAAGCCCCAAGAGGCTGTTGCATGAAGTTATGAAGGTAAAGTTTAAGCTACTGTAGAGATTCCAGAGTATTAGAAAGGCCAGGATGATGGGACATGAATGTCTGGACAAGGACATCTGGAGGTGAGAAATGGAATCAGTTTAAATGATGAGAAAATGTGTGTGCTGAAGATAGCATATGTAGAGGAATTGGGACACCAAAGCTGATTTCTCCATTAAAAGCCCCAGAAATGGAGGATTTCATTTCTCTGCTTGATTTTGGCTTTTTGTATAGACATCACTTGCTATTCCTAGATATTTATATTTATTTTGTGATAAGAACTTTTACATTATTCTATTATGCATAGCAATAACATAATTTTCTACAAGATATCACAATACATTTTTTGATGTGGTAAAATTTTTAAAGACTATGAGGACTTTTAAAGTTGAACTGTATTTTGCATTATTAAACACACAGAGAACTTTGGAAATAAGGGTTGGTAGGTTATGTCTAAAACATAATGTGATGTGTCTATGTGACAGGTTAAAAATGAATGAAACTGTGATGGTTAATGTTATATACTTAACACAATAATGAATTGCCTGGGAGGGAAATCTGCATGAAGGATTGTCTATACTACTTAGTCTGTGAGCATGGTTGTGGGCCTGCATCTTGATTACTTTTAATTTCTACGGGAAGAACTTCCCTTGTTGTGGCACCATTATTTACGATGGGGATTCTGGAGTGTATGAGAATAAAGAAAGCAAATTAAGCTCTAGTAACCATACACACATCAATTCCTTGATCTCTACTCTTGACTTGTGTCAAGTTTCTGCTACTTCCTGTTGCACTGATGCCCCAACAGTGATGGACTATAGTCTGAATTTGTGTGTAAAATAAACTTTCATGTACCTTGTTTTTGCCAGGATACCTACAGAAAGTTATAAGGTGCTAACCTTCTTAATGCAGTTCATGCTTGCCTCAAACTTTCAATACTACTGCAATTTCTCTTCCTCAGTGCTAGTTTTTTTATAAGCCTAATATAATATGACTAAATAAATTTTCTTTTCATTTTTAACACACATTATTTATTATTATCATTATTATTATTATTATTATTATTATTATTACTACTACTACTACTACTACTACTACTGTTATTATTATGTGGTAGCATATCTGATCTAGAGCACATGTGGAAGTCAGAGCATCACTTTGCTGAATGCAGTTCCCTCTTTACATTCATGTATGTTCTGAGAATGGAATGAAGGCCATCACAATTGCTTAGCAAGTGCTTTATTTGTTTAGCATCTCATTAACCTTCCGTTTTGTGTTTCTTTGATTTTGTTATTGTTTTTGTTTTTGTTTTGTTTTGTTTTGGACTCAGAACCTCCCTATGTAGCTCAGCATTGCATTGAACTTACACTCATCCTCCTGTCTTTCATGTACATAGATAGTAGGTATGCATTATCATGACCAGTGAAGTTCATTATTTCTATGCTCTATCTGGCCCACCGTGAACATTCAGTACTTGGTGGTTTTCCATATGAGCTACGTTGGCATACTAACTTGCCTTAGTTAGGGATTGTATTAGGTGATAAGACATCATGAACAACATCAACTGGGAGAGAAAATGTTTTGGTTCATAGTTCAGTTTGTAATTCATCATACATGAAAGTCACACCAGAAACCTTAGACTGGAATTTGGAGCAGGTAAGACCTGAAGTAGAGGATATGTAGGAAAATTGCATACTGGCATATTCCCCATGTTTTGATCAGCCTACTTTATTTTTTTTTTAGCATCCAGTACCAACAGTTCAGAGCTGATACTGCCAACTGGGATATCCTTCCATAGCGATCATTAATAAAATTCAACAAAGCCTTTTCCAGGAAAAAAGTTTGGTGGGGTTATTTTCTCAATTGAAATTCAATATTCTCAAATGGCTCTGGCTTATGTGCAGTTGATATTGAATTAGACAGCGGAGGACTCTAATGAATACAACCATAGGCATGATGTATTAAGTGTGAGAAATGTTGTCTTGGACTTATCCTTATCAGGAAGGCTTTCAGCTGCCGAAGTAGATTTGGTAGAGTACTTTATTCTCATGCATGAAGCCTTGGGTTTGATCTGTAAAACTGCATCAAATAGGGCATGCTGGTACATCTCTTTAATCCTAGCTGTTCTGGAAAATGAAAGCAGGAGGATCAGTGGTTCATAGTCATATTGAGCTATTAAGTGAGATAAAGGACAGCATGAACTATATGAAATATGTCTCGAAAGCAAGTAAGGATTATAATAATAAATAATACCAACACACAAACAAAAGCCAGCTTATATCACATGAGACTGTGACTCTCTCAGTTTTATTTAAGCCTCCCCTTACATAATCCAATAGCTCTACCATCGAATTCTATCCACAGTTATCCAGTGGACCTCATGGCTGTACAAGTCTAGGGTGTAATTTATTTTTTTTTCCATTTATTAGGTATTAAACTCATTTACATTTCCAATGTTATACCAAAATCCCCCATACACACCCATCCCCACTCCCCTACCCAACTACCCCCCTTTTTGGCCCCGGCGTTCCCCTGGACTGGGGCATGTAAAGTTTTAAGTCCAATGGGCCTCTCTTTGCAGTGATGACCGACTAGGCCATCTTTTGATACATATGCAGCTTGAGACAAGAATTCCGGGGTACTGCTTAGTTCATATTGTTGTTACACATATAGGGTTGCAGTTCCCTTAGTTCCTGGGTTGCTTTCTCTAGTTCCTCCATTAGGGGCCCTGTGGTCCATTCAACAGCTGACTGTGAGCATCTACTTCTGTGTTTGCTAGGCCCTGGCGTAGTCTCACAAGAGACAGCTATATCTGGGTCCTTTCAACAAAATCTTGCTAGTGTATGCAATGGTGTCAGCATTTGGAAGCTGATCATGGGATGGATCTCTGGATATGGCAATCACTAGATGGTCCATCCTTTCTTGACACTTCCAAATTTTGTCTCTGTAACTCCTCCCATGGGTGTTTCGTTTCCGATTCTAAGAAGGGGCAAAGCGTCCACACTTTGGTCTTCGTTCTCTTGAGTTTAATGTTTTTAGCAAATTATATCTTATATCGGGTATCCTAAGGTTCTGGGATAATATCCACTTATCACTGAGTACATACCGTGAGA
Source organism: Mus musculus (assembly GCF_000001635.26). Taxonomy (NCBI): domain Eukaryota; kingdom Metazoa; phylum Chordata; class Mammalia; order Rodentia; family Muridae; genus Mus; species Mus musculus. The sequence continues at coordinate 11,582,188 of NC_000087.7, read as the reverse complement.
GATCCTTTGTGATTGGGTTATCTCACTCAGGATGATGCGCTCAAGGTCCATCCATTTGGCTAGGAATTTCATAAATTCATTCTTTTTAATCGCTGAGTAGTACTCCATTGTGTAAATGTACCACATTTTCTGTATCCATTCCTCTGTTGAGGGGCATCTGGTTTCTTTCCAGCTTCTGGCTACTATAAATAAGGCTGCTATGAACATAGTGGAGCATGTGTCCTTCTTACCTGTTGGGGCATCTTCTGGATATATGTCCAGAAGAGATATTGCTGGATCTTCTGCTAGTACTCTGTCCAATTTTCTGAGGAACCGCCAGACTGATTTCCAGATTGGTTGTACAAGCCTGCAATCCCACCAACAACGGAGGAGTGTTCCTCTTTCTCCACATCAGCGCCAGCATCTGCTGTCACCTGAATTTTTCATCTTAACCATTCTGACATGTGTGAGGTGAAATCTCAGGGTTGTTTTGTTTTACATTTCCCTGATGATTAAGGATGTTAAACATTTTTTCAGGTGCTTCTCTGCCATTCGGTATTCCTCAGGTGAGAAATCATTGTTCAGTTCTGAGCCCCATTTTTTAATGGGGTTATTTGATTTTATAGGGTGTAATTCATTTGGCTAGTGGCTCTGAGTCACCTAATTTGTGGAAGACTAGCAGATTTCATACTTTGGTTATGAGGCACCTCTTTTAAGTACATTCAACTCAAACTTCCTATAAACTGATAGATAAAGCAAAGTACTTTTCCCTATTATTTAAGTTTGTGTGTGTGTGTGTGTGTGTTTGTGTGTGTGTGTATGTGTGTGTGTGTGTGTGTGTGTGTGTGTGTGTGTGTGTGTTGGTACGTACATATGTATGTAAGTCAATGCAAATGCCCACAGGTGCCAGAGGCCTCCTGAAGCTCAAGCTAAAAGTGACTGTGAGCTACCCAACGTGAGTCCTGTGCAAGAGCAATACTCACTCCTCATTACTGACCACTCTAAACTCAAAGTGCTTTTATTTCCTTGCAACATAATCTAGCCCCTAAGTATAACTCTTAAATTATTTTTGTTTGGAGAAATTCTTTTTATACTTTCTGGTACTGATAGTCTTTGTACTTCTGATATTGCTCATGATTCAGTCTCCATAGTACAGGATTCAAAAAGATAAACTACTGGTTCCAGTAATTTCCTATTTTCAGACAGGTTGTCATATAGCCTAGGCTGGCCCCAACTTAGTATGTAACCAAGGATAGCTTGGAATGTCTAATCCTCTCAATACTAACTTGTTCCATGCAAACCATTTTATTTTTTGAAAGCACCCATAGAGTAAATATTATTTTTTGACAAATTTCTCTTTATAAAAGTTCAATTCAACTAAAGACTATGTCATGTATATTCGACCTCTTTTGTAATCATGTAAAGAATTTTTTGACAAACTATATAAATCTGTTCCTGTGACAGTTAGGACCTCTATTCTATATCATGAAAGAAATATCTGTGTAGAGGGGTTTTACTTCACCAACAAAGTGGACAAATATAAATTTTATTAACTATTGTTTCAGAGTTATTTATTATCAGCTATCTTTGTCTGGGCATGTCGAAGGGCTAAAGTTTGATGTCTTGCTTTATCTATATATTATTCAGTAACTATGTTAGGGATATTATATACTTATTATAACTGACATACATTGTTTTGATAGATTAGAATAGAGCCTGGATAGCTATCTCAATATATTTCAAAAGCCCAAGTACACATATTTCAGGGATTCATATCCAGGGGCTACACAAATTAAGTATAGGACTGAAAAATATTATTTCTGATAATTAAATCAATGGAAAACATATTCTCACAAATATATACTTACATATTTTTAATATATTTGTTTGTAAACGTTGTTAGCTAAAAGCAGGTGTTTTATCTGGGAAATGACCAAAGCACTGGTGTGTCTAGTGCATAGATTATTTCTCAGCAATTAAAAAACAATGAGTACTCCCACCTTATCCTCTCTTTCTCCATTTATTTTTCTCCCTCTGATACACAGACACAAAATTTTCAATCAATACGAACTCCTCTGGAAGTATCAGGAAAGTGCTACACACTACAAAACAAGCATTGGGTAATTTCCAGGCCAATACTCTCATTTTAATTTTGTAGGAAAAAAAAAACTCCCTTAGATACCTTAAAAAGGCATCTAATAAAAATATTCATTTAGCTTTTTTGATTTATGTAATCTCTTCTTCATACTCCAGGATATACCCCTCCAGGTTCCCCCTCTGACTGTTCCACATCCCATAACACCGCCCACCATTTCCACAAAATTGTCTTCACCCCCCCACCTCACCAGACCTCCCCAAGAGACTGTCTGTGGCCTCCAGTCTCTTGAGGGTTTGGTGCATCTTCTCTGACTAAACCCAGACTTGGCAGTCCTCTGCCGTATGTGTGTTTGGGGCATCATGTCAGCTGGTATATTCTGCCTGGTTGTGGCTCAGTGTCAGAGAGGTATTGGAGATCCAGGTTAAATGAGATTGCTGGTCCTCATACAGGGTTGCCCTCCTCCTCAGCTTCTTCCAGCTTTTCCCTCATTGAACCAGAGGGATCGGCAGCTTCTTTCAATTGGTTGCGTGTAAATAGCTGCACCTGACTCTTCCAGGTGCTTTTTGGGTCACTCGGAGTACAGTCATAATAGGCCCCATTTTGTGAGCACTCCATAGCCTCAGTAGCAGTGTAAGGACTTGGGGCCTTTCCCCAAACTGGGCCCCAACTTGATCCTTTCAGTGGACCTCATTTCCATCAGGCTCTTCTCTGTCTTTGTTCCTGAAGTTCTTTTTGGTCAGAGCTTTTGATGTGGGATGGCAACCCCATCACTCACTTCATGCCTTTCTTATCTTTCAACTGGATGTGGATTCTACATGTTCCTACTCCCCATCTACAAGTTCCTATTCCCCACTGTAGGGCATTTTATCTAAGATACCTCCATTTGAGTCCTGAGAGTCTCTCACCTCCCAGGCCTCTGGTCCATTCTGCGTGGTCCCCCAACGCCATACCTCCATAAGTTGCCTGTTTTCATTCTTTCTGCTGTACCTCAGGGCTTCAGTTTTTTTTTTTCTCTCTACCCAATACCTGATCATGTTCTTCTCTAGTATTCCTGGTCCCCATCCCCACTTGAGACCCTCCTCCCACCCCCACCCACCCTGTGATTTCTTTCTTCTCCCTTCAAAGTGGGATTGAGGTGTCCTCACTTGGGCTTGTGGCTTGATAACTTTTTTAAGTTCTGCAGAATGAATACAGGGTGTTCTGCACTTTTTTGGCTAATATCCACTTATTAAAGAGTATATACCATGCATGTCCTTTTGGTTCTGAGTTACCTTACTCAGAATGATATTTCCGAGTTACATCCATTTGCCTGAAAAACTCAGGATGTCTTTGTTTCTTAATAGCTGAGTAGTATTTCATTGTGTAAATGAACCGCATTTTCTGTATCCATTCTTCTGTTGTGGGACATCTGGGTTATTTCCAGATTCTAGCTATAATAAACAAGGCTGTCATAAACATAGAAAAACATGTGCCTTGGGGCATGGTGGGACATCTTTTTGGTATATGTCCAAGAGTGGTTCATCTGGGTCTTCAAGTTGACCTATTCCCAATATTCTGAGGAATCTCCACACCGATTTCCAGAGAAGTTGTACCTGCTTCCGTCCCACCAGAAGTGGAGGAGTGTTCCTTTTTCTCCACATTTTCACCAACATGTGCTGTCATCTGAGGTTTTGATCTTAGCCAATTTGATTGGTGTAAAGGACAATCTCAGGGTTGTTTTGATTTGAATTAACCTGAGCACTAAAGATTTAAACATATCTTTAAGTGCTCCTTAGCCATTTTAGACTCTTCTGTCTTCACATCTCTATTTAGATATATACCCCGTATTTGATTGGTTTATTTTGTTTCTTGAGTTCTTTATATATTTTGGATATTAGCCCTTTATCGGATGTGAGGTTAATTAAGATTTTTTTCTCCAGTCTGTAGTTTAATGATTAGTCCCATTGCCTATATGCTTTGCTTACAGAAGCTTTCCAGTTTCATAAGGTCACAATTATGAATTGTTGATCTTAGAGCATGAGCCATGGGAGTAGTTTTTAGGACTTTTACCTCTCTGTGTCAATGAGTTTATCTCATATTAGATTCAGTGTATCTTATTTTATGTTGATAATCTTGTTCAACTTGAAACTGAGCTTTGTGCAAGGTGATAAGTATGGATTTATTTTTATTTTTCAACATACAGATTGCAAATTAGAACAGCACCATTTATTGAAAATCCTTTCTTTTTTCCATCATATATATATATATTGCTTCTTTCCAAATATCAAGTGTCCATAAATGTGTGGTTTTCTTTCTGGTTCTTCAGTTCTAGTCCACTGATCCATCTGTCAGTCTCTGTATCAATACCATGTAGTTATTTTTTTTTATCACTACTGCTCTATATTAGAGTTTGAGGTCCAGGATTGCTCTGAGCCAGGATAGCAGCAGAGTCACAGAGTAGGCCCCTGGCAATGGCTTTAAATTCTAAGTGCCTCGGGGCTTTCTAGCTCTCAAATTTTACTGAAATGCTGATGATAACTTCTAAAAAGTACTTGGTATTTCTGAGGGTAGGCTGGCTTAGGTGATTAACACCTGTAGTCTAACAGAGGAGGATTAAGCAATGCACCCTTTTTTCTGGCTCAGCAGGAATTGCTGGGCTCTAACTTTGAGCCTACTAGCCAGATGTCACTGGAAGAGAAGGAATTTAGAGAAGGGATTATAGAAGTTATTACTTTGTTATAAAAATTTTCCTATGAAAGTTATATAAGGGGAAAAGCAGAAAATTCCTAAGTGCAGAAAGGGAAAATTTCTTCTAAGTGGGAAAAAGGAAAAAAAAAATAGTCTAAGTGGAGAAAGGCAAAAAAAAAAACTTCTCTCTCGATTTTCCTCGTCTCTTTGTCATCAGCACTTATACATATTTCAGAATACATGACCACATGTTACAAAGTTCATCAACTGTCTCATATCAACAGGTTCACTGAAGGTATCAAACTATAACTAAGTATTAGTGAAGTTTTGTATAGGTAAACCCAATCAATATTTTATCTTTTACCCTAGAAGCTATAATAAATCATTAGTTCCCTTCTGATGGTCTTTGGTTAATTGTTATACAACCTCTTGGAATGTGCTCTGAATAGGAGAAAGCCTAGTTACTATCTAAGAAAAATTAGCCAGTGACACTTGGAAAACTGGAAGTTCTCATTGCAGTTTTGATTATCAGAAAAGGACCTAATAGACGTTTTAGTTTGGGGAGAATTTTATTGAGTATTTTTGCATTGATATTCATAAGAGAAGTTGGTCTGAAGTTGCCTTAATGTGGACTCAATTCACCAATAAAAACAAATAGACTAACAGACTGGCTATATAAACAATACACAACATTTTGCTGCATAAAAGAAACCCACCTCATGGATAAAACCAGATTCTACCTCATAGTAAAAGGCTGGAAAACAATTTTCCAAGCAAATGATCTGAAGAAATAAGCTGGAGTAGAAATTCTAATATAGAATAAAATCAATTTCCAACCAAAAGTTATCAAAAAAGACAAGAAGGGACAGTTAATGCTCATGAAAGGTGAACTCTTCCAAGATGAACCCTCAATTCTGAATATCTATGCTCCAAATGCAAAGGCATCCACATTCATTAAAGAAACTTTAGTAAAACTCAAATCACTCATTGCACTGCACACCATAATAGTGGGAGACTTCAACAACCTACTCTTATCAAGAGAAAGATCCTGGAAATAGAAACTAAACAGAGACACATTGAAGATAACAGAAGTTATGAAACAAATGGATTTAATAGATATCTACAGAACATTTTATGCTAAAATGAAAGGATATAACTTCCTCTCAACACCTCATGGTACCTTCTCCACAATAGACCATATAATCAGTCACAAAACAGGACTCAACAAAAATATTGAAAGTATCCCATACACCCTATGACATCACCATGAAGGAAGGCTGATCTTCAATAACAACATAAATTATAGAAAGCCAACCTTCATGTGAAAGCTGAACAACACTCTACTCAATGATAACTTGGTCAAGGAAGAATTAAAGAAGAAATAAAACACTTTTTAGATTTTAATGAAAATGAAGGGACAATGTACCCAAACTTATGGGACACAATGAATGTAGTACCACAAAGGAAACCTACAGCTCTGAGTGCCACCACAAAGAAACCAGACAGAGCACACAGTAAGAGCTTGACAGCACACCTAAAAGCTCTAGAACAAAAGGAGGCAAATTTACAAGGGGGAGTAGCTAGCAGAAAATCATCAAACTCGGGGCTGGAACCAACCAAGGGGAAACAAAAAGAACTATTAAAAGTATCAACCAAACCAGGAGCCTGTTCTTTGAAAATAGTATCAAGATAGATAAACCCTTAGCCAGACGAACTAGAGGGCACAGAGATAGTATCCTAATTAACAAAATCAGAAATGAAAAGGGAGACATAAGACTAGAACCTGAGGAAATCCTAGGCATCATCACATCCTACTACTAAAGGCTATAACAAAGAAAACTGGAAAACTTGGACAAAATGGACAATTTTCTAGACAGATATCAGGTACCAAAGTTAAATCCAGATCAGAATAAAGATCTAAACAGCTCCATATTCCCTAAAGAAATAGAAGCAGTCACTAATAGTCTCCCAACCAAATAATGCCCAGGACCACACACATGGGTTTAGTGTAGAGTTCTATCAGACCTTCAAAAAAGAACTAATTCCAACTGTTCTCAAACTATTTCATAAAATAGAAACAGAACGTACTCTATTCAATTCATTCTATAGAAGCCACAATTATTCTAATAACTACACCATTTAAATCCCAACAAAATAGAGTACTTCAGACCAATTTCCCTTATGAATATCGATGCAAAAATATTCAATAAAGACCATGCAAACTGAATCTAAGAGCATATCACAAAGATCATCAATAATGATCAAGTAGTCTTCATCCCAGGGATGCAAGGATGGTTTAATATAAGGAAACACATCAACATAATCCACTATATAAGCAAATTCAAAAACAAAAACCACATGATCATCTCCTTCGATGCTGAGAAATCATTTAACGAAATCCAACACCCATTCATGATAAAAGTCATGGAAAGATCAGGAATTCAAGGATCATTCTTAAACATAATAAAAGCAATATATAGCAAACCAGTAGTCAACATCAAACTAAATGAAGAGAAACTAAAACCAATCCCACTAAAATCAGGGACTAGAGAAGGCTGCCTACTTTCTTCCTATCTATTCAATATAGCACTTGAAATCCTAGCCAGAGCAATTGGACAACAGAAGTAGATCAAGGGAGCACCATCGTCCCTGGCCCGGGGGAGTCTCTGGACACCCCGAAGGACCCACACAGAATCCACCACGGGATCCTAAGACCTCTGGTGAGTGGAACACAGTGCCTGGTCCAATCCAATAGCACAGGAACCGAGACTGCACATTATTATTATGCATATCAGATAGGCATGTGTGTGTGTGTGTGTGTATGTGTGTGTGAGTGTGTGTGTGTGTGTGTGTGTGTGTGTGTGTTGTGTGTGTGCATATAAGCGTGTAGGTATATAGCACTTGTGACCAGAGGAATGCAATCATGCAGTATCTTTCTTTATGTCTCTCTGCCATTTTCCTATGACGCATTGTGTTGATTAGAATATATTTTGCCCATGGTATGTGGCACTATTACAAGGTGTTGGCTTGTTTGAGGAAAGGTATCATTGTGTAGGCTTGCTTTTATGTAGTGCACAATCTCTGCCCAGTGACAAAAATCAATCCTCTTTCTTGCTACCTGTGGCCACAAGCTTCCTCCTGGTTGCCTTCAGACTAAGATATACACCAATTAGTTCCTTCCCCAGCACCTCCTCTACCTGGATGCTGCCATGCTTCCTACCAAGGTAATAATGTACTGATCCTCTGAAACTGTAAGACAACCTCAATTGAATTTTCCCTGTAAGAGTTTCCTGAGTCATGATGTCTCTTCACATCAATAAAACCCTATTGAACATAGGCAGTATGTTAGCCTGATTTTTAATGCTTACAAGATAATTGCAACCAGCATGCAAGCACAAAGTAAAGGTGATGAATGAGTTTCTGTATTTTTTGGACTTCTGTATTTTTGAATGAATGTGGAGATTGGGAAAATTAGAAAGTTATGGGAAGGAGAAAGAGAGGATGCAAAGACCTTTTGGGCTCCTGCCACTTGCTTTTGCATTCAATATTTCTATTTTAAAACAACACCAAAAACTAAAACAACCAATGACAGGGCATCCATACAACAGATTCACAAAGAAGACACCAAAGGGCATTACATTCTTGTAAATCATTTTTCAATTATGTCTGGTGTATTGAGCCTAAAGATTTTACTGTCAAACCGTGATGATTAGTCACTAGATTGTATCCCCTAACACAATGATGAATGACACTGTGGTCAATAGGACAGTTAATGGGTATAAATACATTGTTTTTCACACTGTCAGTTTGAATTGTTACTATATATCCCAGTTTTTTTTTTTTTTTTGCATTTTATCTCCATTAGTGTGTTGTTTTCAGCCCTCACTTGCTACATAGAAAATGGATTCTTTTACACTATATTTAATTTAGGGTGCACAATGGAACCTAAAGACTAATTCAGTCCATTTCAAAGTAGAGCTCACTGTTCTCTTTACAAAATTGAAATTAAACTGTTTTCAAAAATATTTTGCAGTTGCGTGGCTTAGTTTAATTAAGATTGGAGAGAGGGGTATTTCTCCCACAGTCTCAGTTGTCTCAAACTGGGAAAACTGTCTAGAAATGTTGTGGAACCTTTGTGACTGTGCCCTAGCAGAAGTAGATGCGTGGGGCAAGAAGGAGGGAGCTGGGTAGTTCTGAACTAAATCTTGGACTCTAAATCCAAACAAATGTGAGATGGGCCCATTCAGGCTATCAATGCCACAGATCAACTTGTTGTTTCCTCCTATGCTGTCCTTATCATGACAGTTTATCCCCGGTAAGTGTTTGCCATATACATCTCTTCTTGTACATTGATTGTGTCAGGAGTTTAGAAAACTTGACTAAAAAAGAAAAAGTATTGTAAGTGTACATCTGTCTCTCCAGCTCTCCCCCTCCCCCTCCCCCTTCCCCTCCTCATCCCCCCTCTCCCCGTCCCCCTCCTCCTTCCCTCCCTCCCTCCCTCTCCCCCTCCCCCTCCCCCTCCCCCTCCCTCTCTCTCTCCCTCCTCTCCTCCTCCTCTCTCTCTCTCTCTCTCTCTCTCTCTCTCTCTCTCTCTCTCTCTCTCTCTCTCTCTCTCTCTCTCTCTCTCTCTCTCTCTCTGTGCGGGTGTGTATGGGTGAGTGTAGATATGTGTATGTGGGTATTTTGTCAAATAGATTGCTGTCAATTTTGCCTACATGTATTTTTTTAATGTGTGTGTGTGTGTGTGTGGAATGTTTTTTCATATTTAATATTATTCTCACTTTTCATACATTTCAGCGCAATCTTCACTTTTAGGGAGATAAGCTTCTTAATGGCTTTTTCTCTGGAACTCAATAAATTGGAATGCTCCATAGCTTCATGACCTGAGTGAGAATTGTCAATAGGTTCCCATTGATGCTGTGGGGCCAAACTTAAGATCTGTGTACCAGCTAGAGGAGCCTCTGTGTTCTTTGAGCCCTGCATTTGGAGAATAACTACGAATTATTTGTACAGTTGGCTCTAGCATAGAGACTTTTTAAAAATTGTTTTCTCTTTCTCACTAGATGCCATGCATTGGAAAGTCCTTCCACATGGAAACTACTGACCATATTGAAGGGAGGAGAAAGGAGATTCACAGTAAATTATAAATGAAGAAAACAAAAGTTACAGCCCTATAACTGATACTCCCACAGCTAAAGATGTGTGGAAGCATGGAGAAAGCTGCAGGACTTGCAAAATTTGGTTGGATCTCATTCCTCCTCAATGCTCACATAATTTAGTACATAATATCCTCGTAATTTCATAGATATATTTTTGTAAATACTTCTTAATTAAGTTGTGTGAATGTGTATATCTCTGTGAATGTCTCTGTTCATGTCTCTCTTTCTATGTATATTTTTCTCTGTCTCTGTGCCTAAGTGTGTGTCTCTGTGTGAATGTTATGTGCATGTCTCACTCTGTATGTTTGTGTTTCTCTGTCTGTCTCTGTCTGTCTATCTATGCCTCTCATCTCTTCTAATTTCTCCTCCTTGTTTTCCTTCTTCTTCTTCTACTTTTTATCCTTCTTCGTCTTATCATTCTCCTCCTTATTCTTTTCTCCTTTCCTTCTCCTTTTCCTTCTTCTTCTGCTCCTACTCCCCTTTCTTCTTCTTCTTCTTCTTCTTCTTCTTCTTCTTCTTCTTCTTCTTCTTCTTCTTCTTCTTCTTCTTCTTCTTCTTCCTTCTTCTTCGTTCTTCTTGTTCTTCTTGTTCTACTTGTTCTTGTTCTTCTTGTTCTTCTTGTTCTTCTTGTTCTTCTTGTTCTTCTTGTTCTTGTTCTTGTTCTTCTTCTTCTTCTTCTTCTTCTTCTTCTTCTTCTTCTTCTTCTTCTTCTTCTTCTTCTTCTTCTTTTTCTTCTCCTTCCTTCTTCTTCTTGTTGTTGTTGTTCTTCTTCTTCTTCTCCTTCTCCTCCTTCTCCTTTTTCATCTTCATCTTCCTCCTTCGCCTCATCCTGTTCATCTTTATTCTTCTTTCTCCCTCTCCTTCTCCTCCTCTTCCTCCTCCTCCTTTTCCTCCTTCTCTTCCTTCTCCTACTCTTCCTCCTCCTCTTCCTCTTTCTCTTCCTCCTCCTCCTTCATTTTCTCCTTCCTTCTTCTTCTTCGTTCTTCTTCTTCGTTCTTCTTCTTCCTTCTTGTTCTTCTTGTTCTTCTGTTTCTTCTTGTTCTTCTTGTTCTTCTTGTTCTTGTTCTTGTTCTTGTTCTTGTTCTTGTTCTTGTTCTTGTTCTTGTTCTTGTTCTTGTTCTTGTTCTTGTTCTTGTTCTTGTTCTTGTTCTTGTTCTTCTTCTTCTTCTTCTTCTTCTTCTTCTTCTTCTTCTTCTTCTTCTTTCTTCTTCCTTCTTCCTTCTTTTTCTTCATCTTGTTCTTCTTGTTCTTCTTCTTCTTCCTCTTCTTCTTCCTCTTCCTCTTCCTCTTCCTCTTCCTCTTCCTCTTCCTCTTCCTCTTCCTCTTCCTCTTCCTCTTCCTCTTCTTCTTCTTCTTCTTCTTCTTCTTCTTCTTCTTCTTCTTCTTCTTCTTCTTCTTCTTCTTCTTCTTCTTCCTCTTCTTCTTCTACTTCTTCTTCTTCTTCTTCTTGTTCTTCTTGTTCTTGTTCTTGTTCTTGTTCTTGTTCTTGTTCTTCTTCTTCTTCTTCTTCTTCTTCTTCTTCTTCTTCTTCTTCTTCTTCTTCTTCTTCTTTCTTCTTCTATACCTTCGACTTCTCCTTCTCTTCCTCCTTTTCTTATTCTCATTCTCACCTTATCTCCTCCTCATTTAACTTTCTCCTTTTCTCCTTCACCTTCTCTTTGTCCTCCTCCTTCTTTTTGTTCTTCCTCATCCTCTTCTTTTGTTTTTCTTCCTTCTTCTCCTTGTGTTCTGCTCCATCAATTCATCTTCCCTTCCTTCTTCTCCTCTCCCTCTACATATTTTTCTTGTTCTCTTTTTTTCTTCTTCTACTTATTTTTCTCTTTCTCACCCTCACTCACTCCTTCCTACCCTTACCCTACCCTCCCTGATGCATTCACAGACTCTCCTCCAGTACTACTGGTCATTTGAATTTTGTCTTGCCAAGGTATGAAAACAAGGATGGTCTCCTGAGGCATCCCCTGTTGCTGGTCTTTTCCATATGAGTCTTTTCAATTGTCCTTTCACTGTTTTACAGATTTATTCTGAGATCATTTTACCCCACCCCACCTCCATGCCTTGTTTTCTTATGGTGGGAGTCTCCAGAGTTTCAAACTCCGATCCTCTGTGCTGTTGTCCTGCCTGAGAAACCACAATATCTGGAGGCTAGTGTTAAATTTGATCATTGATCTTGGGGCATTGGGATATGTACAAAATGTCTGGTCTGCAGTCATGCTGAAGTCCTTAAACCTGATGAAACCAAATGGGTGGTAATTTTCACCAACTTGGGAAGTAAGGCATTTCCTCCGTACTTCTTGAACTCTGGCCCCTGGTGAGGTTACCAAACCCACAGGCACCCCCTCCCAAGAGAGGCTAATGGCCACCAGTCACATACAAAATGACCAAAGCTTCTGATCCTCGGATTAAATAACCTAGCAACAACAAGATAACAAGCCCAATATATAAGAGGCTACTTGGCCCTACCTCAGACTCTCCCTCTCTCTCTCTCTCTCTCTCTCTCTTTCTCTCTGTCTCTTTCTAACTTTTACAATCTTTACTCTCTCTAAGCTTTTAACTCTTTCTCTAAGCTTTCCCCTTTCTTGCTTTCTAACTTGCATTCTGTCCTTCCTTCTACGTCTTTCAGTATCTCTACTTTGGCCATGGCAAGTCTAACAATCTTTTTACCCTTTGTTTTTCTACCGGCTCTCTAAAATAAAGCTCTAAAACCATAGACTGTCTATGTTTTTCTAGGCTCAATGTGGGATGTCAAAGACTCTGTTACTATTGTCTTCCCCAAGTCCACCCCCATCCGTGTATTGTCAGTGGATTCACACAGCCAGATGCACAACCAGGGCTGCATGGTAAGTATCCTTCACTCCTCCCATGTCAGCCTTCAGAGAGCACAGAACCTCAGGCTGGCCATGTTTTCTCTCACTTCACCAACTTCCCCTACACCCACAGTTTCACACTGGACACTTAACATTACTACGAATTATTAAAATGTAACTGCATTTAAATTTAAAAATTATCTCAGCATTTGTGTTGGTAACAATCCAATGCTTAACAGATATTTGTTGGTAGTGCTTACCTGTTGACATTGATACCATGAACTTCTTATTACTTCTGGTGCTATCAGATTTTTTCTGAGAACCATTCTAACAACTGGAAACTATTCAAACACATTAAAATTATTCTAGACTGAGAAATTCAACTGCATTATAATCCTGATACTTACTGACACATGAGTTATAAGGATGTTCTTTATTAAAAAAATCAAGTATTTCTTACACTCTTTATTTCATTCTATAACACATTTTACCCCTTTTAACAGCTGAAAAATCTATTTTACTTCAATTTCATTTTTGAAAAATCCATATTATTTTTAAAATTTTAGTGGTAATTGTAAAAAGCACCTATAAAGTGTCCCAGATAGATCATGTCCCCTCTTTCTGTGGCTAAATTGAAGGTTATTTAAATAAAAAAACTTCTTCCTATTGAACATCTATTCTTGTTGTTGATTTTGTTGTTGTTGTTATTGTTGTTGTTAAAGGTTATTACTTGACCTCAGGAATTTTTAATGCTAATAAGGGTCTTAAGTTTCTCCGGATGTCTCCTTTCACCCCCTCATTATATATATATATATATATATATATATATATATATATATATATTTGTAAAATGTGGTGAGTCCCTGTATGCACATTATCTAATGTTTCTGATTCAACTCGTGCACAAAACTATCTAGATTCTGTTTCTTTAAATTGGTGTTCCTTCTCAGGGAAATGAAATACCAAAGCCTATCTGAGAGTAAGGATTTTTCAAGTGTCTCATCTCCTTGGGAATTCTAATTTAAAAGTTTATATTCACTATGGAGAATGTATTATGAGATTGTCTAGGGCATTCGAATATGAATTTCTTTCCTGTTATGTTTATTTTTCCTTTGTAACTTGAAGTGGAAGCTACTCAGAGAAGAAAAAAAAAACAAAAAACAAAAAAAGAGTTATCTAAAACTACTTCTCATTAACTCACTTTCTGTAAATTGAGATTTCTGATGTTGAAGAGGAATGAAGTGAGTGTGCAGATTTTGTCCACATAATTCTTAAAGAAAGAGCAATAGTCATGTTCCACAAACACATGTATTTGACACCCCAATGAAATTGCATGGATACTGGATAAATCCAGGCAGTTAGGTAGAGGGCCTTAAAGTCTGTTCCCACAAAAGATCAAATGTGTTTTTTGAGTGTTTATGTATTAGTATGGGGTTTATTGCCATGAAATGTATCCAGGATCATAGTAAATCTTGAACACTTTGTAACTTCTTTTCAGAGGTTTACTCCATTATTGTCATGGTTGGAAACATGGTAGCCTTCAAGATAGACACAGTGCTGGAGAAGGAGATGAGTTTTAGGACTTGATATACAGGAAGCAGATGGAGACTGTGTCAAACTGGGGATTGCTTAAGTAAAGCAGACCTCCAAGCCTACCACCACATTGTTACATTTCTTCCAACAAGATCACACCAATTCAACAAAGACACATCTCCATCAGTGCCCCAACTACTCCACCAGTGTCACACCTAATGAAACTATTTCACACCTCCTGAGAGTGCCACACCTATTGGCACTATTTATTTGGGCCCATTAACATTATTCTTAAAACTGTTCAATGGACAAAAGGTAACTTTAATGAAAGAAATAAAGAATGTTTCAAAAACTAAACAGGAGTATGTATGTCTTGGTTACTGTTCTATTTCTGTGACAGACATCATGATCAAACCAACTTATAAGAGGAAACATTTAATTGTGGTCTTACAGTTCCAGAGGGCAAGTCCAGGATTTCAAGTTAGACACCATGGCAACACAGAGGCAAAACAAGTAGAGCAGTACTTGAGAGCGAACAACTTATGATGGAGATGGCAGAGAGAAAAAAAAGAGAGATAGAGAGAGGGTAAAGAGAGAGAGAAAGAATGGGAGAGAAAAGGAGAGAGAGAGAGAGAGAGAGAGAGAGAGAGAGAGAGAGAGAGAGAGAGAGAGAGAGAGAGAGAGAGACTGATGGGTTTTTGATAATTCACGGCTCTGTGACAAATCTCCTTTAATAATAACACAACTCCTAATTTATTCTAAACAGCCCATCACCTGGAAAACTAACACATTAGAATATTTGATCATCTGTGGCCCAAAATTATTCGAACGACTCATGTAATGATAAAAAAAAAAATGAAATCAAGTAATAAGTGGCCATAACACTTGGTAGTATAGTTTATATCATTACTTTTCATTTCTCACATGTTAGGGTTATTTGCATAACAAGTTTCTGATCAGCCATGATTCTCAAATAATCCAAAGGCATCCTAACCCCCCCATACACACACACACACACATTTCTACTTGATTAACCACATTGGCATTACTTATTTGTATGGAAACATATCCCTTATTCCTGATTTAGTTCAAATTGTGGGATATGTTGATGGACAATTAATTCCTATTCATAACGGGATAAAACAGAAGTCAACAGGATTGAATCCATTGTTCCTTGGAGCTGAAGATTTCCCATCGATTTAATAAAATATTATAAATATGATTTTAAAACATGCCCTGAAAAAGTCTTATTTTCCTTTTTTTTCCATTTTTATTAGTTATTTAGCTCATTTACATTTCCAATGCTATACCAAAAGTCCCCAATAACCTGCTCACCCCCCTACCCACCCACTCCTTCTTTTTGGCCCTGGCATTCCCCTGTACTGGGGCATATAAAGTTTGCAAGGCCAATGGGCCTCTCTTTACAGTGATGGCCGACTAGGCCATCTTTTGATGCATATGCAGCTAGAGACAAGAACTCCTGGGTACTGCTTGGTTCATATTTTTGTTCCACCTATAGGGTTGAGGTTCCCTTTAGTTCCTTGGGTGCTTTCTCTAGTTCCTCCATTGGGGGCCTTGTGGTCCATTCAATAGCTGACTGTGAGCATCCACTTCTGTGTTTGTTAGGCCCTGGCATAGTCTCACAAGAGACAGCTATATCTGGGTACTTTCAGCAAAATCTTGATAGTGTATACAATGCTGTCAGCATTTGGAAGCTGATCATGGGATGGATCTCTGGATATGGCAATCACTAGATGGTCCATCCTTTCTTCACACTTCCAGATTTTGTCTCTGTAACTCCTTCCATGGGTGTTTTGTTTCTTATTCTAAGGAGGGGCAAAGCGTCCACACTTTGGTCTTCGTTCTCTTGAGTTTAATGATTTTAGCAAATTATATCTTATATCTTGGGTATCCTAAGCTTCTGGGCTAATATCCACTTATCAGTGAGTACATATTGTGAGAGTTCCTTTGTGATTGGGTTACCTCACTCAGGATGATGCCCTCCAGGTCCATCCATTTGGCTAGGAATTTCATAAATTCATTCTCTTTAATAGCTGAGTAGTACTCCATTGTGTAAATGTACCACATTTTCTGTACCCATTTCTCTGTTGAGGGGCATCTGGGTTCTTTCCAGCTTCTGGCTACTATAAATAAGGCTGCTATGAACATAGTGGAGCATGTGTCCTTCTTACCGGTTGGGGCATCTTCTGGATATATGTCCAGAAGAGGTATTGTTGGATCTTCTGGTAGTACTATGTCCAATTTTCTGAGGAACCGCCAGACTGATTTCCAGAGTGGTTGTACAAGCTTCCAATCCCACCAACGAAGGAGGAGTGTTCCCCTTTCTCCACATCCTCGCCAGCATCTGATGTCACCTGAATTTTTCATCTAAGCCATTCTGACTGGTGTGAGGTGGAATCTCAGAGTTGTTTTGATTTGCATTTCCCTGATGATTAAGGATGTTGAACATTTTTCATGTGCTTCTTTGCCATTCGGTATTCCTCAGGTGAGAAATCTTTGTTCAGTTCTGAGCCCCATTTTTTAAATGGGGTTATTTGATTTTATAGGGTGTAATTTATTTGACTAGTGGCTCTGAGTCAATAAGACAAAAAGACCACTAACAGATTGGGAAAGGATCTTTACCTATCCCAAATCGGACAGGGGACTAATATCCAATATATATAAAGAACTCAAGAAGGTAGACTCCATAAAATCAAATAACCCCATTAAAAAAAGGGGCTCGGATCTGAACAAAGATTTCTCACTCGAGGAATACCGAATGGCAGAGAAGCACCTGAAAAAAAATGTTCAACATCTTTAATCATCAGGGAAATGCAAATCAAAAGTCTTATTTTCATAATTTCATTATTTACAGACCATTCTGTGTTATAAATAGGAATCTAGAGGAGGAAAGATGTTTAGAGTCACTGACATACACACACTTAACTGAGGTATTCTTTGCACACTAAGAAGATATACTCATCCTTCTATATCTGGAGAGTTTCTCTAGGACCCTAATGATATAAAAGTCTTCAGGTCTCTAGGCTAAAACAACATTGCTTTTGCCTATAATTTATGCAAAGTAACCTCTTTTATACAGTAATCATATTGATGCGTGTATGCATACAGAAATATACAGGTAAGTGCAGAGGATTGGGAATGGTATACTGTTTTCTGTTACCTAACTCCCTAATTTTCCCCTCGTGACAGGGTTTCTTGCTGAACTAGGAGTGAGGCTGACATTCAGGAAGCCAATGTCATCCTTCTGTCTCTTCCACTCCCATTCCTAAGCACTGTTGTTGCAGGTGTAAGTTTGACCAAACACTTGGCTTTACCCCTGGGCCATCTCCCCAGATTCTTCTTTATTTTAAATAACCTCTGGATTACTTTTGCCCTCAATGTAATGAAACTGCTCTATAAGAAGTTGTTATTTAGAAGATGGCAATATAAGTGGTCTGTATGTGTTCAGTACAGACATGGTATATTAAGAACTAATTTCCTTAATACCTTGAGAATTGCATACAAATATTTTGATGGAATTTACTTTCCAATTATTTTAGTAACTCCTCCCAGAACAAAACACGGCCCATTCCCACCTAACTCCTACTGCCAACTTCATATCTCGTCTTCTCCCCTTTGTTACAACCCATTCAAATCATTTGTGTTTTCCATAAACTCTTGGGTATCTGGCTTCCAGTAGAGCATGAACAATCTATCTCCTTCAAAGGCAATACCGTTGATGAAAACTGAGTGTTCATCCCTCATCAACTGTCTATACCTTATCAGATAGTGATGAAGGATAGTGAGCCCTCCCCATTCAGTGATGGAAGACAGAATGGCATGTTTTTGTGCAGAAAGACAGTTTTACAATTTTTTTAGGGTCTTTATAGAGTTCTTGTGTGTTCTTATTTATAAAATTTTAGGGTTTTAAAAATATTTATTAAGAATTTAAAAATTAGCTTTTTTGGGTCATTTAGTGTTTGTTTAATAATTTTAGGGTTTTTTAGGGTTTTAGGTTTTGCTTTATTGTTTTAGGATTTTTTTTTTACCGTTTTTAAATGATTTTAGGGTTGTTCTCAGTGTATTTGTCGAGTTTATTTTTTCTTTTTTTTTTTTTTTTGTAAATCTTAGTGTGGTTATTGGTGTTCTTTGCTTGTTTGTTTGTTTGTTTGTGGTAATGATTTTATGTTTTTCGGATTATTTGTAGAGATCTAGAATTTTTTTGTTGATTTTTTTTGTTTGTTTTTCTTTACGGTTTTAGGTTCTTTTAGTTTTCTTTTTTCAAAAATTTTATGTTATTTTGTTTGTTTGTTTGTGTTTTTGTTTTTTTGTTTCTTTTTTGTTTTGTTTTTTTTCTAGGGTTTTTGTTGTTTATTTAAAGCTTCAAGTTTCTTTTCTTTTCTTTTCTCTTTTTTTCTTTTTTCTTTTTTAGAGTTTTCAGGGACTTTAAGGTTCTGTCTCTAAGAACATAGAAACTGAACCTATTGCTTTTAGATTATTCATAAAATGTATTCCATTCTGAAAACAAGAAAAACTATAAAGTCATGTTTGTTCATTTGCGTGTATGTCCCCAGGAGTTATAGATTATGTGTGCCTAATGCAGACCACTACAATATGTCCTGATCATACAGATTTAAATGTCACATCATAAAAGTTCAAGAACTATACTATAAAGCTATATCTATGTATCCTAGTTTATTCATCTTTCAAACAAATATAGTAGAAATGTCACAGAGGGCAGAATTTATTGATCATGATTTCGAAAAACGACCTGAAAAGTCATTAAATCAAGTATCTTATACTAGCCAAACTCTACCCATCTATCTAGTTCACTCCTGTAAGAATAACTGCACCTGGGTTTTTGTTAATTCTTATTAAATTCTCCAGTTTAAAAAAAAAAGGCCTTTATTAGCCCCCTTCCAGCTTAGTAAAAAACTCCATTCACTCTCCTTCTGAAAGCAAAAGCATTTTTCTTTCACAGACTATATTAATTTTACAACATTTGCCCCTGGATGGTTTCATTTCCACAGTTGTGTTTGCCATGACACAATATTTCATTACTATTCAGACAACCCCTCTCATATACGACAGGTTAATACACAAAGGCTCATTTGTGAGTCATGCCAAGGAAGCAGAATGAACTTGGGGGATACAGAAGAGGGAAAGACACAAGAGCAACAGAAGTATCATTAAGCTGGATACTACTCTAGAATACTGCATGCTATTCATGTATCCTGGGGATCCAGAAATTCATCTAGACTGGACCCTAGTTATCCATTGGAAGGATGTAGTCTGAAGCTTAGCCTATTAACTGGCAGCTCCCATAGCTTTGAACTGATCCAATGATTGTTATCTTCCGCACACAACCCAGTAGTATCCAAGGTACATTCCCTGTCACAGGCAAAAGCCCGGAAAAAGAAAAGAAAGCACTGTACTGTGTGCTAGGGTAGTGCTCATAGACGGTATTGGCAATCTGCACTGAATCTATTACCACAACTGCAAAGTTATGTGGCAGAGGCAATCCAAGGATCACCATGCTTCCCATTTTATCTCTCCAGTCTATATATCCACTCCCAACTCTACACACTATGCTCCTAATCCTAGGGATCATTTAGAGGTCTCATAAATACCACCATGTATAACCCCAGAAGATGAGAGAAGTTTGAAGCACATCGATAGATTTTAAGTCTGACAATTGTTGATGTCATCAAAACAATTTTCTGATCTGTGTTGTGCTTTTGTCAAACTATTTGGCAAGAATGGCCCTGCCAAGATCTAAAGCAGTAATAATAGTTTTTTGTTTGTTTGTTTGTTTGTTTGTTTTTCTATTATTATATTGGAACATGTCATCATCAATTGCACTTCCTCAGTCTAAAATTAACAGGTGATTCTTACAGTTATTTGCTGCCATCTCTAAAGTCTGGGCAAGGCAACTCCTGTGATTCTCCAAGCCTTGCTTCTTACCAGTTCTGGGCTATATGCTGTCAGGATAATGTTCTAAACAGGGATCTCTAAGGATACCCAGATTTCAATACTTTTCCTTTCAAAAATATAGTAAAAAAAATTCCAATTGCACATTTATTTTAGTATTTCTGGTCAACATTTTCCGACTGGAGTGACAGAAATTTTTACTATTTTTATATCTTTATACTAACATTATATTTCTGTTTTATTCTGATTGACAGGTTTATTTGAGACAGTCCTACATTACTCATGCTGACCTCAAACTCGCTATGTACATATGGACAGTCAAAGGCCTTGATCCTCCTGCATTCAACTGCCAAGTGCTGGGATTACAGATTACAGTACCATAGCTATTAAAATATTTTCTATGACTGATAAAAGAGGTGAGGATTTGACTTTAGGATTTGGGTATTTTTCTAATTGTAGTCATAGTTTACATTGAATAGAGTCATTATGTGAAAGGTAACAGAGATTCTGGTCTTTCAGATTTCTACTCATTAGTAGATCAGTTAATACATTTAAATATCTGCTAAAAATGTCATGGCATACATGAGAACAGTAGTTTAAGATCTTTCCTAGGGAGGTTTCTGATTTTTAAAAGATTCAGAAAAGAGGAGTAGATTTATGAGTTTAAAATGAATGAGCATGTCTTATCTAATTTGCCAATTTTATACATAATAATACAAAATATAAACTTTAAGTTTTTAGAATTATTTTCGCAAAAACATATATATTTATCACCAAATGAGCTAAAATTACTCATAACAAATATTTAATATTATAAACAGCCTTAATTTTTGTTGAAAAAAAATGAAACTTATTCTATTGAATTTATTGTTGTCTGTTATTTTGATAAGTATTTCTGAGGTTTTTAGAGATCTAAAGACAAAATATTCAGTATATTTTTTTATGATAATTTCCAAGTAAGTTAGTATACTGAGACTAGGCTGCTAAGCCCAATGCCCACACTACATAGAGGTTCTAGCTTTTGGTCTGTAAATGACGACAGTGTTTTTTGCCATGCTATGAAAGGTTTAAAAATTGCTTTCATTTGGAGTATTTATTTATTTTTTATCTTTAGTCCCTATCTGTTTCCTGAACTGACTCAAAATGGCAGCTCCCTCCACGTTGTTTGCAGGCAGGAAATGATCTCCTGTTCATTTCAAATTGAATACCCCCCAAACAATTAACCAACCAAATTAAAAAAAAATGGTTAATATGGCAATTGCCTCAGATGTTACATGGAAACCATTTGATGACTACAGGGATTGTTACATTAATGGGGAGATGATCTAAAATAGTTTGGTGATATTCTTCCACAGGAGTATTTTGCCAGGGTTGTTAGGAAAGTTGTTTCCATACACTTTTATTTACGAAATAGGGACTAAGTTAAGGATTGTAAAAACTAATTTGCTAGTTTGAGTTGGTTTTCTAAAATTAACGACAGAGTCCAGATGACAACAGTAAGTAATCTTTCTCTATCTTTCAACTGTACCTGAGGCTGACATATTGTAAAAACTGGTAATCCTCACTTCATCTCTCAGCAAATGTCTGCCTCTTGGAAATTTATGATCTATTCTCCATTAAAAATCTTAGTGGTTTTCATTTGTATAGTATGTAACCATACCTCTCTGATTTACAATTCAGTAGGACAAGAAAAGAACAAAGGATAGTTAGGTAATGAGCCTTAATTTAGTTTCATGTGTTGAACACAAGGCTTGTTTCTCCATTCCTAATTGATACATAGGTATACGAGGTTAATTATAAAGTTACTTATTATACCAACGACTGGTTTTTCTTGTTCTTTATTGAATTTCTGTACACCCACATACAACTTCTGAAACATATTTTTATACTGCTCATATAATTTGTTGTTGATCATGTCCCTTTAAAGCAAAGTAATGAAAGCAGTGAAATTTATACAAATAGAAAAAGAACGCTCAAAAAAAATTAAATTGTTCTTTTCATACTATAAAAAGAAAAAATAGCAGTAAAAAATCATCTAATGGGAAATAATTACAGATTTTTTTCCTAAGAGATTATCAGAGAAGTTTTATTTTATGTTTTAGATTTTCAAAATTAAAGTTTACAGACGGACAGAGAGACAGACAGACAGACAGATAGATAGATAGATAGATAGATAGATAGATAGATAGATAGATAGATAGATAGATAGATAGATAGATAGATAGATAGATAGATAGGTAATCTTTTTTAGAAAATTAATTGTATTTCAAAGTAGGGCTTTATTCTGTTCTACCAAATAGAAGGTCTAATTTTTTTTCCTATATTGACTCAGTTAAGACTTATTGTAAATCATAATTCAATTAAAATATACAAATTGCCTGCATATGAAACTGATTCTTTTCCATACTGTTAAACATAATAAATCATAAAGTACATTTCTAAAACTTTGTGCAAAACTGAATTTCCACAACAAATGTAAATCAAATTTGAAAATCTCATTAACATTTACTTAAAGTAGAAAATACCTTTCTGTTACTCGCACCAAGCAAGTGAAAGATCGTTGTGACAAGAACTTCAAGTCTCTGAAGAAAGAAATTGAAAATCTCAGAAGATGGAAAGACCTCCCATGCTCATAGATTGACACGATTAATTCAGTTAAAATGGTCATCTTGCCAAAAGCAATCTATAGATTCAGTGAAATCACAATCAAAATTAAAACTCAATTATTCATAAAGATAGAAAGAACAATTTACAAAATCATCTGGAATAAAAAAGTCCAGGATACGGAAAAACTATTCTCAACAATAAAAGAACTACAGGGGGGAATCATCCTCGACCTCAAGCTGTAGAATAGAGCAAGAGGATTAAAAAAATTAGCTAATGATACAAAGGCAATGACTTCATTAAATACACTGGCAAATAGAAGGATATAAAATATATCAACCTGTGTGAGGTAACCCAATCCCAAAATTACAAACATGGTACACAGTCACTGATGAAGGGATATTATTCTAAAAATTCAGAATATCCAAAATGTAATTCACAGACCACATGAAGATCAAGCAGAAGGAAGATGAGAGTGTGGGTGTTTCAATCCTTCTTAGAATTGGGAACAAAATACCCCTTGGAAAAAAATATGGAGACAATGTGCAGAGCAGAGACTGAAGAAATAACTATCCATTGTCTGCCCAACCTGTGGATCCATCCCATATACAGACATCAAACCCAGTCACTGTTGTGGATACCAACACATGCTTGCTGACAATAGCCAAATATGGCTATCTCCTGAGAAGCTCAGCCATTTCTTGGCAAGAAAATAGGCTGATGCTCACAGACAACTATCAGACTGATCATGGGGTCCACAGTAGACGAGTTACAGGAAGAACTGAAGGAGCTGAATGGGTTTGTAACGTTATAGAAAGAACAACAATATGAACCAACTAGACTGTCCAGAGCACCCAGGGACTAAGCACCAACCCATGGTTCCAGCTGCATATATAGCAGAGTATGACCTTGTCAGACATCACTGGGAGGAGAGGTTCTTGGTCCTGTGAAGGCTTGATTCCCCAGGGTAGGCATGTACCAGGGTGGGGAGGGTAAAAATGGGTGGATGGAGGAAGACCCTCGTAGAAACACAGAGAGGGAAAATGGAATAGGGATTATCTGTGGCGAAACAAAGAAAGGACTAATATTTGAAATGTAAAGAAAGATAATATCTAGTAAAAATAAATAAATAAATAAATAAATAGATACATAAATAAATATAAAAATAGTACAAAATACTACGTATAAAAAGAATAATTCACTATGATGTCATACAGTATATTAACAAATATTTTCTAATATAGAAATTATGCTAATACTATATAGTTTTAAAAAATTATATATCCAAAAATGTACCTTCAAATTTTCCCAGAAGATTTTGTACTGGAAATCTATAAAGAAATTAAAGTTTTAAAAAGTAAGATTGCAGATGTTAGAGTTTGATGGCTCAGCTTTTGACATACAGGCATGACAATGAGAGTTTGACCCACACCACTATACCCTCCAAGAAATCCATTAAAATTAAAGATTAATCATACAGAATTATTGTTTGGAATATACATCATATGCAAAATATTAATGCAGGTTACTTGCTATACAATCAATTATACTTTCGTTTAAATACTTACACTAAGAAGGAAATAATAAGTTTGTACATATTACAGTGTATCTCCAATTACTTCTTCAGAACTTGCATTCTAATTATCATTAGTTACTGGAGATTCTGTTCTTGGTTGGTAATACAACAAGATATATAAACAATTTTTTTTTGCAAATATTAATGAAATACTTTTCGCCTGACTGGACTTATATTTTAATGCTACACAAAGAAGCTCTGGATTCAATCTTCAACAATAAAAAAATAAATAAATAAAAAATAAAATTTAAGTATAAAAAATATAGAAGACATGTTTCCTTAGGCCCCAGTAAATTTGTCAGGCTGAGTACTTCATTTTCAAGGCCAGTCCAAACTGCACATGTGCTTTGAGATAATACTGAGATATAGAGTTAGAGCTTACCTTCCTATAACAAAACAACACATACATAAACACAGCCTTCCCTGAATTATGTCTGAAGTAACAGCTCTTCGGAGGTTGAGAGGAGCCTCTGGATTTGGAATCAATTTGGGGCCTATATATGCAAATTTTGAAAATCTGGCCTTTAAAACCAGGTAAAGGAAAATGAGGACTGGTCTTCAGTTTGTTTTTAATGAATTCCTGACTGGCAGCAGCAGTACAGAAAAGGATCTAGTCTGTTTCCACCACTAACTGACCCCCAGTTTACTCACAACTCACATCCCCAGACCCCAAGAATACTTTTAGGGTCTCCAATTCCCTAGCCTTCCTGCTTTCTGCTAGGTGATAATCTGTTCAATCTCCTGCCCATAGCAGAAAAAGTTCTCTGTTTTTCTTGGGTAAAGTGGATTGTGAACCCAGAAGCATTAA
Organism: Mus musculus; assembly: GCF_000001635.26. Classification (NCBI taxonomy): domain Eukaryota; kingdom Metazoa; phylum Chordata; class Mammalia; order Rodentia; family Muridae; genus Mus; species Mus musculus. The sequence continues at coordinate 11,557,029 of NC_000087.7, read as the reverse complement.
CCGCAGGAGTCCAATGAGGGTCACATGCTCTCCTTTCTCCTTTAGTAACACCTCCATCCCTCCACCATCATCCCACTGGGACCCCCAGCTGAACCAGGATTAACCATCTTTCAACATTTCACTGACTCCCTCCACAGAGACTTCTCCCTACCATGCTTCCTCAAGAAATTTACTTTCTCAGGAACTCAGCTTCCTGGCCACCACAAAGCATACTGAGTAACAGGGTTTGGACAGCAGGAAAACAATCTTAGCCAAGCCCATTGCAGATTGGCCCTGTTTACACATTCCTACAAAGGGTGAGAGTGGATTTATCAGTCATCTGTCATCACAGTAGCAAAAAGGAGGTAGTATTATAGCTTCCACTACTACTAAAAGTTTTTCCATTTTTTTAAGTTTGCAGTGCTAACATGAAAGTAAGAAAAAAAAAAAAAAAAAAACCAAAGAAGTCTCTCCTACTTTGTTTTAGTTGAAGGGACTGTCGTGTGTAATTCTAAACTGTTTTATTTATTACCAAACATGTTTTTGCACATTTGTATTTTTACAACATGCATGTCTGGTGTTTATACCACATGCATGTCTGGTGCTCTTAGAAACTAGAATAGGATGGCAAAATCCCCTGGATCTTGAATTAAACATTGTTGTGAGTCATTATGTGGGTCCTAGGAACTAAACCTTGGTTCTGTCCAAGAGCAACAAGTGCTCTTAATGTCTAAGTCATCTTTCATTCCCTGCCCTGTGTGTGTGTTTTAAAGTATTTTGGATCATTTCTCTCGATAGATGTTTAATTTTACTATACAGTGGAGATAATAAAAATATGACACTTTCTTAATATTTTCTATTTCCAGAAAAGAAATAAAAACACCATAATTTGAATACATTGTGTAAATCGTAAAAAGAGTTTCAGCAAAAAACGATGTGTATACATTTCAGTATATGTGTGAATAAGGAGGTCAGAAATAGACAACTTTTTTATCCTTAATTAAATTCCAACTATTTTTTTTTTTATGTGACAGGGTTTCTTTGTATAGATCTGTTTGTCCTGGAACTCACCCTTTATACGAGGGTGGCCACAAACTCAGAGATTTCCCTGCTTTTTCCTCAAAACTGCAGGTATTAAGGCATGTGCCACCACTGTCTGAAACAACTTAAAAGTTGAGACAGGATATCTCTGAATCTGCAGCTCAAACGCCACTAGCCTGGCTAGCCAGTCATCTGTATCCACCTACTCAGCACTGGCCTACAGAATGTACTTTTAACGTGGATTCTAGACCCCCATCTTAATTCCATACAATTTCAAGGAAAGCAATTTACCAAAATAACCATCTCTGTAGACCCCTTGTGAGATTTGTTCTACTGTAGTCACTACCATTATTATTTTATTTTTCTATTGCTCTAATCATGCCTAAGTTTAGGCTCCTAAATTGTTTAATGCTGTTTTTGCTTGTTTCCTTACAATAGAAAATTGGTTTTCTTGCTCAGTTTACATTATACAGTCAATTGGGTAAACAAACTTGTCAGACTCATATTTCACTCATATTTCATTTGTGAGACTTGTTGCTGTGTTTTGTTTGCTTGTTAGGGTTTTTTTTTTTTTTTTAATTTGGTGGGTTGGTTGAATTTTTTTGTTTGCTTGATTATTTGGTTGCTTTTTTTAAATTATGTTTTGTTTTTTTTTTTTGTTTGTTTTATTATTTGTTTTGTTTTGTTTTGATTTTTCCACAACTGAAGATGAAACTCATAACTTTTACTTGGTGCTTTACCACTGAGCTACATCTCCAGGTAAACATTAGTTCTAAATGTTGGGTGAAAAGTCATCTGTAAGTGTTTTAAGGAAAACTATGATTTCTGTGAAACTTAAAATTATTCCCCTATGCTATAGGGTCTATAGAGATGTAATGCCCTCTTCTGGCCTCTTCAAAAAACAGGCAAATATCTCCAAAAACACATACGTCCAGATATATCCAACATACTGTCTAATTCATCTTTTAGAAGAAAGAACAATAAAAGACTAAAGCATGAAATATAGTGGAAAGCTAGTGTAAGTCACCCCAAAGCTGGGCCTATGCTCAAGTCCCAGGATGAGCTGGCCAGCATCCCAGTGACTCGAGAGAAAAACCACACCTGATGCAAACTGCAAGAGGTTTTATTATCAGCAAGCTGAGGATGAAGTCCTCCACCATGCAGGGCAGGGGAGTTTGACCCTGAGCAGTGACAGTAGAGGGCTTTTAACAGCTAGCTGAGGAATTGGGAGGATTGGGAGGAGAGTTGGGAGAAGTTGGGAAGAGTTTGGAGGTGTTAGGAGGAGAGTTCTTTTCTTCTGGGTGTCCTTGCTGAAATTTACAAGGCAGGAGTGGGGAGTGAGTTCTTTCTGAATTTTTATCTTATTGTCCTTGGCACAGGAAGGGAGGCATCTCTGGTTGTAAAGTATAGAAACAAAAAGCCTTTTTGCTGGCTATAGAGAAAAAGAGGTTCTTTCTAGCTGTATTTTCAGAGATCAGGGAAAACAAGCTTGGGGAACATCTAGAGGCTTTACCTTCCTGGGAGAAACACTTTAAGTTGGGGTCACACATTCCCCACTCCTTCTAGTATAGAGTTCTTATCTTAGAACTGGGAAAATTAAACCTCTCACCCACTTGACAAATAAGGCCAACATGAGTTTGCATCTTTAGGATTTGTAACATTGAGAGCCTCAGGAGCCCCTCAAATGAGACTAGAGATTCTCTAGTCAGTGGTAGCAGGGAAGGAGGAGTTTCCTCTGCAGTGTCTTCAGAGTGTGAGCAGGGCCAGGCTAGTGGACCTCCGTATGGTCAGGATGGGTAACCAGGCACATGCTGGAGGAGCAGCTGGACTTGTATCTGGGATCAAGGTTCCTGGAACAATAATGCCAGACCAGGACAGGATCCCCTACTTGACTTTTATGTGGCTCTGTGGTCAGTTCCTGGTTCGTTCCTTTTTTTTTTTTTTTTTCAGCAATTTCCAGGTGTCCCTTCCAAACCAGTTCTAAGGCCTCAAGCGAGCTATAAAGGGTTGGGAAAAAAGAAACATCAGGATCACACATTCCCCCTGCTTCTGTTTAGGGGGGCAGTCTCCCATGGTGAATTTCAAAGGGTGCAATTTTAAATTTTCCTGGGGTGTTCTGTACTTGGAACAATGTGAAGGGAAGGAGAGTTGTCCAATCTTTTATTCAGTCTCTAAAGCCAATTTATTCAAGGTTTCTTTTAATGTTCTATTCATCTGCTCTTCCTGTCCTGAACTCTGGGGTATTTAAACACAATGTAACTTCTGATTGATCCACAATTGTCTGGCTAACTCTTGACTTACTTGGGTAAAGAAGGAGGGGCCATTGTCTGAGGAAAATACCTTAGAGATGCTGAATCTTGGAAAAATTTCCTCTAATATCTTCTTTGCCATGATAATGGAGGTCTCTTTCTTAGTGGGGAAGGCTTTACTCAACCTGAAAAAGTTTCTATAAAAACTGATAGATATTTATTAATGTACTTGGCTGATTTTACTTCAGTAAAATCTAATTTTCAGTATGCTTCTGGACAGTTACAGCTTAGCCACCTTCCAGGGGTGTTCTTGTTGTGTCCAGTACTGATGAGGACACAGGATTGGCATTCATTTGAACTATCTTGAGCAATGTCAGACATTTTTATGACGTAGTAGTTTGAGCTCTTAACAGTTTCTTTGGGCTTTTTATTTCCCAAATGTGTGAGCCTGTGCAGACTGGCTACATATTGTTGCCCTTTTCTGGTGGGCAGGTAATAGCAACCATCTTGGGTCTTATCTACTTCCTGAGGAGTTTACCCACAAATCTCAGTTATTTTGCCAATTAGTTCCTGATCTTCTGAGTTTATTTAAAGCCTGTGTCTTTGAGTTTATAATGGTCTTTAAGTTCTTTATTTTTCTCTTTGAGCCACCTGTTTTTCTGCCAGGTAAGCCATCTGATTTCCTTCCCTCTGGCATCAAGTCCTTTCTGGTGACCAGGACAATGTATGGTGGCTAGTTTTTTTTTTTTTTTTTTTTTTTTTTGTTGTTGTTGTTGTTTTGTTTTGTTTGTTTTGTATTTGTTTTTTGTTGTTGTTTTGTTTTGTTTTATTTTGTTTTTTGTTTTGTTTTTGTTTTGTTTTGTTTTGTTTTGTTTTAATTTATTTTCAAGTTTTGGCTTCTAATAAGCTCAAAATTTTTTTTATTATTAATATCATTTCCAGCAGAAGTGAGTAGCCCCTGTTACCTATAGATTGTCCCACATATGTGAGTGGTGGTGAAAACTTACCTCTGTCTGTGTAGATATTGTTGTTTTTCTCTTTTGCCAGCTGCAAAGCTTGTGTGAGTGCAATTAGCTCTGCTCTCTGGGTTATTGTCCCTTCAGGCAAGGTGCTGGTGCAGATGGTTTGTTTTCCATTGCCCAGTGCTGCCCCTGCCTTTTACTTACCTTTAACCAAAAACCTGCTATCATCCTTGCACCAGTTGGGGCAATCTGGCCTTGGCTGATCAGTGAGTTCTTTCTTAGTTCCTGTTTCTTCTGCAAGGATGCCCATACACTGGTGCTCTGGTAGGGATTTGTAAGCTTCTGACAGCAAGGTGGCAGAATTTAGGATAGCAAGGGGTACAAAATGCACTCTCTCAGTCAGTAAGAGGTACTGATAATGGGTCATGTGAGATTTAGTCATCCAGAGATCAGGCAGTGGTCTACTGATGCTTTCTAAGGCACGGATCTACCACTATCATTCCTTGACCTAGAGTCAGTTTATCAGCTTCTTTGAGAAGTAGGGCCAAAGCATCGATAGCTTTTAAGCAAAATGGCCATCAACTGGATACTGGGTCTAGTTTTTTTGTTTGTTTGTTTGTTTGTTTGTTGTTTTTTGTTTTTTGTTTTTTTTTTTTGACCAGTATTCCACAGGTTGTTTTTATGGCCCCAGAGCTTAGATCAGAACCCCACTGTCTTTTCCTGCTAATTCCTCTATATAGAGTGACAGGCTTAGACAGGTCTTGCAGGACTAGGGCTGGTGCACTAAGCAAGGCCTTTTTTAATCTCTTTAGAGGCCTACTGGTGTATGGGGGTCCATGAGAAAGTCCCAGTCCCTTTAGTAAAGGGGTAGAGTGTGGCTGCCAGAGTGGCAAAGCTTGGAATCTAGAGTCTACAAAACCCAGCCATTCCCACAAATTCTCTCACCTGCTTTAAGGTTGTTGGGATGGGGATTTGAGTTACAGTCTTTTCCCAAGCTTCTGTCAGCCACCATTTCCTTTCCCTGAGACTATAACCCAAATAGGTTACTTCTGTCTGGCAATTCTGTGCTTTCTTAGCAGATGCCTGGTATCCCAACTCGCTCAAATCTGCCAGTAATTTTCAGTTCCTAGTCTGCACCATTTTTCGGTGGTGGCAGCAAGAAGCAGGTCATAAACATAATGAAGAAGAAAAACTTGGGGGATTTCTGACCTGAACTGTGCCAAGTCCGAGTGGAAGGCTTCAAAAAAGAGAGTAGGAGAGTTCTTGAATTTTTGAGGTAAATGTCTCAAAGTTAGTTTGTCCAGCCTATCCCTAAAATGGGTCTCTCCACTTGAAAACAAAGATTACCTGACTCATGGGCTGTAGTTTTAGGCAGAAGAATGTGTCCTTCAGGTGCAGGACTATATAACAATGTCTGTCAGGGTGGAGAGAACTAAGTAGATTGTAGGAGTTAGGGACAATAGGATGAATATCTCATATTCTTTCGTTTACTTTTATTAAGTCTTGTACTGGAGATAAACATTAGTGCCTGGATTTTTAACTGGTAGTGATGGAGTATTCCATGGAGATTGACAAGGGACCAAAACACCTAGTTCTATGAGCCTTTGAATGTGAGGTCTGATGCCCTGTTGGGCCTCTCTGCTCATGGGGTATTGTTGTACCCCAATAGAGGTCACACCAGTTTTCAGCTTCACGATGATGTGGGGCACAATGTTGCCTCTCCCATACCTTCCAACTCTGCCCAGGCTTGAAGATAATCTTTGTAACAATGTCATTCTAGAACTTTTCTCGATGTGGCTTGAGGCTCATATAATCTATTTACTTCTTCTAATTTTGAAACTAAAATTATATAGAGAGGGGCTTATCAAGAGACTGAATTTGCTTCCAAAGAGAAGCTTATTTGGGCTTTTAATGTGATAGTAAGTCTCTACCCAACAATGGCGTTGACATTCAAGAATGTTGAGGAAGGAATTAGTTACTTGGCTTCTTCTTAAATTAACTTTCTTATCAGTGGTCCAAGAGTATGGTTTCTGATCAGTAGCCACAATTACTACGTTTTTTGTGTTGTTTTGTTTTGTTTTGTTCTTTTTTTGTTTTGTTTTTTTTTTTTTTTGGTGGTTTTTTGTTGTTGTCTTTGTTGTTTTTGTTGTTGTCCTTCAATTTCTCCAGTGGCTCTTTCAGGACTGAAATCTCTGCTCTAGTATCAATAATGAAATTTGTGGATGTCCCCTCCACAGTTAGGATTGCCCCAGGCTTGGGGAGGGGTCTGAGAACTGACTCTCCTAGTCATCATCTTTTAGGGGAAAAACCTTGATCTGTCTGGTATTTGTTTCTTTTTTGGTACAGTCTCTTGTCCAGTGTTCCTTTTCTTTATAGTATGTACATCTTTCCTTATCTAGAGGTTGTGGAGGTCCTCTGGAGTTCTTAGGTCTTCTCAGCCCTGTGTTACACAGGTACTCTTTCTGCCTACTTTGGCTCCCTTTTCTATAAACTTCTTTATCACCTGTGAATACAGCCACAAACCTACTTACATTTTTTTCAAGGCTTCTATTTCATCTATTTTCTCTTTACTCAGCCTCTCTCTTTTTTCTTTGTCTTTTTTCTTCTTCAGTCTCAATCTCTTTTTAATGTAGTTTATTAGGTATTTTCCTCATTTACATTTCCAACACTATCCCAAAAGTCCCCCATACACTCCCCCTCCCCCACACCCCTACCCACTCATTACCACTTTTTGACCCTGGCATTCCCCTGTACTGGGGAATAATTAGTGTGCATGCCCAATTGAGCTCTTTCCAGTGATGGCCTACTAGACAATCTTTTGATACATATGCAGCTACAGTCAAGAACTTTGGGGTACTGGTTAGTTCATAATGTTGTTCCACCAATAGCATTGCAGATCGCTTTAGCTGCTTGTATATTTTCTCTAGCTCCTCCATTGGGGGATCTGTGATCCATCCAATAGTTTACTGTGAGCATCCACTTCTTTGTTTGCTATGCCCTGGCATAATCTCACTAGAGACAGCTACATCAGTGTCAATTCAGCAAAACCTTGCAAGTGCATGGAGTGGTGTCAGTGTTTGGAGACTGATTAGGGGATGGATCCCTGCATATAGCAATCTCTAGATGGTCCATCCTTTTGTCTAAGCTCCAAACTTTGTCTCTGTAACTCCTTTCATGTGTGTTTTTTTTTTCCAATTCTAAGAAGGGGCAAAGTGTCCGCACTTTGGTCTTTGTTCTTCTTGACTTTCGTGTGTTTGGCAAATTGTATCTTATATCTTGGAGTTATTCTAGGTTTCAGGGCTAATATCCACTTATTAATGAGTACATATCATTAGCATTCTTTTGTGATTGAGTTACCTCACTCAGGATGATGCTCTCCAGGTACAACCATTTGCCTATAAATTTCATAAACTTATTCTTTTTAATAACTGTACTATTAGTAGTAGAACTCCATTGTGTAAATGTACCACAATTTTGTAACCATTTTCTATGGAGGGCATATGGGTTCTTTTCAGCTTCTGGCTACTATAAATAAGGCTGCTATGAACATAGTGGAGCATGTGTCTTATTAGTTGGAACAGCTTCTGGATATATGCCCAGAATTGTATTGTGGGATCCTCTGGTAGTACAATGTCCAATTTTCTGAAGAACCGCCAGACTGATTTACAGAGTTGATTTAAAAGATTTCAATTCCATCAACAATGGAGGAGTTTTCTGCTTTCTCCACATCCTTGCCAGCATCTGCTGTCATCTGAATATTTGATCTTAGCCATTCTTACTGGTGTGAGATGGAATTTCTGGGTTGTTTTGATTTACATTTCACTGCTGATTAATGATGGTGAATATTGTTTCAGGTGCTTCTTAGCCATTCGGTATTCCTCAGGTGAGAATTCTTTCTTTAGCTCTGAGCCCCGTTTTTTAATGGGGTTATTTGATTTTCTGGAGTCCTCCTTCTTGAATTCTTTATATATATTTGATATAAGTCCCCTATCTGATTTAGGATAGTGAAAGATCCTTTCACAATCTGTTGGTGGCCTGTTGTCTTATTGAAGGTGTCTTTGCCTTACAAAAGTATTGCAGCTTTTTGAGGTCCCATTTGTCAATTCTAAATCTTCCAATACAAGCCATTTGTCTTCTATTCAGGAACTTTCCCCTGTTCTCATATCTTTGAGGCTTTTCCCCACTTGCTCCTCTACAAGTTTCAGTGTCTCTGATTTTATGTGGAGCTCCTTGATCCACTTACATTTGACCTTAGTACAAGGAGATAGGAATGGATTGATTCACATTCTTCTACATGATAACCACCAATTGTGCCAGCACCATTTGTTGAAAATGCAGTCTTTTTTTCCACTGGATGCTTTTAGCTCCCTTGTAGAAGATCAATGGACAATAGCTGTGTTGGTTCATTTCTGGGTCTTCAATTCTATTTCATTGGTCTACTTCTCTGTCACTATATCAGTACCATGCAGTTTTTATCACAATTGCTCTGTAGTACAGCTTTGGGTCAGGCATGGTGATTGCACCAGAGGTTCTTTTATCAATGAGAAGAGTTTTTCTATCCTAGGTTTTGTTTATTGCCAATGTATTTTGCAGATTGCCCTTTCTAATTCATTGAAGAATTGAGTTGGAATTTTAATGGGGATTTTATTGAATCTGTAGATTTCTTTTGGCAAGATGGCCATTTTTACAATGTTGATACTGACAATCCATGATAATGGACTTTCTTTCCATCTTCTGAGATCTTCTTTAATTTCTTTCTTCAGAGACTTGAAATTCTTATCATACAGACCTTTCACTTCCTTAGTTAGAGTCATGCCAAATTATTTTATATTATTTGTGACTATTGAGGAGGGTGATGTTTCTCTAATTTCATTCTCAGCCTGTTTATTCTTTGTGAAGAGAAAGGCCATTGACATGTTTGGTTAATTTTATACCCAGCTAAATCACCGACGTTGTTTTTCAAGTTTAGGTTTTCCTCTGATTTAATTTTTAGGTTCACTTATATATGCTATCATATCATCTGCAAAAAGTGATATTTTGAATTCTTCTTTTCCAATTTGTATCTGCTTGGTCTCCTTTTATTGTCAAATTGCTCTGTTTAGGACTTCAAGAACAATGTTCAATATGTAGGGAGAAAGTTGGCAGCCTTGTCTAGTCACTGATTTTAGTGAGATTGCTTCCAGCTTCATACCACTTCATTTGATGTTGGGTACTGGTTTACTGTAAACTGCTTTTATCCTGTTTATGTATGGGCCTTGAATTCCTGATCCTTCCAAGACTTTTATCAAGAATAGGTTTTGGATATACTTAAATGATTTCTTTGCATATAATGAGATGATCATGTTTTTTGTCTTTGAGGTTGTTTATATAATGGATTATGTTGATGGATTCCCATATATTAAACCATCCCTGTATCCCTGGTATAAAACCTACTTGGTAAGGATGAATGGAATTTTTAATGTGTTCTTGGATATGATTAGGGATAATTTTACTGATTATTTTTGTTTCGATATTCATAAGGGCCATGTTCTGAAGTTCTTTATCTTTGTTGGATCTTTCAGTGGTTTAGGTATCAGAGTAATTGTGGCTTCATAGAATGAGTTGTGTAGAGTACCTTCTACTGCTATTTTGTGGAATTGTTTGTGCATAACTGGAATTAGATATTCTTTGAAGGTCTGATAGAACTCTGCATTAAACCTATCTGTTCCTTTTTTTTTTTTTTTTTTGGTTGGTAGACTATTAATGCCTGCTTTTATTTCTTTAGGGTACATGTGATTGTTTAGATCATTAACTTGATCCTGTTTTAACTTTAGTACCTGATATCTGTCTAGAAATTTGTCCATTTTGTCCAGGCTATCCTTTTCTGTTGAGTATAGCTTGTTGTAGAAGGATCTGATGGTGTTTTGGTTTTCTTCAGGATCCGTTTTTATGTCTCCCTTTTCAATTCTGATTTTGTTAATTAGAATGCTGTCTCTGTGCCTTAAGGGATGCTAGCTAAGTGTTTATATATCTTTTTGATTTTCTCAAAGAACCAAATCCTCTTTGGTTGATTATTTAAGGAGTTCTTCTTGTTTCCACTTGGTTAATTTCACCCCTGACTTTGATTATTTCCTTCCATCTACTCCTCTTGAGTGAATTTGCTTTCTTTATTCTGGAGATTTTTTGTGTGTTTTCAAGCTGCTTGTATGTGCTCTCTCTGGTTTCTTTTTGGAGGCACTCAAATCTATGAGTTTCCCTCTTAGTAATGATTTCATTGAGTCTCATGAGTTAGGGTATATTGTGGCTTTATTTTCATTGAACTCTAAAATGTCTTTAATTTCTTTCTTTATTCCTTCCTTGACCAAGATATCACTGAAAAGACTTTTGTTCATTTTCAACGTGAATGTTGGCTTTCCATTATTTATGTTGTTATTGAAGATCAATCATCCTAAGTCCTTGGTGGTCTGATAGGATGCTTTGGACAATTGCAATATTTTTTATCAGTTGAGGCCTGTTTTATGACCAATTATATGGTCAATTTTGTAGAAGGTACCATGATGTGCTGAGAAAAAGTTATATAATTTTGTTTCAGGATAAAACATTCTGTAGATATCTATTAAGTCCATTTGTTTAATAACTTCTGTTAGTTTCACTGTGTCCCTGTTTAGTAACTGTTTGCACGATATGTCCATTGATAAAAGTGGTTTGTTGAAGCCTCCCACTATTATTGTGTGAGCTGCAATGTGTGCTTTGAGCTTTCTTTAATGAATTGGACTGCCCTTGCATTTGGAGCATAGATATTCAGAATTTAGAGTTCCTCTTGGAAGATTTTAACTTTGATGAGTATGAAGTGTCCTTCTTTGTCTTTTTTGAAAACTTTAGGTTAAAAATCAATTTTAATCGATATTTAAATGGTTACTCCAGCTGATTTCTTCAGACCATTTGCTTGGAAAATTATTTTCCAGCCTTTCACTCTGACATAGTGTCTGCCATTTTCCCTGATATGGGTTTCCTGTATGCAGTAGACTATTGGGTCCTGTTTTTGTAGCCAGTCTGTCAGTCTATGTCTTTTTATTGGCGAACTGAATCCATTGATATTATGAGATATTAAGGAAAAGTAATTGTTGCTTCCTATTATTTTTGTTGTTAGAGTTTGCATTCTGTTCTTGTGGCTGTCTTCTTTTTGGTTTGGTGAGGGATTACTTTCTTGCTTTTTCTAGGGCATGGTTTCTGTCCTTGTATTGTTATTTTTTTTTCTGTTATTATCCTTTGAAAGGCTGGATTCATGGAAATTTAATGTGTGAATTTATTTTTTATCGTGAAATAATTTGATTTCTCCATCTATGGTAATTGAGAGTTTGGCTGTGTATAATAGCCTGGGCTGGCATTTGTGTTCTCTTAGTGTCTGTATAACATCTGTCCAGGATCTTCTGTCTTTCATAGTCTCTGGTGAAAAGTCTGGTGTAATTCTGATAGGCCTGCCTTTATATGTTACCTGACCTTTTTCCCTTACTACTTTTAACAGTATATCTCTATTTAGTGCATTTCTTCTTCTGATTATTATGTGTCAGGAGGAATTTCTTTTCTGGTCCAGTCTATATGGAATTATGTAGGCTTCTTTTATGTTCATGGGCATGTCTTTCTTTAGGTTTTGACAAGTTTTCTTCTATAATTTTTTGAAGATATTTGCTGGCCCTTTAAGTTGAAAATCTTCATTCTCATCTACTCCTATTACCCGTAGGTTTGGACTTCACATTGTGTCCTGGATTTCCTGGATGTTTGAGATAGGATCTTTTGCATTTTGTATTTTATTTGATTGCTGTTGCAATGTTCTCTATGGAATCTTCTGCACCGGACATTCTCTCTTCCATCTCTTGTATTCTGGTGCTGATGCTCACATCTATGGTTCCAGATTTCTTGCCTAGGTATTCTATCTCCAGTGTTGCCTTACTTTGGGGTTTCTTTATTGTGTCTACTTCAATTTTACGTCTTGGATGGTTTTATTCAATTCCATCACCTGTTTGGTCATGTTTTCCTTCAATTCTTTAAGGGTTTTTTTGTGCTTCCTCTTAAGGTCTTCTACCTATTTAGCAGTGTTCTCCTGTATTTCTTTAAGTGAGTTATTAAAGTCATTCTTGATGTCCCCTACCATCAACCTGAGATATGCTTTTAAATATGGGACTATCTTTTCGGGTGTTTTGGCGTTTCCAGGACTGGTTGAGGTGGGAGTGCTGTAATTCTGATGACGGTGAGTGGTCTTGCTTTTTGTTAGTAAGATTCTTATGTTTGCCTTCCATCATCTGGTAATCTCTGGAGTTAGTTGTTATAATTGTCTCTGGTTATATCTTGTTCCTCAGTGATTATGTTATCCTCTATCAGCAGACCTGGGAGACTTGTTTTCAGTGTTCAGAGTACTCTCTGCAGGCATGATCTCCTCTTGCAGAGAAGGTGCCCAGATATCTTGTGTTCGAACTTTCCTCCAGGCAGATGTTGTGATCCACTCACTAGAGATACTATGATCCCATGGAGAGTCCTGTGGGGACCTTTGGGTTGTCCACAGACTCTGCCCCCAAGGTGCCCAGTGCTGTCCTGGACTGGAAGGGATTTGTGACCCTGGTCAGACCGCTTTCTCTGCTTCCCTAATTAATGCAGTCTCAGGTACTGCATGATAGGATTGGAGCAGAAGTTGATTTCAACTCACCAAAGGTCTTAAGATCTCGTGGATGATTCTGTGAGGACCTTGGGGCTGTCCTCAGACTCTTCCCAAAATGTTGCCCAGGTGCTGGCACAGACCAGAGGGACTTGTGACCATTGTCAGGCTAGTTTTTCTGCTTCCCTAATTAATGCAGTCTCAGATCCTGTGAGATTGGATTGGAGCAGAGGTTGTGTTACATTCATGAGAAGTCTTATAATCCTATTGAGGGTCTTTTGGGGACCTTAGGGGTATCTGCAGACTCCGAGCCCAATGTGCCCTGGTGCTGGCTTGTCAGTCTCTCTCTTATGGTACACTTTCTCTGCCTCCTTAAACAGATGTTGTAAAGATAATGTTTTCAGACTCTCTAGACGCTGTAACCTTTTCCTAATGTCAGAAGAAGACTGCCCTATAGAAGCCATGACACCTGTCCCCTGCTGGCATGCTGAAGGAGGGTCAAAGGTAGTGTAACACTTCTATACCTTTAAGAGGTACTCTAAAAACACTGCTGAGGGCTCCTTTTTCACTTGTACAATCTCTCTTACCTTGGCCAAATTGGTGGGGCACCTGCCAGCTCCTTTCAGTCCTATTATCAGAGCCCAGCAGAAAATTTTCAATTGCTCCATAAGGTCAGTCCTGTCATGACATGTCAGAGGGAAGGCTGCATCTATTTCATTCAGAAGTTTTATTGGTAGTCAATTGGCCCCCAGCATGCTCTTTCTTTCCTCTCAGAACCCTCTCAGAATCCTCTGTGGTGAAAGAACCTGTAAAAATTGATGACAGTCATCCCAAGTAGGCTGAAGAGAGAATATGAGAGATTCCATTAGATTAGCAAGGCTAGAGGGGTTTTCACGAAGGAGGGTGTGATTTGCTTTCCAGTTACTTAGATCAGAGGAGGAAAAAGGCCATTACTGAAGGGGCTGCAGTTGTCTGGGGTCCGCTGGATGAGGGTCATAAGTACCTAAAGGCAGTGCGATGGTTGAGTCTGGTCCCTCTGGGCTTCGAGCTCCCAGGTCTTGGGCTTTAGCAACTGGTCCTTCCCCAAATATCTAGTGGCACCCTGTTGAGAGTTCTTGGGGGGGACCAGTTGAGAATATGCGGGTGGGGTGCTATGCCATTTTGGAGGTTCTTCTAACTCTGGATAGATCTTGGGAGAAACCGAGGGCTGCAGGTCAACCGGTGCCAGTTTTAACTTTTTTTTTCCCCTCTGGATGGCAGAGGGCCAGAACTGGTGAGCCTGGATTATTCTTTTGAACGCAAGGCTTTAAACAGGATGGGAGAGGGGGGATCCTGTGCTAATTTTTTCTAGATGAGAATGTTGGGCACTCAATCTGGCTGAGACCCTGGTCCCCTCTGTAAAACAACTTTAAGAGTTGTAAACAGAACCAAACCAAGGGTGCCCTCTAGTGGCCAACTAACATCAGAGCTGGCTATTCTGTAGAGCAGAAAGTTCTCTAAAATCTATTTCAGACATCCACCGAGAGAATGTGAATCTTAGTCTTAATTTCAGTCCTGTGCACAAGGGTCAGTCCAAGGGGCATGCTAATAGTCGGTCCCATCATCAGAGTTACATACAGGGGAAAAACCAATATATACACACAAAAAGATTACAATAACCAAGACTAGGCCCCAATAAGATGGCCGAGAGAGCACACACTCACTTGGCAACCAGTAACAGAAACAGACAGCCGAGTGAGCACACTCTCACTTGGCACCCTGATAGAAGATCTCAAGGTAACCCTGGAACTCCCTCAGAACTCCTGGGATGTCCCACAAGGTGGCAGCCGGTTTCTCCTCACATGTCTGTCAGTAACTCTCTTCCATCTGGGAGAGGGAGTTCGTTGCTCTCACGAACATGTACAAATGCAAACCGAGAATAGTGAATTCAAACAGAGCTGACAAACGAAGATAGAGACAAAGATAGAGGAAATTTATAGAAAAAGATAGAGACAAAGATACAGACAAAGATAGAATCCTACCTCCAAGCATGGTCTCTGAGAATTGGGGTAGGCCACAAATCCTGGTGGAAAAGCCCCCAAATGTAAGACCTCAGAAGCTGGGCCTCCTCTCAAGACCCAGGATGAGCTGGCCAGCACCCCTGTGACCCAAGAGAAAACCACAACTGATGCAAAATGCAAGAGGTTTTATTACTAGCTAGCTGAGGACAAAGTCCCTCTGCCTAGCAGGGCATGGGAGTTTGACACCGAGCTGTGAAAGTAAGGGGCTTTTAACAACTAGCTGAGAAATTGGGAGGAGTTGGAGGAGAGTTGGGATGAGTTGGGAAATGTTGGAAGGAGAGTTTTTCTCTTCCTGGTGTTCTTGGTGAAATTTACAAGGCAGGAGTTGGGAGTGAGTTCTTTCTGAATTTTTATCTCCTTGTCCTTGGAAAAGGAAGGCAGGCATCTCTGGTTGTAAATTATAGAAACAAAAAGCTTTTTTTGCTGGATATAGAGAACAAAGAGCTTCTTCCTAGCTGTATTTTCAGAGATCAGGGAAAACAAGCTTGGGGAATGTCTAGGGGCTTTACCTTACTGGGAGACATACTTTAAGTTGGAGTCTCACAGTAGGACATTTTTTCTACCACACACAAAACTTTAAAAAGAAAATTATTTCAATTATTTATAATAAATATATAATATTTGGTATGAACCAAATGTCATATCCATATAAAATGCATGGTAGAATTCCAAAAAAAAACTTGTAATACTTACTTTAAACAATTCATACATTTACACCCCACAGCACTTCTTCATAACTGTACTACTTTTGCTGAGATCCTTCTTCTTCCAAAATGGTCCCTCTCTTATTTTTATAATGGTTCTCCTATTCTTTGTATGTATATCTGGAAAAAATCTCATGCAGGTGGTTGTATTGTATTAGTTGCTATCTTTGTGTGATCACAAGGTCTAAAGGACCACAATCTGGTCTTGATCTACACATATAAGAGCATCTGACCCTGAATTGCTCTTTTTCCTGAATCTACTTTTCCAGTTCAGGGATCACAAACACCACTTTTGAAGTACTCTATCAAAATGGGAAAAAATTAAAATATTACACCATATCTTCATCTGTTTCTACCTGAGGTGATATATTCTCATCTTTGGCAAATGCTGGGCTCTGTACTATATAGACAAAGAAAATGGAAACATAATATGCTATATTAGTAAAAGGGAATAAAGTATTAATGATTTGAATTTCTCAGGAAATACAACCAATGTGAATTTTTGAAACAGCTTTTAGAAATGACATAATTACATACATGAAATCCGGTATAGGTATAGATGAGAAGTAAGTTTTCCAAATTATAGGGCCATTGAATATCTTTACCAATATTATAGAAAAAAAACTTTCTTAACTTAAAGAAAGATATGGTCATGAATATACAAGAAGCCTACTGAACGCCAAATAATTTGGACCAGAAAAAAAAAATTCTGCCATCATATAATAGTCAAAACACCAAATGCACAAAACAAAGAAAGAATATTAAAAGCAGTAAGGGAAAAATGGTCAAGTAATATATAAAGCAAGAGGTATCAGGATAACACATAACTTCTCCACTGAGACTATGAAAGCCAGATATATAGGGCAGATGTCATACAGAATGAAAGAAAGCAGAAATGCCAGCCAAGACTACTATATGAAGCAAAACTCTTTTAACATAGCTTGAGAAAACAAGGTATACTGTGACAAAACCATATTTACACAATATCAACCAATGCATCCAGCACTTCAAACGATAATAAAGGGACAATTTTAATATAAAGAGGGAAATTACACTCGAGAAAAAGCAGGAAATTAAAATTGAAGGAAACCTAAAAGAAGATAGCTACATGACCAAAATTCCAACTCTAATAACAAAAATAACAAGAAGAAACAAGGACTTTTCCTTAGTATCTTAAATATCAGTGGACTCAGTTCACCAGTAAAAAGGCAAAGAATAACAAAATGGATGTGTAAGCAATATTCAGCATACCAGAAACAAACACCAAGGACAAAGTCAGACATTACCTTAGACTAAAAGGCTGGAAAAAAACTTTCCAAGCAAATGACCCCAAGAAATAAGCTGGAGCAGCCATTCTAATATCAAATAAAATTGACTTTCAACCCAAAGTTATTAAAAAAGGCAAGGAGGTAAACTTCATATTCATTAAAGTTAATATTTACCAAGATGGACTCCCGAATCTAAACATTTATACTCCAAATGCAATGACATCACATTCATAAAAGAAACTTTAGTAAAGCTCAAAACACACATTGTACCACACACAATAATATTGGAAGACTTCAACACCCCTCCCTCATTAATGGACAGATCCTGGAAACTAAAACTAAAAAGATACGCGGTGAAACTCACAGAATTTATGAAGCAAATACATTTAGTTGATATCTATAGAACATTTTATCCTAAAACAAACGAATGTCCCTTATTCTCAGCACCTCACGATGCCTTCTCCAAAATTGACCAAACACTCAGTCACAAAACATGCCTCAACAGATATAAAATTATTGAAATAATTTCATGCTTCCTATCAGATCACCACAGACTAAGGCTGATCTTCAACAATAATATAAATAATTGAAATCCCACATACACGTGGAATGTGTACAACAATCTAGTCAGTGACAAAACAGTCAAGGAAGAAATATAGAACTAAATTATAGACTTTTTTTAGAATTTAATTAAAATGTAGCAACAACATACTGCAAGTTATGGGACACAATGAAAATAGCCCTAAGAGGGACACTCATAGCTCTCTCTGAATGCCTCTAAAAAGAAACTGGAGAGAGGATATAGGAGTAGGTTGACAACCCACCTTAACACTATAGAAAAAAAGGAAGCCATTTCACCCAAAAAGAGTTGAAGTCAGGAAATAATCAAACTCAGTGCTAAAATCAACCAAGTGGAAACAAAGGAACAATATAAAAATAATCAAACTGGGAGCTTGTTCTTTGAGAAAATCAACAAGATAGATAAACCATTAGACAGACTAAATACAGAACACAAGAATAGTATCTAATTTAGCAAAACCAGAAATCAAAAGGGAGAAATAACAACAGAAATTTAGTAAATTTGAAATATCATCCGATCCTACTATACAAGGCTGTACTCAACAAAACTGGAAAATCTGGATAAAATGGACACTTATATAGACAGATATCATGTACCAAATTCAAATCAGGATCAGATAAACCCTGTAATTACTTCTACCACTGTGTGGAGCCGGCCTCAAGGTCGCCATTACAAGATGGCGCTGACAACACCATTGTCACCATTGCTCATGGTGAGTGCACTCAGGCATCATGGTATCTTTCCATTACCTGAGCCCTGCCTCTCCCATGGCGTCATCAGGCTTATGGTGGGCATCCAATTCCTTACATCCCCCCCGTTACTTCTAACCATACTTTGCAGCCTATATAAGGGAGGGAATTTCTGCTCTCTGGGTCTCCTGTCTTGAAGCTGTTCATCTATCTCTCAAAATGTATTAAAGCTTTACTGCAGAAAGATTCGAGTGTCCTGCGTGCGTTCTTGCTGCCAAGAGGGTAGCATGGGTCATCTGGTGCCAGAAACCCAGAATCAACATCGCTGGCATTGAGGAGAACCCCTGCAGATGGGGTGGATTCAGAACTGCAGGGAAAAGATAAGTTTCGTGAACCTCTTATACCTTTTAATTTCGGTCTTAATCTAGATGCACCCTAGGAAGGGGCAGTAGAAGCTCTAATGTTATTTGCCCTGGCCCTCATTCTGTTTCTTATTCTGTCCATCAAGGCTGGTGCTGAAATTTGAGGTCCATCAGGGCTGGTGCTGAAAAATGAGGTGTTGTCAGTCCAACATAGATAAGTGGCAGCACTGAGGTATCTTCTAAGCCTTCCATAGATAAGGGAGCAGAGCGCTGTGTTTACTTTCACTTTGTTTAAGGAGTACTATAAGTCGGGTGTAGATCAGCTGCAGGCACTCACTCTATCATGGGCTCATCACAGTCAGTGATCACCACATTACAGGCAGTGCTAAAGCAACGCTACCTGCAGGTCGCCTCCCATATGCTGCAGAACTTTGATAAGGAGGTGGATCGCATTTCTCCCTGGTATGCCTATTCGGGGTCACTAACTGTAGCCTTATAGAATAAGCTAGGTAGGGACCTTGACCGTAAGCATGAAGAGGGAGACTCTTGCATTGGCACCAAGGCAGTTTGGAAGCTGATAAAAAACTGTCTAGAGGATGAAACCTGCCAACCAGCCAATGTGGAGGGACAGGGAATACTAGAAGAGGTTCAGGACAGTATGTCAGAAACCTAACAGAATGAGAGAACGGAAGCTCGAAAAAAGAAAGACATGTCTAAGTAAAAGGGCCCTCCCCGGGATTCAGAAGGAAGGGGAGAGAGAAAAGAGGGCAGTAAAACTGATCCCTCTACTAAGAAAAAGCCTCACATGTAATTCAACATTACCTTGAATCTTGGAGTGCTTGGGGACAACACAAATTTCTTAGAGTAGATAATGGACTGGCCTACACCTCTCAAAAATTTCAAAAGTTCTGTCTCCAGATGAATGTAATTTATTTAACTGGTTTGCCATACAGGGACAAGGCATTGTGGGACATGCCCACCACACTCTTAAAACTTACCTTATCAAACAGAAAGGGTGAGTCGACTGAGGGTGGCCGTCTCCATGGTACTCTTTACATTTAATTTTTTTGAATATTGATGAACAAGGCTACGCTGTGGCTCATCGTCACTGTTCAGAACCAAACAGATCTAGAGAAATGATCAAATGGAAATATGTCTTAACCGGAAAATGGAGAGGCCTGCATCCTATTTTAATAAGATCCAGGGGAGTTATTTGTGTCTTTCCATAGGAAGAAGACAAAACTCTTTGGGATTCAGAATGCCTCATCTGAATGATCCTCCCTTCAGAAGATGTGGACAAAAGAGGGAATACTGAAACAATGATGGATACTGACCCTTCTACTGGAGATCCTGGTTTCTAGTGTATCGGGGGAATTGTGTTGGGGTATTATGTCCAAATTTCCCCTGCCCATGCCTGTCATGTACAGTGCACAAGTTTTTCCACATTTCTTTACTACTGATAAAGAGTTGGGACTTGCCTTTTTACCATTAGATGGGCAAATTCAGGCTCTGATGAAAAAAAATAACTTTTCCCTTAAAGGAAGCCTGTGCTTTGTAATGATCTCTGACTTGAAAGACCTAAGCCAGTGTATATCCTTATATAACCAATCAGCGGCCTGGCTGAAAGCTGCTGTTGGGGAACCCACTCTGAAATAATAACTAATGCCTTGATAATCCAAGGCTGGTGGCCTAGTCATAAATCCAGTAAAGCTCTGCCCCAGCAACCCAGAATGGCACCCTTTTGTAAAGGAAGATCCTCAGGGGACTCCATGCTTCCTTGGACTTGGTTCCAGACCAGAAAACCCTCTTGGGTGGTTGAAGGATTTTTTTTTCCTTTTCCCCATACATAAGTGTAGAGATTAATGAAATCCTTTCTGGACATGATTTTAACTTCATGGATCCTGATCGGGCATGATTTGGTCAATGGTTACTTTGTTGGATTAATGAGAGCTGTACCAACCTTTACCTATGGCCATGATTGGAGGTGGATATAGTGAAAAGGGCCAAATGGGTTTTGAGTAATAGGGCACTTTGAGTTCTGGTTTGGGTTCATTCGATCGGTCCTCCTCTAATACTAAATATAAAGCATTTAAAAGGGTGAATTATACTGTCACCCCGGTTTGTGTTTGACCCCCTTTCTGTGGGTGGTAAGTAATAAAAGTTTAAATAGTAATCAATTAGAGTTAGATTGCTTGCTTAATGAAAGTTTCTATACCCTTTGTTGGGATGCTACTAAGTATCCCTTTGTTTTGGTTACTCATGAGCCTAGATTTGTTCCAGTTCCCGTGGAAGCCTCTAGAATTTAAGCGTATTTAGAGAAAAGGGAGATTTTGGAATCTCTGCTATTATAGTTGGCTTGGTAGCAGCAGCATCAGTAGCTGCCTCTGTCACTGTTTCGGCCCTTGCCTTGTCTGCTACGGTTCAGACAACACCAACCATAAAATAACCTTTTGGCAAGAGTGACATTGGCCCTGAACAGGCAGGCCATGGCCAACTCCCAGATACAGAGAGGACTCATGTTGGTAAAACAACGAAAGATCTGGTCCAAGAGCAGGTGTATATTCTGTGACAAATGGCTCAGCTGGGTTGCAAACATAAGCTGCCTAGCGTCTGTGTCACCTTAGGACAATTTGAGAATTTTACAAGAGCAGCTAACCTGTCAAAGGCTTTGTCTCATTATTTGTTACAGAATTTGACCATAGAATTTGAACAGACATTCCGGGAGCTGAGGATCACCATCTTATAAGTCAATTCGACATGTCTTGACCTGTCATTGATGGAAGGATTTTTTACCTGGATTTCTGCAGCATTTTCCTACTTCAAGCAATGAGTGGGGGTGGGTTTGTTTGGAGTGGCTGTGTACGGTGGAGTACTGCTCCTACTATGGATGATCTGCAAACTTAAAGCCAAAACAAGGAGGGACAGGATGGTAGTAACCCAGGCTGTTGTTGCTTTGGAGCATGGTGTCTCCCCCGATATATGAATATCGATGATGCCCAAGCAATAAGGTTGCTGGCCATCCAGCTCCACAAAACCCTGATGTGAGTCTTGCTGCATGGGTTGGAGCGGGTGTGCTTTAACAGCCCAGGAGAGTTGTGAGGCTAAGCACTGCACTGGAATGACTTTGTGGTCTAATTTGAGCTTCTTCCTGGGAGATATGTCATCTTTCAAGAAGGTTGAGTGTCCTAGTGTCCTTCCCCCAGGAAAGAGGACATGGGAGCTGACCAAGACCTCTCTGGGTGACAAGCCTGGGAGGAGGTTTTGTGTAAGGACCCTATGCTTGCACACTTGGGATTTGACCTCTATCTCCACTCTCAGTAATGGGTGGCCTGTTGCTTATAACATAAAAGAAAAGGTGAGATGTGAGGAGCCATCCTCAAGGTCACCATGACAAGATGGAGCTCACAACACCATTGTCTCCATAGCTTGTAGTGAGTGTGCACAGGCGTCATTGTATCTTTCCATTACCTGAGGCCTGCCTCTCCCATGGCGTCATCTGGCTGATGGTGGGCAGACAATTCCGGTGGTGCACGTCTCCAACAATACTTCTAACCGTACTTCACAGCTTATATAAGGGAGGGGTTTTCTGCTCTCTGGGTCTCCTGTCCTGAAGCTGATCATCTATCTCTCGAGATGTATTAAAGCTTTACTGCAGAAGGATCTGAGTGTCCTGTGGTTGTTCTTGCTGGCAAGAATGTAGTGTGGGTCATAACACCCCTAAAGAACTAGAAGCAATCGTTAATATTCTCCCAACCAAAAATAAGCCCAGGATCTGATGGGTTTAGTTCAGAATTCTATCAGATATTCATGGAGACCTAATACCAATACTCCTCAAACTATTATGCAAATTTAAAAGAGAAGGAACACTATTTAATATGTTCTTTGAATCAAGATTACAACTATACTCAAACCATACAAAGACCTAATGAAGAAAGGACTTTTTATACCAATTTCCATTATGAATATCGGTGCAAAAATACTAAATAAAATCCTTTCAAAACGAGTCCGAGAATACATCAAAAAGATAATCCATCATGATCTAATTGGCCTCCTTCTTATGATGCAGGGAGAGTTTAATATCAAAAATCCATCAATTAAATAAATTATAGAAAAAAAAACAAAGAAGCAACAAAACTCAACTACAAAAACCACATGATCATCTGGTTAGATGCTGAGCAAATAGTTGGATAAATACAATGCCCATTCATAATAAGTCCAGGAAAGATCAGGAATTCAAGGCATACACCTAAACATAAAAAAAAAGAAAAGAAAACCCAGGATTTAACTTTAATGTAAATGCTCAGAAACAGGAAGGAATCCCAAAAATCTGGGACTGGACAAGCCTGCCCACTATCTCCCTGCCTATTCAATAGAGTACTTGAAATCCTAGACAGAGCAATTATACAAAAAAACGAGAACAGATGAGTACAAATTGGAAAGGAAGAACTCAAAATGTCCCTATTTCCAGAAGATATGATAGCATGTATCTATGACCCCAAAAATTTCAACAGAGAACACCTAATCCTGATACACATGTGTTTTGCAAATTGTATTTTATATTTCGGGTATACTAAGTTTCTGGGCTAATATCCACTTATCAGTGTGTAAATATCATTTGAGTTCTTTTGTGATTGTGTTACCTCACTCAGGATGATGCCCTCCAAGTTCATCCATTTGCCTAGGAATTTCATAAATTCATTTTTTAATAGCTGAGTAGTACTCCATTGTGTAAATGTACCACATTTTTTGTACCCATTCCAATGTTGAGGGGCATCTGAGTTATTTCCAGCTTCTGTCTATTATAAATAAGGCTGCTATGAACATAGTGGAGCTTGTGTCATTCTGACCGGTTGGGACATCTTCTGGATATATGCCCAGGAGAGGTATTGTGGGATCCTCTACTAGTACCATGTCCAATTTTCTGAGGAACCGCCAGACTCTTACAGAGACAAAGTTTGTAGCTGACACAAAAGGATCGACCATCTAGAGACTGCCATGTCCATCCATCCCATAATTAGCCTCCAAACGATGACACCATTGCATACACTAGCAAGATTTTCCTGAAAAGACACAGATATAGCTGTCTCTTGTGAGACAAGGCTGGGGCCTAGCAAATAAATAAGTAGATGCTCACAGTCAGCTATTGGATGGAGCACAGTGCCCCCAATGGAAGAGCTAGAGAAAGTATCCAAGGAGCTAAAGAGATCTGCAACCCTGTAGGTCCAATAAAATTAGGAACTAACCAGTACCCCGAAGCTCTTGACTCTAGCTGCATATGTATCAAAAGATGGCCTAGTCGATCATCACTGGAAAGAGAGGCCCATTGGACATGCAAACTTTATATGCCACAGTACAGGGGAATGCCAGGGACAAAAAAAAAAAAAAAATGGAAATGCATGGGTAGGGAAGTGGGGGGGGAAGGTGTGGGGACTTTCTAAATGTACATTCTAAATGTAATTGAGAAAAATATGTAATAATAAAAAATATTAACAAAATAAATAAATAAGGCTGGTATGAACAACATAGAGAATGAATCCTTATTACACATTGGAACATCTTCTGAGTATTTGCCCAGGAGAGGTGCTGCTGGTCTTCTGGTAGTACTATGACAATTTTCTGAAGAACCACCAGACTGGTCCAGGTCTCTGCCGAGTGTATTCTGCAAAGGCCCCAGACATCCGGTCACTTTCCCGGCCAGAGGAAAGGGGGTCCGCCCCGTGCAGATGTGCTTTGCCTGAGCATCGGCAACAGACATCTTGGTTCTGGGACCCCGCCAGGTGTATTCTGCACAGGTGACAGTACAGACTACAGAATCCAAAAGCTTCTGGGAGAGGCTGGAGCCACAGAGCTTCTAAGCTAGCCCCCTTTTCAGGCCCCAGACAGCTGGCCACTGTCCTGTCCAGAGGAAAGTGGTCTGCCCGGTGCGGGAGCGATTTTACTAAGCATCAGCAGCAGATATCTTGGTTCCAGGACCCAGTCGAGAGTATTCTGCACAGGCCCCAGATATCTGGCCACTTTCCCATCCGGAGGAAAGGGGTCTGCCCAGTGCAGGAGTGCTTTGCATGACCATCAGCTGCAGACATCTTAGTTCCAGGACTCGTCTGAGAGTATTCTGGACATGTGAGAGTGTAGAATACAGAAGCTAACACCTTCTGGGACAGGCCAAAGCAACTCAGCTTCAGGACAGGTCCTGTTTTGGGCCTTCGTCTTCGGCCAGGAGGGAGGTCTTAAGGCCATATATCTGTGCACCTTCCCTGTGAGATTAGAGCTTGCCTGCAGAGAGTGCTCTGACCAGTGAAACTCAGAGGAGAGAGCTAGTCTCCCATGTCTGCTGATAGAGGCTAACAGAATCACCTGAAGAACAAGCTCTAACCAGAGACAACTATAACAACTAGCTCCAGAGATTTCTAAATGGCGAAAGCCAAATGTAAGAATTGTACTAACAGATATCAAGACCACTCACCATCATCAGAACACAGCACTGCCACCCCACCTAGTCCTGGGAACCCCAACACAACCAGAAAGCTAGACCCGGATTTAAAAGCATATCTCATGAAGATGGTAGAGGACATCAAGAAAGACTTTAATAATTCACTTAAAGAAATACAGGAGAACACTGGTAAAGAGTTACAAGTCCTTAAATAAAAACAGGAAAACACAACCAAACAGGTAGAAGTCCTTAAAGAAAAAGAGGAAAACACATCCGAACAGGTGATGGAAATGAACAAAACCATACTAGACCTAAAAAGGGAAGTAGACACAATAAAGAAAACCCAAAGTGAGTAAACACTGGATATAGAAAACATAGGAAAGATATCTGGAACCATAGATGCAAGCATCAGCAACAGAATACAAGAGATGGAAGATAGAATGTCAGGTGTAGAAGATTCCATAGAGAACATCAGCACAACAATCAAAGAAAATGCAAAATGCAAAAGGATCCTAACTCAAAACATCCAGGAAATACAGGACACAAAGAGAAGACCAAACCTACAGATAATAGGAGTTGATGAGAATGAAGATTTTCAACTTAAAGGGGCAGCAAATATCTTCAAAATAATTATAGAAGAAAACTTTTCAAACCTAAAGAAAGAGATGTCCATGAACATAAAAGAAGCCTACAGAACTCCAAATAGACTGGACCAAAAAAGAAATTCCTCCCAACACATAATAATCAGAACAACACATTCACTAAAAAAAGATAGAACATTATAAGCAGTAAGGAAGAAGGGTCAAGTAACATATAAAGGCAGGTCTATCAGAATTACACCAGACTTTTCACCAGAGACTAGGAAAGCCAGAAGAGCCTGAACAGATGTTATACAGACACTAAGAGAACTCAAATGCCAGCCCAGGCTACTATACCTGGGCAAAATCTCAATAACCATAGGTGAGGAAACCGATGTATTCTGTTTCTCCTTCCCTGTGTAATTTGTTGACAACTTTAAAAAGTATTATAACTATGTATCGTAAAATTTAACATTTTTTTGTTTCATATTATTAATCAGTAGTTTGAAATACGTACTTATTATGGCACTACCCAATGCAGATAGAAAATATTCATAATTATTATTTTTAAACAATGTTGTGTATTTATGTTTAGGTAGGCATGAAATTATTAAGACAAAGTATTCTGTCCTCGTTCTAAAATCAGTTCTAGGTAACAGTAAAATAGTTCCTATGATCTAGAAGTAAACACAGAAAAATAGACAACAGGAATATATTACTTTAAACCTAGATGATATATATGTACACAGTATATTTCAAATGAGTCACTAATCTTGTTGTCAGGGATCACAGATGTGTAATCTGCTTGATTACTTTCTCTGCTAGTAGAATAAAAAGAACTTTCTGCCACTATATAACAGCAAGCCCTAAGAATTAAATTTCAAGATTGGTTATAACTTTATTTATTCATGTTCTATTACTCGAGTATGTGGTTTCTTCAGAAAGTGTTGTAGTATCAAGTTTTGGACTGTAACCAAGAGTAATGCCACTTAACTGTAATATTTTAAATAAACTTCTTAAATTGTGGCATTCCATAAGGGTTTAACAGACATAATCCTATCCTCATGCTTACCTAAACTTGTAATCTCTAATGTTTCCTCCTCCTATTATGTTGCATGTGTTCTGTCATTCCCTCCTTCCATAAAGGATTCATCCTTTCTTCCATGCCATGTGCCACTTTGGGGTTCCTTATCTCCATAGATACTCCAAGTTAAACATAAAATCTAAAAGTTGAAGCTAGACCAAATGTGATTACAGACACGTAGCATTTCTCTTTATAGGCCTGATTTAACGCATTTACTATATAGTATTTTCAAGTTCCATATACTCTCTAGCAAATTTAGTTACAACTGATTGCATCTCCTAAATAATTGAAAACAAAAGCAACAAAAATGACTGATCAAGTATCACTAGATAACCATGCTATCTTTTCTACACTCAAGTGTGATATAGGTGAGTCACCAGTTAGTTCTATTTTTAGATATTTTAAGCAAATTCCACACTGATTTTATCCTGGATGTACCAACTTAAGCACCCACCAGCAGTAGAGCTGTACTTTATTCCCACATCGCTAATGCTTCTTGAATTTTGTTTTCCTGATTGTACTCATTCTTCAAGGGATGAGCTAGAATTTTAGTTTGGAGAAAAAAAGAGCACCAGAAAAATTTTTTGTGGGAGCCATAGCTAGTGTTGAAAGATATAAGGAGTAATGTAATAAAGGGAATTGTTTCCTCGAGGTGAGTATCCACCAAGCTAATCCTGCAACTTGTGCAAAGAAATGTCCTAAGGATTTGTCTGTTTATAGCAGAAAAACAACATATAAAATTTATGAAAAAGTATTCAAGGAAGCAGGCAGGTTCTATCTTAAGCATGCAAAAGAACTTGGCAACATCCACCATGTAGTTCTTTTGTCAGATTAATGAAGGATACAGAAGTAAAAGAGCCATGGAGTCTTCCTACGTGGTTATGGAAAGCCAATGAGGGCATCAAGATTGCAACGAAGTCCCTGAATAGACGCCTAGAGAGGCTTTTTGTGAAGGTATGAAAGGAAAGCCTATATTGTGATATAGCACTCAGGATATAAGAAGGTCCACAGATGCGGGATATCTCTCACAGAAAGCTACAAACAAAGAATGGAACCAGCCCAAGACAGAGAAATATATTGTAGTCATGAAACTAGATAGGAAGAGCTTTTTAAGCCACAATGTACATAAATTTAGGATTTGGGGTTTGTCTAGCTAGATTTAATCTTGATTTTTTTCCAGTATTTCCTGTTTATGTTTCTTTTCCTCTTATTTTGGATGAGAAAGTATGTTCATGTCAGTGTACTTTGAAAGTAAACAATGCTTTGACTTTGATTTTATATGGTGTTACAATTAATAAATTGTAATTTATTCTAAAAGATAAAATATGATTGTAGTTGTATATGGAATTTTATCTCATGTTAAGCATGATTATGCCCTGGAAATTCATATACTTTATTTGCAGTTGTATATTGGATATTGGATACTATGCTAGGCATAACTATTGCTTTCCTATGGAAATTAACATAATATAAGGAGATATGATTGTATGTCTTATTGACAAGAGGTACACTAATGATGGCTAGTCTTGGTTGTAACCCTGATAATATTAGGAATTCACCAAAACTCTGGGAATTTGTTGCACCTGTGAGGAATTTTTTTTCCTGATTTGATTATGTGAGATAGGAAGACCAACCCCAAATGTAGATCGTTTGTTCTGTTGTAGAAACAACTCTACAATGTAAATTTCATTGATGTTAGTTTTTTAATAAAAGTGTGTAGCTAGGACTAAATTCTAGTAGTTTCAATCAAGATAGTTTTTATGATGTTACACTGTTTCTGTCTTTTATTACAGTGTTTTCTGAACACTGAGGTAGAGGTTTGATGGTGACCTTCCTTGTAGGACTGAATGTTAGAAGGTCCCTCAGGCTTTGCATATTATTTGGCTGCAAGTCTCTGTATTTGTTTCCATCTGCTGCATGAGGATACTTCTGTGATGATGAATGAGCAAGATACAGATCTGTGAGTATAACAAAATGTCAACAGGAGTCATTTAACTGTTATACTCCTTTAGTAGAATAGTAGTATTTGGTCTTTCTCTAGATCCCTGGCATTTCTAGTTTCAGGTTCTTGGCCATTCAAGCATTGTTGAGTATGGATTCCACTTAATGATATCTGTGATTGTATATGCTTGGCACAGGGAATGGCACTATTAGGAGATGTGGTCTTGGAGTAGGTGTGTCACTATACGTGTGGGCATAATACCTTCATCTTATCTGTGAGGAAGTCAGTCTTCCACTAGCAGCCTTACAGATGAAGATGTAGAACTCTCAGCTGTGCCAACTCTATGCCTGCTTGGATGCTGCCATGTCCCACCTTGATGATGACGGACTGAACATCTGATCCTGTAAGCTAGCTCCAATTAAATATTGTCCTTTATAAGGCTTGCCTTGGTCATAGTTAAGACAGCATCTTTAGAGCCTCTTTGTCTAAGAAAGTTAACTTTGGGTATTTTGTTTGTTTGCTTTCCTATCATAGAGTTCTTTGTTTATATTATGTTTTCTGGTTTGGGGTTTTGATTAGATAGAGTATGTGAATGTGTGTTTCTGTATCAATATATGTTTTTTTTGTTTTTTTTTTTTTGTTTTGTGTGTGTGTGTGTGTGTGCATTTGTTTATTTTTTCTTTGGTTGTTTTGTCCTATTCAGTTAGTTTGGTTTATTTCATTAGTATTCTTTAGATAACTATTTTTTCCTAAAAAGTGACAGACAGTAGGAATCTGGATTAGAGGAGAAGTGGGAAGGAACCCGAAGGAGAAACTGTTAGGGGAAACTGTAATCAGAAAATACATCTCAAATATAGCTTCCCCTCCCTCCTCTTCTTGAAGTCCTTCCCAGTAGCTCACCTTCCCCAATGCATTCCTCCTCTCTTTCTCTTCAGAAAAGGAGAGACCTCCCATGGATATAAAACTGCCTTGTCATATCAAATTACAGACTAGGAACATCCTCTCCTATTAAAGCTAGAAGTGGCAGCTCAATCAGTTGAAAATGTCTCAAAGGCAGGCAACAGAGACAGGGAGAGACTGTTCTCACATTGTTAAGGGTTCCACATGAATCCCAAGCTTCATAAATTTTACATATGTGCCAAGGGCCACGGTCATTCTCATGAATGCTACCTTGTTGTCTCAGTGTCTGTGTGGCCCCAAGAACTCAGGTAAGTTGATTCTGTGAATTTTCTTGTGGTTTCCTTGACCTCCTTGACTCCAGTAAACCTTCTTCCTTTTTCACAGATCCCCTAAAGTCAAATGAAATCTTGGCTGTGGTTCTTGCATATGACTCCATCATTTGCTAGTTGAAGTCTTTCTCATGACAGTTATGCTAGACTCCTATTTGCCAGTATAGCAGAACATTGTTAATAATATCAAGGATGTGCTCTATTTCTTGGCATATATCTCAAGCTGGTCCAGTCATTGGTTGGCCATTCCCTCAATATTTGTTCTAACTTTACCCCTGCACATCTTGTAGGCAGGAGAAATTGGACGATGAAGTTTTTATAGTAGGACTGGTGTCCCATTCCCTCCATTGAAAATCTTGCCTGGCTACAGGAGATGGACATTTCAGGCTTCATATTACCCATTGCAAGGAGGGTTAGTTACTGTTACCCTCAATTCACTCTCTTAGATTCTGAGGAATTTCTATTTCTGTAGGTTTCTAGCTCATACCAGAGATGAATTCCCCCAATCCAGTTGTCTCTTCCAGTACTCCCTCCCTTAATTCTTTCCCCTCATGATCCTTCTGGTTTGCATCCAAACACCAACTCTTGTCCAGTGCTAGTCCCATGTCCAATGAAAATGCCTAGTCTATATTCCAATCACAGTGAGATATCATTTTTGGCATCTTTGGATTACAACATGGTTATCCTTTATAATCAGTACCAACTTATATGTGAATATGTACAATGTTTGCCTATGTGGGTCTAGGTTACCTCACTTATGGTGATATTTTCTTGTGCCATCTATTTTTTTGTACAAATTTCAAATTGTCTTTGTTTTTAATAGCTGTGAAGTATTCTACTGTGTAAGTGTACAACATTTTCTTTATTCTTTTTTTGATTAAGGGATATCTAGGTTGTTTCCTGTTTCTGGCTATTATGAATAATGTCTCTATGAACATAAATGAGTAAGTACTCTTATGGTGGTAGAATGGAGTTTCCTTTTGGTATATACCTAGGCGTGTTATAGCTGTTTTTTTTTTGTTTGTTTGTTTGTTTGTTTTTTGTTTTGTTTTTGTTTTTGTTTTGTTTTTGTTTTGTTTTGTTTTGTTTTTTTGTTTTTTGTTTTTTTGTTTTTTTGATACAATTACTCCCAATTTTCTGAGACGCCACCAAATTTATTTCCAAAGTTGTTGTACAAGTTTACATTCATACCAACAATGAAGGAGTCTTCCATTACTTCCACAACCTCAACATAATGTGCTGTCCTTTCTTGACTTTTTTGATAACTTTGTTTTGGAAGTCGATTTTGTTTGATATTAGAATGGCTATTCCAGCTTTTTTCTTCAGACCATTTGCTTGGAAAATTGTTTTCTAGCCTTTTACTCTGATGTGTTGTCTGTCTTTGTCCCTGAGGCAGAATGTGCTGTCATTTAAGTCTTAGATATTAGCCATTCTGATGTTTGTAAGATAAAATCTCAGAGTCATATCATTTTGCATTTACCTTATGACTAAGGATAATGAACATTTCTTTAAGTGCTTCTCAGCCATTAGATTCCTCTATCAAGAATTCTTTGCTTAGCACTGTTCCACATTTTTAATGTATTATTTGCTTTGTTGATGTTTAATTTGTTGAGTTCTTTATATATTTTGGATATCAACATTCTGTCAGATATAGGGTTGGTTAAGCCATTCTGTAAGCTGACATATTGTTCTATTGGCAGTGCCCCATGCCTTACAAAATATTTTCAGTTTAATGAGGTTTCATTTATCAATTGTTGATCTTAGTGGCTGAACTACTAGAGTTCTGTTTAGGAAGTCATCTTCTGTGCCAAAGATTTCAAGGTTATTCTCCACTTCCTCTTTTATCAGATTGTATTCTACAAGCAGATATCCATTACTACCAGCATCATTTGTTGAAAATGTTTCATCTATTCCACTGTAGAGTTTTGGCGTCTTGTTAAAATCAAGTGTTAATAGGTACGGATTCACTTCTATGTCTTCACATCAATTTATTGATCAACCTATCTGTATTTATGCCAATATCATGAAGTCTTTATCGCTTCTTCTCTGTAGTACAGCTTGAAACTGGGGATAGGGAACTGGGGGAAGCCAACAGAAAGTTCCATATTCCAGGAAACAAGAGGATCACAGGACCCTACGGGGATGACATTAGGTGAAATCCCCAACAAAGGGGAGAGAGTACCTGTAGAAACCATATCCAGAGGTTAGGAATTGGGTCTGGTTGAAAGATGGGTCCCCTACCATTTTCAAAAATTTTGACCCAGAATTGTTCATGTTGAAAGGAAATACAGGGACAAAGAGTAGAGCATAGTCTGAAGGAAAAGTCATTCAGAGCCTGCCCCACATGGGGATATATCCCATATGCAGCCACCAAGCCCAGGCACTATTGCTGATGCCAACAAATGCTTGCTGAGGGGAGTCTGATATAGATGTTTCCTGAGAGGATTTGCCAAATCCTTACTGATACAGATGTGGATGCTTGCTGTCAACCATCAGAATGAGCTTTGAGACCCCAATGTAGAAGTTAGGGGAAGGACTGAAGGAGCTGAAGAGGTTTGCAATATCATAGGAAAAACAACAATATAAACCAACCAGACTCCTCAGAGCTCCCAGGAACTAAAGCTCCAACCAAATAAAACACATTGAGGGACCCATGGCTCCAGGTGCACATGTAACAGAGGATGGCCTTATCTGGCATCAATAGGAAGAGAGACTGTTTATAGGAAGTATACTGTTAATTTTCAGTTAATTTTGCATCATGTCACTTATGTATACTACTGTATCTGAATAGCAATAGTTTGACTTTTTTCTTTTCAGTTTGCATACCTTGATCTTCTTCCTTTCCTTATTGTTGTTGCTAAAAATTCAGGTGCTATACAGAATAGATACAGAGAATATATACTTTTACCATATTATTGCTTTTTAGGGAATATTTTTTTTCTCTCCATTTAATTTGATATTGGGTGTCAGCTTTCAATGTATTGGCTTTATTATGTTCAAGCATGTGACATGTATCCCTCATCTCTTTAAGAATTTATCATCAAGGAGTGTTGGATTTTGTTGGAGTCTTCTTCAACATTGACTATGATAATCTTGTGGTATTTTTTCCTTTTAGTTTGCTTACATGGTAGATTAGAGTGAAAGAGTTTGGTATGTTGATCCATCCCTGCATATGTAAAATGAACTCTATTTCATCATAGGGGTGATATTTTTCATATATCTTTGAATTCTGTTTACAAGTATCTTATTGAGTATTTTTAAATCGATGTCTATAAGGGCAATTGGTCCGAAATTCTCTTTCTTTGTTGAGTCTTTGTGTGACTTATGTCTCACATTGACTGTATTCCCATAATGTAAATTTTGACAATTTTTCTTCTGTTTTTATCTAGTGAAATAATTTGTGTATCAGTATTAGCACTTTTTTTAAAATATGGTATAATGCTGCTCTAAAACCATCTGACCTTATCTGGTTTTGTTTGGGAGATATTAAATAATAGGTTATATTTCCTTTGGCTATAGAACTACTCAAGTTGATCTTGATTCAGCTTTACCAAATTGTATCTATTGAGAAAATTGTCCTTTTTATTTTTTTCTATTTTGGTTTTCCATGTTTCTGGAGTACAGGGTTTGAAGTGAAACCCAATGATCTCGGTGTCTGTTGTTATGTCTTCATCTTCATTTCTAATTTTGTTAATTTGTATGCTTTCGCTCTCTTTCTATTATTTAGTTTTGAAAAAAGGTTTGTCAATCCTGATGATTTCCTCAAAGAACCAAATATTTGTTGCCTGATTCTTTGTCTTGTTCTCTTTGATTTTTTTATTGATTTTAGTTTTGAGTTTGATTATTTCCTGCTGTCTATTTATATTTGGTGGCTGTGCTTCTATTTGAACCAGAGCTTTCTGACATGCTGTTAATTGGTGAGTATGAGATCTCTACAATTTCTTATGAAGACACTCATAACTATGAACCTTCATCTTAGCTCTGTTTTCATTGTACCCCATTTACTTGGAATTTTGTGCAATTAATTGAATTCTAGAAAATCTTTAATTCCTCTTTCCTTTTTAAATTTCCTTCTAATTGCCCTGATGGCTGAAAGCTGATGGCTTCTGGAAGCTTAAAACTTTCTGTCTTATTTTGTGGTTAAATTTGTCCACCTTTGATGATTAATACCTGTGGTTTAATAGTGGAGTATTGATTTAGGACACAGTGCCTTCCCTGCTCAGTGCTAAAAGTTCTTTAACCTTGTGTAGCCAGAGAAATTCACATTCACAAGAAAAAGTACTCACTTCAAAAGAAGGCTTTGGACTTTATTTCTAGGAGAGAGTAAAAAGGGGTACCTATTTTCTATTGTATTCAATTCTCACACTTTCTCAGAATACATGATCATATGGTATTCCAAGCTTCTATTTTATAAAAGGTACTATCAAGTTCACAACAATACTACAAGTCAATAAATCAAATAAAGAATGTCAGGAAGAATGTTTACCTGCAAGTCCATTGTGATTGGTTATTAATTGTATATTCATTAGCTGCTAGTAACTCCACAAGTTCATATAAGTTTTAACTAAATTTTATGTCAAGGGTGTCAATCATATGCCTAGTGTCTCATTCATTTTGAAGTTTTATACAGATAAATCTAGTCAATATTTTATCTTTTGTCTTTGAACGTCCTAGAAATTGTTCATTCTCAGTTTGTGAAAATACTTATCAGATAATGCATTCACATCTATCATAGAAGGAATAGATAATCTGATTATAAATTTGTTTTAAGCCTGCATTTTATCCTAATGCAATTCGTCTTTGACACAAGAAGTCTTACAGAACTTCAACTGCAGCTTTTCAATAAAGAGCTCAAAATTACTTATGTACATTTAGTAATTCTATAAAATTATATAAAGTAGTAAGACATCATTAATTTTCTTACATAGCATTACTACAAGAGAGTACATGTTTGTTGATCTGCATCCAATAGGATGGGCTATATGCCAGGGAAAATTATACTCTAGAATACTTAGAGGAAAGATCGATTCCTCAAATGAAATGCATGAAGGCCTTGCAATTCAGAGATCCATCACATGTGTCCAAAATGTTGGACTATCTTCAGAAAGTCACTCATTACATTTTCTCTCTCCTAGCGACTTTTTTCATTCGTTATTGTTTCTATTTCCACTTTCAGGTCTTAAACAGTTTATTCAATTACTTCACCTGTTTCATTGTGCATGCCTTTATTTCTTTAAGGGACTTATGTAGTTCTTCTGTAAAGACATCTACCATCTCCATAAAATTGGATTTAAGATCATTTTCTTGTGCTTAATTTATGATGGAACAGCCAGAGTGTTCTACAGTAAGGCATCTGTGGCTAAGTGCTGTCAGGTTTCCCAAATTGTTGTAGAGTGTGTTCTTAGATTGTCCTATAGCTACTTGAATTTTGAGATTATTATAAGTTTATATATTGATTTCTACATATGTAATTGTCAGATACATGGATTTTTGTTTTGTTTTGTTGATGTTTTTATTCCCTTGTTCTCTGTTTCCTCCAGGTTTTCTGCTCTTAATGCCTTGGGGTTCTAGTGACCAGGAAGTCTTCAGGTCCAGGAGGGTGTCTTTGCTGAGAGTTTTGTGAATCCTCTGTCTTCTGAGGTTTTGGGTGTCAACATTACCTCTGGGTTCCATAGGTAGAGCCTCCAAAAAAAAAAAAAAAGCAGAGATCTTCAGCTCAAGTTGTGAGAAGGAATATGGAGTCAGGTCATGGGTTGCACTTTATAGTTGTTCAAAATACTTGAAGGGGAGTTGGTGAGCCTAGAGCCTAGAGTGGAATGTTACCTGGGGTGCCTGAAGTTGGTCTAGACTTTTTTATCTATAATATCAGCAAACATCCATGTTAATCAAAGGGTGTGTAGAAATTATTTTGTGTAAAAAAATGCCACAGAACTTGAAAAGTACACGATGAGAACTTATAAATTTGTCTTGTTACTTTATGAGTCTTCCAGTCTTATTTCTATTACTACAATAAAATGCTCTAACAAACCATCTTAGGGAGAAAGGCTTAATTTGGCTTGTAATTAGAATTTACAATTTGTCACTTTTCATCTAATGAAAGTTGCCTAGGCAGATGGTCACATGTCTGCATTCAGAAGGATTGAGAAATGAGTATATCCTTGTATGTTCTTGTGACTTAGCTACTTTTTTCATTCACAGAAGTGTCCACAGCCCAAATAAAAAATAAAAAATTGTGTCAACTATATTCAGGGTGGATGTTCCTACATCAACTAATAATTAAAAAAAACGTATGTCAGTCTTTTTTGTTTGTTTGTTTTTGTTTTTGTTTTTGTTTTTCAAGCCAGGGTTTCTCTGTATAGCCCTAGCTGTCCTGGACTTCCTTTTGTAGACCAGGCTGGCCTCGAACTCAGAAATCTGCCTGCCTCTGCCTTCCAAGTTATGGGATTAAATGTGTGCACCGCCATTCCTGGCCCATATGTCAGTCTTATCCATACAATTTTGATTGCTTTATCAACTGATTCTAGTGTGTGTCAAGATGACAATTAAAAGTAAACACCACAACAGACAATAAAGAAACACATTAACAGATGATCTGAAAAACAAAATAAGTATGCTTTGGGGGCTTCTTTGGATGGGAATGATCTCATTTGGCTCAAATATTTGAGTACTTGATTCCATGTTAGTGTAAATTTTTAGGAATAATTAGTTGATATGACCTTGTTGAAGAAGTTGTGTCACTGTGGGTGGGATTTGAGATGTAAAAGCTTTTACCATTCCTGGTAAGATTACTCTGTCTGCCTTCAAATTGTTATCCCAATGCCATGTGGGTCTACTTGCTGCTATGCTTTCCATTATGATGACCATGGATTCCAAGCCGCTGAAACCAAGAATAAACCCCTAATAAACTCTATTTGTAAGCTGTTTTTGCCACAGTGTCTTATTGTGACAACAGAAAAGTAATTAAAACACTCTAATTCACTTATTTTCTACGTTATGAAATATGTCTTCTATAGTACAATGAGTTTCATGGATCAATAGGGTAAATTGTACTACAACTTTATTAACTTTTCAATGGCAGTGATTCTTGTTTGTTTTTTTTTTGTATTAATATTCATTTGAAAGCATCCAGAATACATAGGCAGAGTTCTGTAATATTTGTAAAATTTGTATTACCTTTCTTTTTTTAAGGTGTATGTCACAAATATGTCTTATACATGTTTTTTATGTATAAATAATAATGAACTGATTAAAACCATTGAAATATCATCTATTACTTGATACAGTTATGGTATTTTATAATGACTTTAAATAATATTGACAATTAACTCACTGTGTATGTATATGATAATATTAAGTATAACAAGTACAAAATTCATTAGTTCTCCAGAACTTATTTTTTATTTTATTCAGTGTAACAATATTGTTATGTATAAATCAAAATGGCATTTTTCTGTTTCCTGCCCCAATGATTTGCACTTCCTTATGAAAATAACTCACAGAATTTTTATATTTTGTTATGCTTT
This sequence comes from Mus musculus, assembly GCF_000001635.26. Classification (NCBI taxonomy): domain Eukaryota; kingdom Metazoa; phylum Chordata; class Mammalia; order Rodentia; family Muridae; genus Mus; species Mus musculus. Next base: position 11,519,720 of record NC_000087.7, on the reverse strand, counting down.
AAACAGTGTAACAGTTGGGCCACTTTCTAGCCTCTATGTGGTTAATCAACCTCCCACTGACAATCCTGGTTATTACCTACTAACTTCTTTATGTTACTGTTTTTGCCCTGGAACCAGAAAACTGCCAAACTGGGTCACACTCTTCCAGCACCTTCTTCATTTTATTTATTTATTTACTTATTTATTTATTTATTTATTTATTTATTTATTTATTTATAAATATTTAATTAATTAATCTTGAATCTAGACACGTTGCTCCAGGTGTTTATCATCTGTGCTCGAGGTGTTTATCATCTGGTAGCATTGTTGGAATTGTTTATCTATACTATCTTATAAATAATGATACTTTGATGTCTTCCTTTCTAATTTGTATCTCCTTGATCCTCTTCAGTTGTCTTATTCCTCTAACTAGAATGTTAAGTACTGTATTAAATATATTTGCAGAGACTGAACAGCATTTTCTTGTTCCTGATTTTTGCTGAATTATTTTGAGTATTTCTCAATTTAATTTTTTTATTACGTATTTTCTTCAATTGCATTTCCAATGCTATCTCAAAAGCACCCCCCCAACTCCCCTACGCACCCATTCCCATTTTTTGGCCCTGGCATTCCCCTGTGCTGGGGCATATAACGTTTGCCTGACCAATGGGCCTCTCTTTCCAGTGATGGCCGACTAGGTCATCTTTTGATACATATGCAGCTAGATTCAAGAGCTCTGGGATACTGGTTAGTTCATATTGTTGTTACTCCGATAGGGTTGCAGATCTCTTTAGCTCCTTGGATACTTTCTCTAGCTCTTCCATTGGGGGCCCTGTGATCCATCCAATAGTTGACTGTGAGCATCCACTTCTGTGTTTGCTAGGCCCGGGCCTAGTCTCACAAGGGACAGCTATATCACCATCCTTGCATCAAAGGCTTGCTAGTGTATGCAATGGTGTCATCGCTTGGAGGCTAATTATGGGATGGAACCCTGGATATGGCAGTCTCTAGATGAACCATCCTTTTGTCTCAGCTCCAAACTTTGTCTCTGTAACTCCTTACATGGGTGATTGTTTCCAATTATAAGAATGAGCAAAGTGTCCACACTTTGGTTTTTGTTCTTCTTCAGTTTCATATGTTTTACGTATTGTACCTTATATCTCACTATACTAAGTTTCTGGGTTAATATCCACTTATCAGTGAGTACATTTCATTTGAGTTCTTTTGTGATTGGGTTACCTCACTCAGGATGATGCCCTCCAGATCCAACAATTTGCCTAGGATTTTTGTGAATTCATTCTTTTTAATAGCTGAGTAGTACTCCATTGTCTAAATGTACCAAATTTTTTTTATCCATTCCTCTGTTGAGGGACATCTGGGTTATTTCCAGCTTCTGGCTATTATAAATAAGGCTGCTATGAACATAGTGGAGCATGTGTCCTTCTTACCGGTTGGGACATCTTTGGATATATGCCCAGAAGAGGTATTGCAAGATCTTCCAGTAGTACTATGTCCAATTTTCAGAGGAACCGCCAGACTGATTTCAACAGTGGTTGTACCAGCTTGCAATCCCACCAACAATGGAGGAGTGTTCCTCTTTCTCTACATCCTCGCCATCATCTGCTGTCACCTGAATTTTTCATCTTAGCCATTCTGACTGGTGTGAGATGGAATCTCAGGGTTGTTTTGATTTTCATTTCCCTGATGATTAAGGATGTTGAACATTTTTTCAGGTGTTTCTCAGCCTTTCGGTATTCCTCAGGTGAGAATTCTTTTTTCAGCTCTGAGCCCCATCTTTTATGGGGCTATTTGACTTTCTGGAGTCCACCCTCTTGAGTTCTTTTTATATATTGGATATTAGTTCCCTATCTGATTTAAGATAGGTAAAGATTTTTTCCCAATCTGTTGGTGGTCTTTTTGTCTTATTGAAGGTGTCTTTTGCCTTGCAGAATCTTAGCAATTTCATGAGGTCCCATTTGTCAATCCTTGATCTTAAAGCACAAGCCATTGCTGTTCTATTCAGGAATTTTTCCCCTGTGCCCATATCTTCAAGGCTTTCCCCCACTTTCTCCTCTATAAGTTTCAGTGTCTCTGGTTTTATGTGAAGTTCCTTGATCCACTTAGATTTGACCATAGTACAAGGAGATAAGTATGGATCGATTTGTATTCTTCTACATGATAACAACCAGTTGTGCCAGCACCAATTGTTGAAAATGCTGTCTTTCTTCCACTGGATGGTTTTAGCTCCCTTGTCGAAGATCAAGTGACCATAGGTGTGTGGGTTCATTTCTGGGTCTTCAATTCTATTCCATTGGTCTACTTGTATGTCTCTATACCAGAACCATGCATTTTTATCACAATTTCTCTGTAGTAAAACTTTAGGTCAGGCATGGTGATTCCACCAGAGGTTCTTTTATCCTTGAGAAGAGTTTTTGCTATCCTAGGTTTTTTGTTATTCCAGATGAATTTGCAAATTGCTCCTTCTAATTCGTTGAAGAATTGAGTTGGAATTTTGATGGGGATTGCATTGAATCTGTAGATTGCTTTTGGCAAGATAGCCATTTTTACAATGTTGATCCTGCCAATCCATGAGCATGGGAGATCTTTTCATCCTCTGAGATCTTCTTTAATTTCTTTCTTCAGAGACATGAAGTTCTTGTCATACAGATTTTTCATTTCATTAGTTAGAGTCACGCCTAGGTATTTTATATTACTTGTGGCTATTGAGAAGGGTGTTGTTTCCCTAATTTCTTTCTCATCCTGTTTGTCCTTTGTGTAGAGAAAGGGCATTGACTTCTTTAAGTTAATTTTATGTCCAGCTACTTCACTGAAGCTGTTTATCAGGCTTAGGAGTTCTCTGGTGGAATTTTTAGGGTCACTTACATATACTATCATATCATCTGCAAAAAGTGATATTTTGACTTAATCTTTTCCAATTTGTATCCGCTTGATCTCCTTTTGTTGTCGAATTGCTCTGGCTAGGACTTCAAGTACTATGTTGAAGAGGTAGGGAGAAATTGGGCAGCGTTGTCTAGTCCCTGATTTTAGTGGGATTGTTCCAGCTTCTCACCATTTACTTTGATGTTGACTACTGGTTTTGTTGTAGATTGCTTTTATCATGTTTAGGTATGGGCCTTGAATTCCTGATCTTTCCAAGACTTTTATCATGAATGGGTGTTGGATCTTGTCGAATGCTTTTTCCGCATCTAACGAGATGATCATGTGGTTTTTATCTTTGAATGTGTTTACAAAATGGATTACAATGATGGATTTTCCTATATTAAACCATCCCTGCATCCCTGGGATGAAACCTACTTGTTCAGGATGGATGATTGATTTAATGTGTTCTTGGGTTCGGTTAGCAAGAATTTTATTGAGGATTTTTGCATCGATATTCATAAGGGAAATTGGTCTGAAGTTCTCTAACTTTTTGGATCGTTCTGTGGTTTAGGTATCAGAGTAATTGTGGCTTCATATAATGAGTTGGGTAGAGTTCCCTCTACTACTATTTTGTGGAATAGTTTGTGCAGAACTGGGATTAGATCTTCTTTGAAGGTCTGGTAGAACTCTGCACTAAACCCATTTGGTCCTGGGCTATTTTTGGTTGGGAGACTATTAATGACTGCTTCTACTTCCTTAGGGATATAGGAATGTTTAGATCATTAACTTGATCCTGATTTATCTTTGGTACCTGGTGTCTGTCTAGAAATTTGTCCATTTCATTCAAGTTTTCCATTTTTGTTGAGTATAGCCTTTTGTAGAAGGATCTGATGGTGTTTTGGATTTCTTCAGGATCTGTTGCTATGTCTCCCTTTTCATTTCTGATTATGTTAATTAAGATATTGTCCCTGTGCCCTCTAGTGAGTCTAGCTAAGTTTTTATCTATCTTGTTGATTTTCTCAAAGAACCAACTCCTCATTTTTTTAATTCTTTGAATAGTTCTTCTTGTTTCCACTTGGTTGATTTCATCCCTGAGTTTGATTAATCCTGCTGTCTACTCCTCTTGGGTGAATTTGCTTCCTTTTTTTCTAGAGCTTTTATATGTTTTGTCAAGCTGCTAGTATGTGCTCTCTCCCGTTTCTTCTTGGAGGCACTCTGTGCTATGAGTTTCCCTCTTAGAAATGCTTTCATTATGTCCCATATGTTTGGGTATGTTGTGGATTCATTTTCATTAAACTCTAAAAAGTCTTTAATTTCTTTCTTTATTCCTTCCTTGACCAAGGAATCATTGAGAAAAGTGTTGTTCAGTTTCCAAGTGAATGATCATCCTTAGGCCATGGTGGTCTGATAGGATACATGGAACACCATCAATATTTTTGTATCTGTTGAGGCCTGTTTTGTGACAATTATAGGGTCAATTTTGGAGAAGGTCCTGTGAGGTGCTGAGAAGAAGGTATATCCTTTTCTTTTAGGATAAAACGTTCTGTAGATAATCTGTTAAGTCCATTTGTTTCATCACTTCTGTTAGTTTCTCTGTGTCCCTGTTTAGTTTCTGTTTCTCCGATCTGTCCATTGATGAAAGTGGTGTGTTGAAGTCTCCCACTATTATTGTGTGAGGTGCAATGTGTGCTTTGAGCTTTACTAAAGTGTCTTTAATGAATGTGGCTGCCCTTGCATTTGGAGCATAGATATTCAGAATTGAGAGTTCCTCTTGGAAGATTTTACCTTTGATAAGTATGAAGTGTCCCTCCTTGTCTTTTTTGATAACTTTGGGTTGGAAATCGATTTTATCTGATATTAGAATGGCTACTCCAGCTTGTTTATTCAGATCATTTGCTTGGAAAATTGTTTTCCAGACATTCACTCTGAGGTAGTGTCTGTCTTTTTCCCTGAGATGGGTTTACTGTAAGCAGCAGAATGCGGGGTCCTGTTTGTGTAGCCAGTCTGTTAGTCTATGTCTTGTTACTGGGGAGTTGAGACCATTGATATTAAGAGATATTAAGGAAAAGTAATAGTTGGTTCCTTTTATTTTTGTTGTTAGAGATGGCATTCTGTTCTTGTGGCTGTCTTCTTTTTGGTTTGTTGAGGGATTATTTTTTGCTTGTTCTAGGGCATGATTTCCATCCTTCTATTGCTTCTTTTCTGTTATTATCCTTTGAAGGGCTGGATTTGTGGAAAAATAATTTGTGAATTTGGTTTTGTCGTGGAATACTTTGGTTTCTCCATCTATGGTAATTGAGAGTTTGGCCGGGTATAGTAGCCTGGGCTGGAATTTGTGTTGTCTTAGTTTCTGTATAACATCTGTCCAGGCTCTTCTGGGTTTCATAGTCTCTGGTGAAAAATCTGGTGTAATTCTGATAGGACTGCCTTTATATGTTACTTGACCTTTCTTTCTTACTGCTTTTAATATTCTCTCTTTATTTAGTGCATTTGTTGTTCTGATTATTATGTGTCAGGAGGAATTTCTTTTCTGGTGCAGTCTATTTGGAATTCTGTAGGCTTCTTGTATGTTCATGGGCATCTCTTTCTTTAGATTTGGGAAGTTTTCTTCAATAATTTTGTTGAAGATATTTTCTGGTCCTTTGAGTTGAAAATCTTCATTCTCATCCACTCCTATTATCTGTAGGTTTGCTCTTCTCATTGTGTCCTGGATTTTCCTGGATGTTTTGAGTTAGAATCTTTTTGCATTTTGCATTTTCTTTGATTGTTGTGCTGATGTTCTCTATGGAATCTTCTACACCTTACATTCTCTCTTCCGTCTCTTGTATTCTGTTGCTGATGCTTACATCTATGGTTCCAGATATCGTTCCTAGGGTTTCTATCTCCAGAGTTGCCTCACTTTGGGTTTTCTTTATTTTGTCTACTTCCCTTTTTTATGTCTAGTATGGTTTTGTTCATTTCCATCACCTGTTCGTATGTGTTTTCCTGTTTTTCTATAAGGACTTGTAACTCTTTAGCAGTGTTCTCCTGTATTTCTATAAGTGAGTTATTAAAGTTGTTCTTGATGTCCTCTAACATCATCATGAGATATGCTTTTAAATCTGGGTCTAGCTTCTTGGTTGTGTCAGGGTGCCCAGGACTAGGTGGCATGGGAGTGCTGCGTTCTGATGATGGTGTGTGGTGCTGATTTCTGTTAGTAGGATTCTTAAGTTTGCTTTTGCCATCTGGTATTCTCTGGAGCTGTGCAGGATACACTTGGCAGGGTCCCAGAACTAAGATGTCTGTTGCCAATACTCGGGCAAAGGGCTCCCGTGCCAGGCAGATCCCAATCCTCAGAATTCTTAAGATGGCCTGGCTGGTGTTGTGTGTATCTGGCTATAGTTGGCAGTCTGTGGGCCCTAGCTACCCCGGTGCTGCTCGGACCAAAAGGGGCTTGTGCCCCTACTCAGACCGGGTTTTTGCTTCCCTGACTAATGCCGTGTCAAGTCCCGCGAGATTGGATTGGAGAAGATGCTTAGTTCCACTCACTAGAGGTCTTAAGATCGCTTGGCGGGTGTTGTGGGTAGCTAGCAGTAGTCAGAAGTCTGTGCGCCCTCTCCAGCACCTTCAAATGCTGGCTATGACTCCTGCCCTCCACTATTCTCAGGTATGGCATTTCACCTCTTCTTCTCCCAGCCTGATGGATCTCCTTTGTACTACTTCCTCTCTGTTTTAAGCTCTGGAACCTTAAAAGTCCTACCTCTGTCTGGCCTGGCCAGCCATTACCTGGTTGAATCTTCATTTACCAATCAAAACCAACTCAGAGCAGAATCCCTCAGTGTTGTACATGCAGAAAATTATAATAAAAGCAGCATTAGGTCAAACCCACTACAATTCAGTTCATAAATTTTATAAAGGCCACTGACTTTATTAATCTAAAATTTGTTATAAATAGCGACTGATTTATTTTTTTGCCAAAAAGGAACCAAATTAGTTACTTAATATCAAGTGACCAGCTATGAATTCACATGAAAGAACAAAGGAATTTGAAAGATGAATGGAAAATAAACAACTGAGCCAAGAAGACAAAACTGAATCCAAATTTGATGGTGAGGAATGTCCAGAGCCAATCCAGCCAGTGTTGCAAAACTTTAAATATTCAGAAATTGGCCACAGCAAATACTTCTGGAAAAGAAACAGCAAAAATAAAAATGAATAAAAGAGATAGGTGGATTTTTTTTTCAGAAAGTAGAATCTAAATTCAAATATTTCATCTCACCAATGAAATGACAATTAATACTTCGAGAATTTTAGAATTCATTCTAATTGGAGAATACAGGGATAGTTGGTAATTTTTATTTCCTTTCTACATACAATATAGAAATATTATATCTATATTAGGCTTAGAGTCAGGAAAACTTGGGAAACAAGATAGATAATTAATATTCATCTCTAGAAGTCAGACAGGTAAAAAACAAAATCAAAATAACACAGATGGCAAATCTAAGAAAAGCAACAGTGTAAATTCAGCATGTGCTCAGAAATGCAAATATGATATTTAAAAAATTCCACCCTTTATTATGAACAATGAATATAAATACCAGAATTTCACCTTTAAGAAAAATCACATGGATAATACAAGATAGAAGGAAACTGCACACCTCAAGCATAACAAAATTCATTATATATATTTATACACACACACACACATAAACATGTAGTCTGAGCCAGAAATGCAATCTCTTACTGTTTGAATCAGTTACAAAGATATTTTCATCACATAGATTCTCTCTTAAAGAAGAGAAAAATCCATTACATCATTTACATTTCTCTGGATGCTCAACCTGAGTCCATCTTGAGATGTGTTTTTTTTTTTTTTCTTCTTTACAGATTGAGCTACAGTGAAGATTCAAAAATCATAGGATTTGTAATTCTGAGTCACTGGAGTAATCTTATGCAGAAAGTTTGAGTAAAATAATCTATAACTTAGAGGAGTGAACATGTCACAAACTTTGTAGAAAATTTAAATGTGGACTATGGAAGACATGGTGGTTGGTAGTTCTATTCTCAGGGGTAGAAATGATACTACTAGATGGCAGTTTATTGCTAATGACAGTAGAGTACAGAAGTCAACAAAACCATATATAGTCCAACATATACCAAAGAAATTCAATGAAACATAAGATAATATTCTGAAATAATAATACAAAAAGTATAAAATCTTGAAGAAACTGAAACAAAATTATAGGAATATATTACCTACATATTTAAATGAAGGGAATAAAAGAAAACCAATATAAGAACTCATGTTCTTGAAATGTGGTAACGGTATCATGGCAGGGAAAGTACCATAAAAGTCCAGGACAAGATGGATTTAACAATGAGTTCTACCAGACTACAGAATTTCTTTTTTAAATGAAACTACATTGTGTTTCTCTTTATATACTTTCATTTCTGTGGTTGCATATGTCACATCATGAACGTGCAGGTCATGGGACAACTTTCAAAAGCTGTTTCTCTCCTTTCAAAAGTGGTTTCCAGGTTTGCAAACTTAGTAGAAAAAAGTTTCATACTGCATTAAAAAAATCACTATAATCAAATTGGATCTACATCAGAGATATGCCCTCATAATCATAATTTACCACACATGAAACAATATAATAGAATACCTATGCATATCTAAGGGAAAAATTATATGAACGTTTCTATATATTCAATTAGAACCATTTTACGTTGTACTTGAAAGGGTCTCTTCAGGTTCTTTCACACTGCTGTTGGGCATTTCATCTAATGTCATCCTCATTGGGTCCTGGGAGCCTCCCACAACCATGCTGTCTGGGATTTAGTAATGGTTCTTCCCATTCCCCACGTCACACTACTAGATATTTCCATTCATTCTCTTGGCCCTCGGGGCTTCTTTCCTGTCTCCCTCATACCAGATATTGCCTCCTTTTCTTTCCTCCACCTCCCCTGTTTCACACATGTCCCTCCATACCTCTGCCTCCAATGATTATGTTGTTCCATGTTCTAAGTGAGATTAGAGATTGAAGCACTCACATTTGGGCTTTCCCTCTTCTTAAGCTTCATATGGTCTGTGAAGTCTTCATGGATATTCTGAACTTTTTGGGTAATATACACTTATCTGTGAGTACATACCATATATTCATACATATCTCCTTTGGTGTCTGGGTTACTTCACTCAGGATGATATTTTCTATTTCCATGCATTTTCCTGGAAAGAAAAACAAAAACAAAACAAAAAATTGATATCCTCATTTTGAATAGCTGAGTGGTCTTTTGTTGTTTTTTTTTTTGTTTGTTTGTTTGTTTTTTTTTTGTTTTTTGTTTTTTTTTCGGGATAGAATCTCCCTGTATGGCCCTGGCTGTCCTGGAAATCACTCTGTTGACCAGGCTGCCCTTGAACTCAGAAATCTGCCTGCCTCTTGAGTAGTCTTTCACTGGGTAAATGTACCACATTTTCTGTATATATTTTTCATTGAAGGGCATCTGGGTTATTTCCAGCATTCAGCTATTATAATTTTTTTTTCTTTGTTTAATGGTACAACCACTTGTTTTTATTTCTTAAAATTACAACCTGCTCCTTTGGTGAAATTTATGGTCAGTTCTTTTTTTTTTTCCATTTTTATTAGGTATTCAGCTCATTTACATTTCCAATGCTATACCAATAGTCCCCCTTAAGAAGCCCCCCTCACTCCCTTACCCACCCACACCCCCTTTTTGGCCCTGGCGTTCCCCTGTATTGGGGCATATAAAGTTTGCAAGTCCAATGGGCCTCTCTTTGCGGTGATGGCCGACTAGGTCACCTTTTAATACATATGCAGCAAGAGACAAGAGCTCCGGTGTACTGCTTAGATCATATTGTTGTTCCAACTATAGGGATGCAGTTCCCTTTAGTTCCTTGGGTGTTTTCTCTAGTTCCTCCATTGGGGGCCCTGTGGTCCGTTCAATATCTGACGGTGAGCATCCACTTCTGTGTTTGCTAGTCCCTGGCGTAGTCTCACAAGAGACAGCTATATCCATGTCCTTTCAGCACAATCTTGCTAGTGTATGCAATGGTGTCAGCATATGGAAGCTGATCATGGGATGGATCTCTGGATATGGCAATGACTAGATGGTCCATCCTTTTGTCACACTTCCAAATATTGTCTCTGTAACTCCTTCAATGGGTGTTTCGTTTCCTATTCTAAGAAGGGGCAAAGTGTCCACACTTTGGTCTTCGTTCTCTTGATTTTAATGTGTTTAGCAAATAGTATCTTATATCTTGAGTATCCTAAGTTTCTGGGCTAATATCCACTTATCAGTTAGTACATATTGTGAGAGTTTCTTTGTGATTGGGTTACCTCACTCAGGATGATGCCCTCCAGGTCCATCCATTTGGTTTGGAATTTCATAAATTCATTCTCTTTAATAGCTGTGTAGTACTCCATTGTGTAAATGTACCAAATTTTTGTATCCATTCCTCTGTTGAGAGTCATCTGGGTTCTTTCCAGCTTCTGGCTGTTATAAATAAGGCTGCTATGAACATAGTGGAGCATGTGTCCTTCTTACTGGTTGGGGCATCTTCTGGATATATGCCCAGAAGAGATATTGCGGGATCCTCTTGTAGTACTATGTCTAATTTTCAGAGGAACCGCCAGACTGATTTCAGGAGCAGTAGTACAAGCCTGCAATCCCACCAACAATGTAGGAGTGTTCCTCTTTCTCCACATCCTCACCAGCATCTGCTGTCACCTGAATTTTTCATCTTAGCCATTCTGACTGGTGTGAATGTGGAATCTCAGGGTTGTTTTGATTTGCATTTTCCTGATGATTAAGTATGTTGAACATTTTTTCAGGTGCTTCTCTGCCATTCGGTATTCCTCAGGTAAGAAATCTTTTTTTTTTTTTAAGTTTTAACTATTTTTACTAAACATGAGACAGAACAACAGTTGTTCAGACAACAAAACAAAAACAGACACGAATTGACACATGGACAGACTGGTGCATCAAACACAGACAATACAGAGAGGGTAGAGAACTTGATGTAACCAGAATTATGGATGTCTCCTGTATGGGCCAAAGAGAAAGCAGTACATCTCCAAATTTCCTTCTGTTCCTGGGAGAGCTCCAAAGTCCTTTTTGTCTTCTCTCTTGGTCTCTCCTTCTCATGTCATTTGTATATCTAGCATCTCCCACTCACCACCCCTTTGTATTTTACTCTTTTTATTTGATTTTATTATTTTAAGCTTTTAAAAGAATGTAATTTTTGTTTGAGTTGCCTTATTCTGTGCTCTAGTTCACATTCATGTCTGCCTTTGATTTTATTATTTCTTACTATAACTTTTGTTTTTATTTTTTTCAAGGACTTAAAGAGCAACCTTAGATTATATATTTCAGAAATTTATGATACTTCTTTTTCTTTTTTTTTCTTTTCCATTTTATTAGGTATTTAGCTCATTTACATTTCCAATGCTATACCAAAAGTCCCCCATAGCCACCCACCCCCACTCCCATACCCATACACTCCCCCTTTTTGGCCCTGGAGTTCCCCTGTACTGGGGCATATTATTTGTTCAGTTCTGAGCCTCATTTTTTAGTGGGGTTATTTGATTATATGGAGTCTACCTTCTTGAGTTCTTTATATATATATTGGATATTAGTCCCCTTACCGATTTGGGATAGGTAAACATCCTTTCGCAATCTGTTTGTAGTCTTTTTGTCATATTGAAGGCATCTTTAGCCTTGCAGAAACTTTGCAATTTTATGAGGTCTCATTTATCGATTCTCGATCTTACAGCACAAGCCATTGCTGTTCTATTTAGGAATTTATCCCCTGTTCCCATATCTTCCAGGCTTTTCCCTACTTTCTCCTCTATTAGTATCAGTGTCTCTGGTTTTATGCGGAGTTCTTTAATCAAATTAGATTTGACCTTAGTACAAGGAGATAGGAATGTATCAATTCGCAATCTTCAACATGATAATAGCCAGTTGTGCCAGTACCCTTTGTTGAAAATGCTGACTTTTTTCCACTGGATGGTTTTAGATTGCTTGTCAAAGATCAAGTGACCAAGTGTGTGTGTGTGTTTTTCTTTGGGTCTTCAATTCTGTTCCATTGGTCTACTTGTCTGTCACTATACCAGTACCTTGCAGTTTTTTATCACAATTGCTCTGTAGTACAGCTTTAGGTTGGGCATGGTGATTCCACTAGATGTTCTTTTATCCTTGAGAAGAGTTTTTGCTATCCTAGGTTTGCTGTTATTCCAGATGAATCTGCTAATTACTCTTTCTAATTCGTTGAAGAATTGAGATGGAATTTTGATGGGGATTGCATTGAATCTGTAGATTGTTTTGGCAAGATAGCCATTTTTACTATATTGATCCTGCCGATCCATGAGCATGGGAGACCTTTCCATCTTCTGAGATCTTCTTTACTTTCTTTCTTCAGAGGCATGAAGTTCTTTTCATACAGATCTTTCACTTCCTTAGAGTCATGCCTAGGTATTTTATATTATTTGTGGGTATGGAGAAGGGTGTTGTTTCCCTAATTTCTTCCTCAGCCTGTTTGTCCTTTGTGAAGAGAAAGGCCATTGACTTGTTTGAGTTAATTTTATATCCAGCTACTTCACTGAAGCTGTTTATTATGCTTAGGAGTTCTCTGGTGGAAATTTTAGGGTCTCGTATACATATTATCATATCATCTGCAAAAAGTGATATTTTGACTTCTTCCTTTCCAATTTGTATCCCCTTGATCTCCTTTAGTTGTCTAATTGCTCTGGCTAGGATTTCTAGTACAATGTTGAATAGGTAGGGAGAGAGTGGACAGCCTTGTCTAGTCCCTGATTTTAGTGGGATTGCTTCAAGCTTTTCACCATTTACTTTGATGCTGGCTACTGGTTTGCTGTAGATTTTTTTTTATCATATTTAGGTATGGACCTTGAATTCCTGACCTTTCCAAGACTTTTATCATGAATGGGTGTTGGATTTTTTCAAATGCGTTCGCAGCTTCTAACCAGATGATCATGTGGATTTTGTCTTTGAGTATGTTATATACTGGGGTACGTTGATGGATTTCTGTATATTGAACCATCCCTGCGTCCCTGGGATGAAACCTACTTGGTCAGGATGGATGATTGCTTTGATGTGTTCTTGGATTTGATTAGGAAGAACTTTATTGAGGATTTTTGCATCAATATTCATAAGTGATATTGGTCTGAAGTTCTCTATCTTTGTGGGGTCTTTTTGTGGTTTAGGTATCAGAGTAATTGTGGCTTCATAGAATGAGTTGGGTAGAGTACCTTCTGTTTCTATTTTGTGTAATAGTTTGTGCAGAACTGTGAGTAGATCTTCTTTGAAGGTCTGGTAGAACTCTGCACGAAACCCATCTCGTCCTGGGCTTTTGTTGGTTGGGACACTACTAAGGACTGCTTTTATTTCTTTGGGGGATATCGGGCTGTTTAGATCATTAACCTGATATTGGTTCAACTTTGGTACCTGGTATCTGTCTAGACATTTCTCCATTTCATCCAGGTTCTCCAGTTTTGTTGAGTATAGCCTTTTGTAGAAGGAACTGATGGTTTTTTGGATTTCTTCAGGATCTGTTGACATGTCTCCCTTTTCATTTCAGATTTTATTAATTAGAATTCTTTCCCTGTGTCCTCTAGTGAGTCTGGCTAAGGGTGTGTCTATCTTGTTGATTTTCTCAAAGAACCAGCTCCTCGATTGGTTGATTCTCTGAGTAGTTCTTCTTGTTTCCACTTGGTTGATTTTGCCCTTGAGTTTGATTATTTCCTGCTGTCTACTCCTCTTGGGTGAATTTGCTTCCTTTTGTTCTAGAGCTTTTAGGTGTGTTGTCAAGCTGCTAATGTATGCTCTCTCTAGTTTCCTTTTGGAGGCACTCAGAGCTATGAGTTTTCCTCTTAGAAATGCTTTTATTGTGTCCCATAAGTTTGGGTATGAGGTGGCTTCATTTTCATTGAACTCTAAGAAGTCCTTAATTTCTTTCTTTATTCCTTCCTTGACCAAGAAATCATTGAGAAGAGTGTTGTTCAGTTTCCACGTGAATGTTGGCTTTCTATTATTTATTTTGTTGTTGAAGATCAGCCTTAGTGCATGGTGAACTGATAGGATGCATGGGACAATTTCAATATGTTTTATCTGTTGAAGCCTGTTTTGTGATCTATTATGTGGTCAATTTTGGAGAAAGTACCATGAGGTGCTGAGAAGAAGGTATATCCTTTTGTTTTAGGATAAAATGTTCTGTAGATATCTGTCAGATCCATTTGTTTCATAACTTCTGCTAGTTTCACTGTGTCCATGTTTACTTTCTGTTTCCTTGATCTGTCCATTGGTGAAAGTAGTGTGTTGAAGTCTCCCACAATTATTGTGTGAGGTGCAATGTGTGCTTTGAGCTTTACTAAACTTTCTTTAATGAATGTGGCTACCCTTGTATTTGGAGCATAGATATTCAGAATTGATAGTTCCTCTTGGAGGATTTTACCTTTGATGAAAATGAAGTGACCCTCCTTGTATTTTTTGATGACTTTTGCTTGTAAGTCAATCTTATCAGATGTTAGGATGACTACTCCAGGTTGTTTCTTCATACCATTTGCTTGGGAAATTGTTTTCCAGCCTTTCATTCTGAGGTAGTGTCTATCTTTTTCTCTGAGATGAGTTTCCTGTAAACAGCAAAATGCTGGGTCTTGTTTGTGTATCCAGTTTGTTAGTCTATATCTTTTTATTGGGGAATTGAGGTCATTGAAATTAAGAGATATTAAGGAAAAGTAATTGTTGGTTCCTCTTATTTTTGTTGTTAAAGTTGACATTCTGTTTTTGTGGCTCTCTTCTTTCAGGTTTGTTGACGGATTACCTTCTTGTTTTTTCTAGGGCAAGGTTCCCTTCCTTGTGTTTTTTGTTTGTTTGTTTGTTTGTTTGTTTGTTTGTTTCTTATTATCCTTTGAAGGGCTGGATTTGTGGAAAGGTAATATGTGAATTTGTTTTTGTCATGGAATACTTTTGTTTCTCCATCTAGGGTAATGGAGAGTTTGGCTGGGTATGGTAGCCGTGGCTGGAATTTGTGTTCTCTTAGTGTCTGTATAACATCTGTCCAGGCTCTTCTGGCTTTCATAGTCTCTGGTGAAAAATCTGGTGTAATTCTGATTGACTTGCCTTTATAATTTATTTGACCTTTTTCCCTTACTGCTTTTAGTATTCTATCTTTATTTAGTGCATTTGTTGTTCTGATTATTATGTGTAGGGAGGAATTTCTTTTCTGGTCCAGTCTATTTGGAGTTCTGTATGCGTCTTGTATGTTCATGGGCATCTCTTTCTTTAGATTCGGGAAGTTTTTTTCAATAATTTTGTTGAAGATATTTGCTGGTCCTTTGAGTTGAAAATCTTCATTCTGATCCACCCCTATTATCCATAGGTTTGGTCTTCTCATTGTGTCCTCAATTTCCTGGATATTTTGAGTTAGGATCTTTTTGCATTTTGCATTTTCTTTGATTGTTGTGCCGATGTTCTCTATAGGATCTTCTGCACCTGAGATTCTCTCTTCCATGTCTTGTATTCTGTTGCTGATGCTCAAATCTATGGTTCCTGATTACTTTCCTAGGGTTTCTATCTCCAGTGTTGCCTCACTTTGAGTTTTCTTTATTGTATCTACTTCCCTTTTTAGGTCTAGTATGGTTTTGTTCATTTCCATCACCTGTTTGGATGTGTTTTTCTGTTTTTATTTAAGGACTTTTAACTCTTTAGCAGTGTTCTCCTGTTTTTCTCTTAAGTGAGTTATTAAAGTCCTTCTTGATGTCCTCTACCATCATCATGAGACATGCTTTTAAATCTGGGTCTAGGTTTTCGGGTGTGTTGGGGTGCCCTGGACTAGGCGAAGTGGGAGTGCTGGGTTCTGATGATGGTGAGTGGTCTTGGTTCCTGTTAGTAAGATTCCTACGTTTACCTTTCGCCATTTGGTAACCTCTGGAGTTAGTTGTTATAGTTGACTCTGTTTAGAGATTGTTCTTCTGGTGATTCTGTTACGGTCTATCAGCAGACCTGGGTGACAGACTCTCTCCTCTGAGTTTCAGTGCTCAGAGCTCTCTCTGCTGGCAAGCTCTCCTATTAAAGGGAAGGTGCACAGATTATCTTGTGTTTGCAGCTCGTCCTGGCTGAAGAAGTGGGCCCAAAACAGGACGTTTTCCAGAAGCTGTGTTGCTTGGCAGGTCCCAGAAGCTGTCAGCTTCTGTGGTGCACACTCTCACCAGTGGAGACTTAGTTCCTAAGTTCGGTGGCATCCCAGAAACAAGGGGGCACCTGCTGCTACTGAGTCTGAGGCCTTCCGAACCAGGCAGATACCTGGCCTCTGGTCGGGAGGGTGGCTGGCTATCTGCTGCCCAAAAAGGTTGCTGCCTCAGCGGTTCTGTGGCTCCGCCTTTCCCAGAAACTGTCTGGTTCTGTGGTGCACCCTCTCATCTGTTCAGATTAATTTCCTAAGTTCTGCATAGTCCCTGAACCTCCACTATTATAATTAAGGCTGCTGTGTAAACACTGAAGGTTTACTTATGATATGGTAGAGCATTTTGGAGTATATGCCCAGAAGTTGTATATATGAATATTCAGATAGACTTATTTCCAATTTTGTGAAGAAATGCCAGAATATTTTCCAGATTATGGAATCCGGAAAACATTTTGCAATCCCACTAGCAAAGATAAAGTGTTCTTTTTATCTACATTTGCTCTAGCAGCTATTTTCACCTGACATTTTGGTCTCAACCGTTCAGATTGGTTTAGGATGGAATCTCAGCGTGGTTTTGATTTGTATTTCACTATAAATAAGGATGTTGAACATTTCTTTAGGTGCTTCTCAGGCTTTTGAGATTCCTAAAATGAGAATTTTGTTTAGCTCTAGAGCTCATTTTTTCGTTAGGGTTTTTTTTTTTTTTTGTGTTTTGTTTTGTTTTTTTTTGTTTTTTTTTTGGAGTCTAGCTTCTTGAATTCTTTGTATATTTTGAATATTAGCCCTCGATCAGATGTAGGGTTAGTAAAGATCTTTTCTCCATTACTAGGTTGCCATTTTGTCCTATTGACAGTGTCCTTTGCCTTACAGAACCTTTTCAGTTTCAGGAGTTTCCATTTGTTAATTGACCAAGATATGCTTTCAGACAGGAACATGGCATGACTGTTCTAAAAGAGGCTATGCCATCAAATGACTGAGACAGATGCAGATATTTACAGCCAACCATTGGTCTAAACCCAGGAACACCTATGGAAGAGTTTGAGCAAAGAGTGAAGGAACTGAAGGGAATTGTAACCCTATAGGAAGAACAACACAATGAAAAAACTAGATTTCCCAGAATTCTCAGGTACTAAGCCACCAACCAAAAAGCATACATGTTCTAGTCCATAACCCCTACTATACATATGTAGCAGAGGATTGCCTTGTCTGGCCTCAGTGCGATGAGGGTGTGTGCTTGTACTGTGGAAGCTTTATGTCCCCAGAAAAGGGGAATTCTAGAGAGGTGGGTGGGAGAGTAACCTTTTAGAGAGAGGAGGGAAGTGTGGTAGGGGCCTCATGGAGGGAGTATGCTGAAGGGGATCACATTTGAAATATAAATAAATAAAATAATTAGTAAAATGGATAGTATGACATAGTTTAGAATATCTTCAAAACAGGAGCATGAAAGTAATTGGATATAGGAAGATAAATTTAATTTTAGAGATTTTAGGTATGGTAGTCAAAATTCTTTAAAGAAAAAACTGAAATAATTGTGTGTGTGTGTGTGTGTGTGTGTGTGTGTGTGTGTGTGTGTGTGTAGAGGGATTTATACACTGTGGTCCAGCCCAGGTATTTAAAAAAGATGTCTATAGAAAGAAAGTCAAGGAATCCAATAGATATTCTGTCCACAAGACTGAATTTCCCAGATGTTCTTCAGTATATGTTGGACTCTCAAAGAAATATACTCTAAAACCTTCAAAAGAACAAGCATACCTGTGAGAATGAAGAAAAGCAGGCAAAAACCAAAGTGGTCTTCTATGTGCTTTACATAGGCTAGCACAAGAATATGTGTCCCAGAGTTAGGATAGGTTTTTAGACCTCAAATGAGGCAATGAATCAAAAATCACTTATATCCAGTGCTTTTCACTTTTACTTAATTCAATATTCAGTAAAGTTAACAACTAAGACTACCAATCACAAAGGTAGAAGTCATAGAAGTAATATGCCTGGCAACATATCTCCTATATAACAACCAATTAGACAAGTAATAAAATTCATACAAATAAGCTTTATTCAATAATAAAATATTGTGAAGACAAACAAGAGGATAGGTGTTGCAAAGTCTGTCTTACAGTTTAAACGCAGTGTACATGTTTAAACAGAAGGTGGTATATTTATGCCCACAACTGACATGTTAACTCAGTGCCTGTTCTATGGTCAAAGTTGTTCATTTAGTATGAAAATTTTACTCAGAAGCAATTTAGCCTCTAGGTGTCACCATAGCTTCAGTCTTATTATGATGATTATTATATTTGAATATATAATATTTTGAGTAGTCTAATATATTTAAGCAGTTGGTCTCCAGCTAGAGACAGTGTTTGGGAAGCTTGTGGAACATTTAGAAATGTTTTTTTGCGAACCTTTCACATATTGTTCTATAATGAATATTAGCAAAAAATCCAATACATCTAGAAAAGAAAGAAAAAGAAGCTCAAGTCTAAGTGGATCAAAGAACTCTATATAAAACCAGAGACACTGAAACTTATAGAGAAGAAAGTGGATTAAAGCCATTAAGATATGGGCACAGGGGGAAAATTCTTGAACAGAAGAGCAATGGCTTGTGCTGTAAGATCAAGAATCCACAAACCAGACCTCAGAAAATTGCATGGCTTCTGTAAGGCAAAAGACACTGTCAATAAGAAAAAAAGACCACCAATATAATGGGAAAGTATCTTTACCTATCCTAAATCATATATGAGACTAATATCCAATATATATAAAGAACTCTGGAAGATGAATTCCAAAAAATCGAATAACCCTATTAAAAATGGGGTACAGAGCTAAACAAAGAATTCTCAACTGAGGAATACAGAATGTATGAGAAGCAAGAAGATGTTCAACATCCTTAATCATCAGAGAGATACAAATCAAAACACCCTTGAGATTCCATCCACCTCACACCAGTCAGAATGGCTAAGATCAAAAATTCAGGTGACAGTAGATGCTGGCGGGGATGTGGAGAAAGAGGAACACTCCTCCATTATTGGTGAGATTGCAAGCTGGTACAACCACTCTGGAAATCAATGTGGTGGTTCCACAGAAAATTGGACATAGTAATACAGGAATATCCAGCAATACATCTCCTGGGCATATACCCAGAAGATGTTCCAATTTGTGATAAGGACACATGCTCCACTATGTTCATAGCAGCCTAATTTATAATAGCCAGAAGCTGGAATCTCTCACCTCCCAGGTCTCTTGTGCATTATAGGGCATCCTTGAAACATCCTATTTCCTGAGTTTGCCTATTTCCCTTATTTCTGCTGGCCCTCAAGGCTTCAGTCTTTTTCCCTTATCCAATACCAGATCAGCAACCATTCCCCACTCTACCTCTTTCCACTTTCCCTTCCATGTTCTTTCTTCCCTCCCAACTTGTGGTTGCTTTCTTCTCACTCCCAATTAGGACCTAGGTATCTTCACTTGGGTACTTCAGCTTCTTGAGCTCTTTGAGTTCTGTAGACTGTATCCTGTGTATTCTGTACTTTTTGTTGTTGTTTGTTTGGTTTGGTTTTGTTTGGTTTTGGGTTTTTGGCTAATATCCATTTGTTAGTGAATACAGCACCATGGATGTTCTTTTGTGTCTGAGTTACCTCACTAAGCATGGTATTTTCTGGTTCCATCTGTATGCCCATTAATCTCAGGATGTCCTCATTTTTTTTGTTTTGTTTTTTGTTTTTGTTAATTGTTGTTGTTGTTGTTGTTGTTGTTGTTGTTGGTTTTGGATTTTTTTTGATGTCCTCATTCTTAATAGCTAAGTATGTTATGCTCTGTGTACACAGGAAACCCAGATGAGCCCAAGAATTACAAACTCTACTGAAATTCACAAAAATTCTTATTTTCAAGTTCAACCTTTGTTAGCCCAACTAGCATTCACTGCATGAATGCTGGGAAGTGACCCTGAATCCAAAAAACATTGGGTTTATATACAGTATAGGAATTGTGTAAATATTTACAGAAAAGTTGACTAGAAGGTGTAATAGTCCTGAAATGGGAGGGGGTAATGAGTGTCTGTTCAGGACTAACTTTATGGCCAGTTTTATCTGTCTGTGACCTGACATCTGCTTACCTTTTACTTTTTCCATGGTGTCCCTTGAGCTTGCTTTTTCTCTAAGGTCTCAAGGATAGGTACTTGGAGTTCTTTCCAGCAGGAGTTTTGGTTTTTGCAGACACAGAGGCAGAGAGAATGTGTCCTCATTATGGGCCCTGAAATTGTAACTCCAGGGGAGGAAGAGGCAGCCCAGTCTGCTGCAGGAGGATGCTGCACAGAAACCACCTGTTTGCTATCTGCATAGCCGCAGGGGAAGGGGGAAGGGGGAAAGGAAGATGGGAGCCTCTGTCTGTACAACACTGAAGTCTCTCTAGTATTAGTAATCCGAGGGTTACAACATTCTCCCCTATTTTTGGTGACGCTAGAGGCCAATCTTGGACTCTTTATAGGCCTAAATCATACGTGCTACCTGGTTTGTACTGGGACCTCATCACCATCAGTTCCTAATCTCTGCTTTATATACTGCAAAAGCTTTTTAATTATGCATGGCCCAAATGTGAGCAGCAACAAAAAAATTATAAGGGACCCTGTAATTGTGGAAATGAGAGTAATTAACCATGGGGAATTATCAAATAGGGAATGATGGCAGCTTTTGGAGTTTTCTTGTTCTCGTTGGTACCTCTCTACGCTTTCTCTAACCTTAGCTAGTAATTCTTTGATGCCAGAGTGATTTACTTAAAACCAACATTCTTTGAATACATCAACACACAAGCCTCCCTGATGTAGGAACACAAAGTCTAACCCTTGTCTGTTCTGTTCAACTACCTCAGCCAGGAAATCTACATTTCACTCTAGGTGTGCAATGGATTTTTCTAAGCATTGGCTGTCTTGATCTGTATTTAATTTAAGGCTATATAGTTATTCTCTTACAATGTTAGGGATGCTATCCCAGTGCCTGCACCAGGTAGCCCTGCTCCCAAAATTATAGCCAACGTTAGGGAAATAGTTTCTCTCTTCTGTCTTTTGAGGTCTCCCCCAACATGCCCTATTAGGTTCTTCAGCACTATTTCCTCTGAATAATAGGTTATGCATGGCACCAATTGGACTAGAATAGAGAACTCCTTTGCAGTAGGGGAATTAAGAACCTCTCCATGCACACACAGAGTCAACCCTGCTGAACAGGCTCACCATGCCTGTTCAGGGGAAATAACATATTTGGAATGCACCATGGGGGTATTTTGGTTACACATATGTTGATGTGACAAGGGAACTTTTCCCAGGCAGGTCCCCTGTCCTGATTTGGTCTGTTTGGTTAAGGTTCTTCTCTTGGGACCATATGCATGCAGTGTCTCTCTCGGACTCATTATATTTAGACATAGATCCAACATCTTCATAAAAAGGGTTTCTGGCATAATAACATAGCCAGCAGAAGATGGTTAGCTCTGGTTGGGAACTGGTCAAAATCTGAAAGGTTTTTAGCATCATTGACCAGAGCAGATCTACAGGGGCGTGGAGCCTGCTGGGGAAGGACTGGGAGGTCAACAAACACTGGTTTGAGAACAGACTTTGGCATAGGTTTTTCAGGGCAAGACCTCTTGCTATAGGTTTAGTGTTTGCCAGAATTATGTTTGGTCCTACAGTCACATTCAGGGGGTTTACTATTGGTTTTATCAGGAGCCTAATTTTGAAAATGAGTTAGAGGTTTTTCCCCCCAATAATATAAAATCGGAGGCCCCAAGGTTTCCCAGTTTCCCAGCCCTTTTCCTGCTTTCTTAGGCTGGTAAACTTAAGTTGAATTTCAGATTCCCTCCCCTGTCAGGTGACTGTGATAAGATCTTCCTTGATGCCTTCCATCCCGATGTTTCACAACCCCAAAAAGCATAATAGAATTGTTCTGGTTCCCCATATGCCACAGTTCTCTTTTCCCCAGACATATAAAAAAGTATCCCTAAGTCTACTTAGTGTATGAATGTTGTAAAGTCTGTTGGGTGTTAGGCCATGAGTTATCAGCCAGCAGGAACAGATCAAACGTTAAATATGGAAACCTTGACATCCCAAGTGGTTTTTCTTTATTAGCCAGTTGGGCCCAGTAACCCATTTCAGGATTCTCAATTGTCCTAGTCAAGTCATAAGGCTGCTGCGGGTTTTTGATCTCTGAATGGAGACATGGACTGGGAACAGCAGCATATGCAGTCAGTAAAAACAACAATCTTAGGACCTAGTTAATTTTAACATGGAGGGATGAATAGAACTCCAGCTCTTTTAATATTATGAAAAGTGATCATTGCAGAAAACAAGGATGAACCAGTTTTGTGATACCTCAGTTCTAGGATTGTCATAGACTTATTAAAAAATGAAAATTTAGGACCAAATATGTGGAAACTAATGAGGGCAGGGGAAGGAGGGGTAGGGAGGATATCCCACATCTGGCCAGAGTTCCTCCTATGCTTTGGGCAGGCAGACTTGGGAGAGCTGCTAACCCTCACGGTTTCTCTCCTGCCTTCCCATACCTGAATGTGTTCATTTTTTTCCACCCCTCCCATCTCCCACCTAGTTCTCTCTCTCTCTCTCTCTCTCTCTCTCTCTCTCTCTCTCTCTCTCTCTCTCTCTCTCTGCCTCGTGTCATTACTTTCTTCTCTCTTACAAGTGTGATTGAAGAATTCTCACTTGGACCCTTCTTGTTGTTAAGTTTCTTGAGTTCTGTGGATTGAATCCTAGGAAATCTGTACTTCTTTGGCTAATATCCTCTTATTACAGTTCATTTTACTTTCAGATTTTATTTGTATTCGAAACAAGTAAAGTGTTACATTTATGATAAAAAAGATAAAATGTTGAATAGATTCACAAAAAGAAATCTTAGTAATTTACTGTTTATTTACTATTACCTGGATGTTTTAATCATTATCATAGAGTATAAAATAAAATGTGAATGTGAGAAAGAAATTTAGAGAACGAATTGGAGTGTAAGGATGGAAGTTGTCGAAATTTGGGTTTTGTTGTTATGAAGAGACCACAGTAATTTCTATAAAGTGAAGAACTTTGCTGGGGCTGACTTACAGTTTCAGTGGTTAATTTCATTATTGTCTTGCCGAGAAACATGGTAGTTTTCAGGAAGATCTTTTGTTAGAGCCAAAGATGAAGCCAAGAGCTCTAAATCTTCCTCCACAGGCAGCAAAAAGAGGCTGTCTACACACTGGCCAGACATGAGCATATATGATCTCAAAACCTGCCTCTAGTGACAGCCTTCCTTGATTGAGCAGCAGAGTAGAGCTGGCCCTAGATTTGGGGCTTTCTGATCAGCTGCCTGGTGGGCATGGGCATGGGAAAACTGGTCCTGCCTCTTGTGTGCTGTGCAGTGGTTTGGACAAAGGAGAGACCCCTTCCCTCTCTTTTGCCCTCACCACCAATGGCAGGAGAGCTGTCCCTGATGGGGTCATGAGCCCAGGAATAATGTCCCAATCACCTCTTGCAGCACCTGGGAGATTAGGCCATGCACCTCATCTGAGCATCAGGGAGGACCTGGCCCTGGTTTGGGGGATTACTGGTGAGCATGCTCAGAGAGAGTGAGAACTAGAGACCTGGCTCCATCCCTTATCTGCTGTAGCACTGTAGAGTATGACCCCTCTACCTTGTCTGGGCAGCACAGTAAATCTGGCTTTGATGGCAGAGGCAAAAATGAGAGAGCATAGAGTGTATGGTAGCATGAAAGTTGTTTCTGCCCCTTGTTGGCTGCAACTTTGAAAAGGGAAGCTTGGGAAGGGCAGGAAAGCTCTCCCAGATGGTGGTAGTGTGGCAGAGCTGGTGGTCTGATTAGCCAGATCCCTCTCAGGCCCAGATCCTGGGGTTTGAATTGCCCAACGACAACATTGACCCCCATTGGTGAACTGCTGAAGTAGATTAAAATGGCCACTCTACAGATCCCATACTACAGGATCTCCATAACAAAGAACAACAACAGGATATCTGAGAGGAGTTACAGTTATGCATTAGTACTGATAGTATAGTAGAAGGCAGAGACCTCTTAAGACTCATTAAAATGAACAACTTGGAAACAAAGAAGTGTAGATAAAAGGGCACACTGTGGGATATACACTGTGACATTACAAATTCCACAATGAGAATCTTATTCTGTTGGGGTGGTTGCAATGGTGGAAACAGGATACAAGGTGATGAGGAGATAAGTGGGACTGGGTGCATGATTTAAAACTCAGGAAGATCAAACAAAAAGCTTGAAAAAGAGTACCAACTTTTCAAACCATTATTCATTTCTATGTTAAAGGAAAAATGTCAAACATACTCAAGGGTATATAACTATCTTCATATTATAAATAAAAAAATACTGACATTTCTGACATCTAGGTTTCTACCCTAAAAATTGAACTAATATCCTGTAAACATGACATTTTGTGAGTTAACTGATATTTTATTTTGAAGATTTATAGTAAGCTATATGTTTAGAAAAAAGTTAGATACGTGCACACGTGTGTGCATATGCAAGTTTGTGCGGACACACACCCACAAATACACACAAGCTTATACACATAATCCTGGATATATGGTATATAAATCATGATTTTTTTTTCTGTTCAGGAAATGAGCAACAAAACTGAATTTTTTTAACATATTCTAATTTATTAATATTTTATTCTTCTTTCTCTTAGAAAATCTACGATGCAGATACCTATATCCCAGCTAATAGTTTTCTTGTAAATATCTAAAACAATTCTTGCTGGTGTGGTAGTTAATACTCATAGCTACAGCCATACTTGGAAGACTAAGACATGAAGCCTTTGAGTTAAAAAAACAGCCTAAGGTAATTGTTGAGATTCTGTTTCAAGACAGTAAAATATGCACAAATATTTCATTACTCAATATTTTAAATGTTAGCAAGATAAATATTTATGTTACTATTTTAATTTGTTTACATACATGTGGTTCATAATAAGAATGTCAGTGTTCAAATACAATTTTCTTTACTGATTTTTATTTTGGGCGTTTCAGTTTGCATAAACATTTTCAGAGTAGCAGAAACCTTATGAAACAAAGGCTTGAAACATCTGTTATTTCTCCTAAATTATCCGTCCCTACTGAATATTCATAAAAGGAAGGAATATCTCAAGCTTAATTATTTAATCTTCAATTTTTGTTTTAGATAAATTTTATATATGCAGAAACATTGTCAGGATAGAGTTCTCATATACCATTTATCTATTTTTATTCTTTAATAGTAATACTTTAAATAACCATAGTACATTTCTGAAAGTAACATCACTACTATACTATTTGCTAAAGTATAAAGTATAAAGAAATATGAAGAATGTCTTTATGCCAGGATACACCAAGAAAGTAAATCCATAGTCAGCTAAACTATACATAGACTAAACAAAACTAGATATAGACCTTTATGTTATAGGCAGTAGAGATGGTTCAACTGGTGAAGTGTTTCCTGCAAACTCTTACAGTCTGAGTTTGACTCTAATGTCCTATATTGTAGAGAAATAAAAGTGACTTCTGATATCATCTGACCTATACATGCACACCATGGTATTTCTTCACAGGCATGTGTGTGTTCACATGCACACAAACACACACAAACACACACACACACACACACACAAACACACACACACACCATCTCCACCACCATTACAAACCACACAACGGAGGGGGAGGGATGGAGGGAGAGATGAAGGAAAGGACAGGGAGAGACAGAGACAGAGACAGAGACAGAAAGACAGAAACAGAGAAAGAGGAAGGGAGAGAATACTTTATTATCTCTCTTTAAAAAATATATTTAGTCTGGACAGGTTTTCCCGTCCCCTTTGTGGGAGTATTTTAGCTAATGCCATCCTTCTGGAATCCTGGGAAGTTCTTGCTTTCTTAGCATCTAGGACTTTCTGTTTTTTACCACCAGTTCCTCATCCCCCAGTTGCTATACACCCCGGTTCAATGTCCTTACCCTCTGAACAACTCTCCAGTCTTCTCCCATACCTGATTCTTCCCCTCTTTTTTGCTCCCCCTCTTCTCTTATTCACAATTCCCTCACATCATCTATGTCCCTTGATTATTTTGTTCCACGTTTTAATTAGGATGGAAACATCCACTCTTTGGTCTTACTTCCTCCTGAAGTTCATGTAGTTCCTGAGTTGTATCGTGGTTATTCCACACTCTATGCCTAATGCTAGAGCGGTGAGGCAGGAGTGGGTAGGTGGTTGGGGGATCACCCTCATAGAATCAGGGTAAGGGGAGATGGAATATAGGGGTTGTAGATGGAAAACATGGAATGGAGATAGCATTTGAAATGCAAATAAATAAAGTGTCCAATTAAAAAAAAAGTATTTAGAAACAGTGTGAATAAGGATGGCCCCTATAAGGTTCATATATTTGAATAAGTACTGAGTAACATTATTGAAAGAGTAAGCAGGTATAGCCTTGTTGGAATAAGTCTGACCTTGTTGAAATGGGTATAACATTTTTGGAAGTATTGACACTGGGTATTATTTTGATATTTCAAAATGTCCATTACAAGACCAGAGTTTCTCTCTTCTTTCTACCTGAAGATTCTCTCGCTACTGTTCAATTAACATGTCTGTCTACATGCTACTGCACTCCCACCACAGTAAGAATGAACTAAATATCTGAAACTGTAAGCAAGTCATGATTAAATGGTTTCATTTTACAATATTTTCCTGGTGATGGTATCTTGTATTAATAGAACACTTATTAAGCCATAGGTTCTCACTACATAGCTCAAATTTCCTTGGAAAGTATGATTTTGCTGCATTAGCCTACTGAATACTGCAAATAAAAATTATGTCTTACCAATACCAGTTACTTTCCCCTATTGGAACAGACTAGCCTAAAGATCTAGTGTAGAAAATTATTTTCTCCACAAAAATTTCGTTTTTTTAACAACTTCACTAACCATTACTATCTCTCATTTTAAATTCCATCTTAAAAATAATTTTGTAAATTAATTAGTAATGCCAAAACTATCTTCCATTCACTTTCCTATTCTGTTTATTTTCTTATTCTGTGTAATTCTTAAGCCAAATATTCATGTATATTCTGATATGGTATAATTCAACATGTGAAGCATTAACCAAAGTGGAAAATGGTCCATGATCAAGCACTTACCTTTGCCAAACATCTAATCATTAATAGGTCCTTATGATATCTTGTTGAAATTCATAGCTATCATAAAAGTCTAAAACTAGAAGAATTTTATTATTTGTCTGTGTTCACAAAAGAGTATCTAAAGAGATGTCTTAGTAGTTAACTTAGATTGTTATTGAATCACAAGGGCAGAGTTTGAATTTACAGCATCCATATTGTTCATACAGAAACAATTTGGGCAATGGGTGTAGAGATATGATTCAAATTTAGAAGGGGATATTAGCAATACTATTGTTAGAGTTTGCTGGCTTCAAATATAGCCAAATCCTGTGGTGTATAACTCCAGAGGAGACACCCCACCCCAACCTTCCTGGACTGCTTGGTTCATAACACTTTCTCTTCGCACCCTCACAAAGTTCAAATACACTCACAGAAAGACACACACATACAGTGCATACATACATATATACATAGATACACATAATAAACCCTATTTTGGATAATAAAGGACACAAGTTCAGGGCTTCTCAATGATCTCTCTGTTAAAATATAGTTCACTGCTAAAACATTTTATCACATAAGATATCTTATGGATATCTTCATTGTGGGAATAATCATATGTTATATTTTGCATTAATTTTAAATGCATCAATTCACACAATAAAATCAGACTTCTTTTTTATTTTTTTAATTTTTATTTTATTTATTTATTTATTTGTTTATTTATTCATTTATTTATTTATTTATTTATTTATTTATTTATTTATTTATTTATTTATTTATTTTGGTTTTGTGAGACAGAGTTTCACTCTATAGCTCTGCTGTCCTGGAACTCACTTTGAAGACCATGCTGGCCTTGAAAGCAGAAATCCACCTGCCTCTGCCTCCCATGTGCCGGGAATAAAGGCGTGCACAACCATGCCCAGCATAACATCAGACTATTTATTTAGTCTTCAATAACCTGCATGAAAAATGAAATTAAAAATAGTTATTAATGTTGTTTAGTGACAGTTAACATTTTTAATTAATCTAGTATTTAAGGTACAGATGGGAAACATATTCTCAGACAATTAATAACATGTTACAAAAGATTTTATCTATAATTTCCAATATATGAACTTCTAGAAAAGACATCTTGTCTTAAAGAAATACTATTCTTGAATTGGAGAGATTGCTCAGTGGTTAGGAGTGATAGCCAGTACTCTTCCAGAGAAAACATTTGTTTCTCTACACATTCTTTGTAAGTTGAAATCATCCATGATTCCAGTTTCAGGGGGTCTGATCCATGTACCAGACATGTCATCTGGTGGTGGGGAGCTCTTAGGAACTCTAGAAAGTCCCAGAGAGCTGGGATGTGAGAGGCTCCCGGAACTCGGTGGTGATCTTAGCCGAACTGCCCAACAGTGTGGAGATGGAACCTGGAAAGACCACCTCCAGTTAATAGGCAGGGCCCCTAGTGTCTCTAACAACAACTGACTGAGACACATGCAGATAATTACAGTTAATCATTGGACGCATACAGAAGAGTTAGAGAAAAGTTTGAAAGAACTGAAGAAGATGACAACCCCATAGGATTAACAAGAGTGTCAATTAACCCAAACTCCCAGGAAGATCTGAGAGACTAAGCCACCAGCCAAAGAGCATACTTGGGCTAGTCCATGGCCCCTGGCACATATGTAGCAGAGTACTGCTTTTTCCAGCCCAGTGGGAAACGATAGACTGAATCCTGGAGAGACTTGATGCATCAGGGATGCTGGTGTAGGATATGTTGAGGTGAGATGGGGTGGGTGGCTTGTGGAACACCCTCTCAGAGGAAATGGGGAAGAAGAATGGGTTGAAGAACTGTAGAAAGTGGGATCAGGAACTGGGATATTTGGAATGTAAATAAATTAAAATAAAATACAAACTTACTGCAACATCAATAGCTAGTCAAGTCATTGCTTTCTTCATACTTGTCAGCAGTGTTGATGTTATGAAAATTTTAGAGAGAATATGATTTCATCAAATGCATCCGTGTCTCAAAGAAGACATTCCAATTTTGGCATACTATTTATAACTCCAAAGATAAGCTAAGGTTTTAGTGTGGGCTTTAGACTGCTCATTGCCCCATGCTTTCAAATAGTATTTTATTAATAAATATTTCACTAAGTTTTGAAATTACACTTTTATTTAGCAAATGCTGTCTATTTTAATGTTTTGTGTGACTTTGAATCTTATGTTGACTTCTATCCCATTGTCACTATTTTTTCTACAGTCTCATGCAACATTAAACAAATGAGAAATTAAAATTTTCACATCCCTACTTTTAAAAAGGTTTTTGTTTCATAGCTCTTTCGACCTTAATGTTGAAACTTTGATGGTTTTCTCTATATTAGTTTCTGGTTTTGCCAATAAAGTATATTAATTAGGTTTACTTACCCAATAGTTAACATAATTTTAATTTGTCTTTTCGTATTTATCTTCTAGCCATTCTAATCCAAAAGTTGTTAATCCAATCAAGACATTTTCATGCTTGCATCTCATGCAAACAAATATTATTTTTAATTTCCAGGTGTAGTATTTATAGTCAAGTGTTGGGACTGACTGTGGGTGAAGTTAACTGCCTTGTCAGCCAGAAGTCCTTACTAACAAAGTTTTGGCCTTAGTGGAAAAGTCCTATCTTAGTTGAGATTTCTGTGGGAAAAGTTTTCCTCTGTAGGAAAGTACTAGTCCCAGTTAAGAACAAATAGCTATAGATCTTGTGGACAGGTACTTAGCAACCCACTCTGTTCTGTTCCTCCTGCTGAACTTTTTTTACCTAGTCAATATCCTGCTTTGGGGAACAGGTGCATTCCCCCAGAAACAAAGTGATTTCACATCATTTTCACTCCCCATTTCCTGTTTCTATGGGTATAAAACCTGCCTGGGAAAAACAAAATTTGTCAGCTTGATCAGGTTTTTTTTTTTTTTTTTGTCTTGCTGTCCATTCTTTTTGTTTCTTGTTCCCCATTCTCTCCTTAGGTGGTTTCTCAGACACTGTTCAATTGTTTCATGGGTCAGGACAATCGAGATTCAAGAATGCTCATGGTAAAAAGAAATTCTAAATGTTACTGAAGGACTCACTCATCTCTAAGCTCAAAGAAAAAAATTACCCTAATTCCTTCCAGGGCTGTGTCTAATGAACATTAAGATATTTTTCTAACAGATGCAGAATATAAAAATTCCTTCAACATATTAAAAACATTGTAGTTATTTGTTGAGTATATTGATGATTTTAATATTCTTACACATCATTGTCATTCACAAAGAACAATTTAACAATATAAGAATCTGTTTAATAATGCCTTGCTATGTAGTGTAAGAGGTAGCATAAGATTTTAAAATTTGAAAAAAAAGTGATTCAAAAAGCTTTAGTGTAGTAACCAATGGATTTAAATATTAGTATTATAAAAACACAATCAGTATAAAAATCAAATCCATTTTCCTCCCAGTCATCATCTCTAATTATTATTTCAGGCACTGAAATTCAGCATGTCATCTAATCCCAGATGCATAAAATAAAGACTATAATATCTTAAAATAGTATTGATGAATATGAGATACAATCTCTATTAAGTAAAATTGTTACTTCATTATGCTTAATTTTATTAAGGCAATATTTTCTGATTGCAATCATACTTATTTTTATACATTAGTAATTTTAATAAACAGTTATTTAATTTTCAAATTGGTAATATCAGTTTTGAATTGATTTACCAAATCAGTTGAATTATAAATATTTACCAATATTGGAAGATAACTAAATGTTTACATTATTGTATTAGTTATTTCATAGTTGGAATGAACACATATCTGTAATGAGATGGTCTCTTAGAAAAGAGAGATGTTATTACTCTAACAACAAATTTGTTTTTATTCTTAAGTGGAGAAAACTTCTTTATTAAGTTTCATAAAAATATGGTTTCCTCTTCATTCTCTTCCAGACAAAAAAGTGTTGACCATAAGAATTCACAAGACTGTGGTAGCACAAATGAAACCTGTACAAGTTCAAGATAGATGAGATACCAACACTTACATGGGGAAATAGACATAGACTCTGTTCTAAATTGAGACCCTCAGGCATATGAAAGAACATTTTTTTTTCTGATGGAATATTGCTGTGCATGTCAACCACATTCCAGAGTTGACTAATACCTACAGAGAGTTGACCAACACATGTTATTTTTGTGGACTTCTTTGATGTTGTTTGTTTTGGCTTTCTCTCTCTCTCTCTCTCTCTCTCTCTCTCTCTCTCTCTCTCTCTCTCTCTCTCTCTTTCTGAGTGTGTGTGTGTATATGTGTGTGTGTTTTGTGTGTGTGTGTGTGTGATTTTCTGAGGCTTTTTGATTTCATGATTTTTTGTAGTTGTTGATTCAGGCTTTTTTGCTTTTTTCATTTAGAGAGAGAAAGAAAAAGAGAGAGAAAGAAAGAGAAAGAACATTAAATTGGGTATGATGGTTGGAAAAAATCTGGGAGGTATTCAGGGATGGGACACATGCTCAAAATATATTGTATGAAAAATCGTTAATAATAATAATAATACAAATTACTCTATCCTAATCTCTCTCTCTCTCACACGCACAATACACATGTAGTTATGTATACCTTTTAAATTCCCACAAATCATCATTGCAAAAAAACCTCTTAAATTCTTAGAGCAGCAACAAGGCAGTTCATCTCATTTTTTGACTCACCATGTTAACCCTCCAAAACTACAGTAAATTCTGTTATTGAAACTCTTTGTTCAAATTAATGAGCTTTATTTTCTGTCAGACATAATTATCTCTATAAACTGGGCTTAGAAAAAATAGCATAATATATTTAACAGGATAGGGTGTTGTCTTAGTCAGGGATTTTATTCCTGGACAGAACATCATGACCACGAAGCAATTTGGGGAGGAAGGAGGGATTTATTGGCTTACATCACTAAGGAGGTCAGGTGGAATTCAAACAGGTCAGGAAGCAGGAGCTGATGCAGAGGCCATGGAGGGATGTTCTTTACTGTCTTGTTTCCCCTGGCTTGATCTGTCTGCTCTCTTATAGAACCCAAGACTACCAGCCCAGAGATGGTCCCACCCACAAAGGGCCTTCCCACCTTGTTCATTAATTGAGAACATGTCTTAGAGTTGGATCTCATGGAGGCATTTTCTCAACTGAAGCTCCTTTCTCTGTGATAAACCCACCTGTGTCAAGTTGACATAAAACTAGCCAGAACAGGTGTATATACTATAAAATCTGCAAGACAATATGTTTTTTCAAGGGTTGCAGATTTCTAAAGATATTTTGGTTGCTTTGGATTTGTAGGAACTTGACTGAATATTATAAAATTATTTACCAGAACTTCTCAGGGTACCCTTAAGATGTGAGTCAAACTCTATAAAGTAGAGAGCATATCAAATACTCGAAATAGTTTAAAGCACAGCACGATCAACTTGAGTTTTCCATCAAACAGAAATGAATTCTTTTAAACTGAATTGGCTTTTATTTTATTTTATTTTATTGAATTTGGAAAAAAATATTTTCAGAAAGAAGGTGTTTATCATTAATCCCCTTGAGTTAAGGCAACATTAAATGGAGAATGGAGGCTAGAAAATGTAAGACATATTGAGAGAATGTGGATGTCTCTGGACAAAACATTTCATTGTGCATACATTTTATGTTTTTTTAATATCTTATGTTCATATTTTTAATCACAAAGTCACAAGTCCTTGAAATGGAACTTTGTACAATGAAGTTCATACCAAAAATATATGTGTTGAATTTGTTTAAAACTAAAATTAACATACCTTAGAATTGGGAATGATTAAAAAGCTTTGGGAACTCTGTATGTTTTACATTCGCCAATGATACTAGTGTTGATGAAACATGGTCAAACGTTTCAGATACATTAACTGTAGATATGATGTTACAGCTATGGTCCAGTGAAACTAGGTTACCTCTTGGGCCAGTCATGAAATTTGGTGGCAATGTCTAATTTTTCTAAATTTAATATATGAAAGATGCAATACTAAGACAGTCTTTAAGAACAGCTGAGACCAGGACTGTGTGACAGAGTTTGAATCCCGGCAAAGAAGCGCCAAGAGGCTGTTGCATGAAGTTATGAAGGTAAAGTTTAAGCTACTGTAGAGATTCCAGAGTATTAGAAAGGCCAGGATGATGGGACATGATCTAATATCTGGACAAGGACATCTGAAGGTGAGAAATGGAATCAGTTTAAATGCTGAGAAAATCTGTGTGTGCTGAAGATAGCATATGTAGAGGAATTGGGACACCAAAGCTGATTTCTCCATGGAAAGCCCCAGAAATGGAGGATTTCCTTTCTGTGCTTGATTTTGGCTTTTTGTATAATCATCACTTTCTATTCCTAATAATTATTTTTATTTTGTGATAAGAATTTTTACATTATTCTATTATGCATAGCAATAACATAATTTTCTACAAGATATCACAATACATTTTTTGATGTGGTAAAATTTTTAAAGACTATGAGGACTTTTAAAGTTGAACTGTATTTTGCATTATTAAACACACAGAGAACTTTGGAAATAAGGGTTGGTAGGTTATGTCTAAAACATAATGTGATGTGTCTATGTGACAGGTTAACAATGAATGAAGCTGTGATGGTTAATGTTATATACTTAAAACAATATAGAATTGCCTGGGAGGGAAATCAGAATGAAGGATTGTCTATACTACTTAGACTGTGAGCATGGTTGTGGGCCTGCATCTTGATTACTTTTAATTTACATGGGAAGAACTTCCCTTGTTGTGGCACCATTATTTACGATGGGGATTCTGGAGCTTATGAGAATAAAGAAAGCAAATTACGCTCTAGTAACCATTCACACATCAATTCCTTGATCTCTACTCTTGACTTGTGTCAAGTTTCTGCTACTTCCTGTTGCACTGATGCCCCAACAGTGATGGACTATAGTCTGAATTTGTGTGTAAAATAAACTTTCATGTATCTTCTTTTGGCCAGGATACCTACAGAAACTTATAAGGTGCTAACCTTCTTAATGCAGTTCATGCTTGCCTCAAACTTTCAATACTACTCCATTTTCTCTTCCTCAGTGCTAGTTTTTTTATAAGCCTAATATAATATGACTGAATAAATTTTCTTTTCATTTTTAAAACACATTTATTAATATTATTATTATTATTATTATTATTATTATTATTATTATTATTACTACTACTACTACTACTACTACTACTACTACTACTATTATTAATATGTGGTAGCATATGTGATCTAGAGCACATGTGGAAGTCAGAGCATCACTTTGCTGAATGCAGTTCCCTCTTTACATTCATGTATGTTCTGAGAATGGAATGAAGGCCATCACAGTTGCTTAGCAAGTGCTTTATTTGTTTAGCATCTCATTAACCTCCCGTTTTGTGTTTCTTTGTTTTTGATATTATTTTTTTTTGTTTTGTTTTGTTTTGTTTTGGACTCAGAACCTCCCGATGTAGCTCAGCATTGCATTGAACTTACACTCATCCTCCTGTCTTTCACGTACATAGATAGTAGGTATGCATTATCATGACCAGTGAAGTTCATTATTTCTATGCTCTATCTGGCCCACCGTGAACATTCATTACTTGGTATTCCATATGAGCTACATTGGCATACTAACTTGCCTTAGTTAGGGATTGTATTTAGGTGATAAGACATCATGAACAACATCAACTGGGAGAGAAAATGGTTTGGTTCATAGTTCAGTTTGTAATTCATCATACATGAAAGTCACACCAGAAACCCTAGACTGGAATTTGGAGCAGGTAAGACCTGAAGTAGAGGACATGTAGAAAAATTGCATACTGGCATATTCTCCATGTTTTGATCATCCTACTTTTTTTTATAGCATCCAGTACCATCAGTCCAGAGCTGATACTGCCAACTGGGATATCCTTCCATAGAAATCATTAATTAATAAAATTCAACAAAGCCATTTCCAGGCAAAAGTTTGGTGGGGTTATTTTCTCAATTGAAATTCAATATTCTCAAATGGATCTGGCTTGTGTGAAGTTGATATTGATTTAGACAGCAGAGGACTTTAATATTTACAGCCATAGGCATGATGTGTTAAGGGTAAGAAATGTTGTCTTGGACTTATCCTTAACAGGAAGGCTTGCAGCTGCCGAAGTAGATTTGGTAGAGTACTTTATTCTCATGCATGAAGCCTTGGGTTTGATCTCTAAAACTGCATTAAGTAGGGC